>NC_141879.1:396404625-396716812 GCF_056163025.1 Triticum urartu | reverse complement strand
GCCCAAAAATAAGGTGACGCAGCACCTAGGATAGCCTTTGGATGAAATTTATGAAGTGGCATCTTGTATATTTCATCCAAGGCTTCATGCACTCATTATGGTGGCTTCAATGTCCTGGAATCATCACTTGTAACTCTGTTCTTGTTCCCCTTGCGCACGCTATCATCTCCATGCTTGAACTTGCTCCAAGGTTCATCTTTGTTGTCCAAGCTAGGCCCTTCATTTGTAAGCAAAAAAATGTATCCAATTTAGCCAGCATTATATTCTCATTAACATTAGAATCGTTACCAAGAAACGAAAGTACCAGGTAATTTAATTGGCGTGTGCGAGTTCTAGTAATTGGTCCAGTATGTATCACAGCAGGGGCTATGGGTGTAACAATGGTATTGATGTCC
Source organism: Triticum urartu (assembly GCF_056163025.1). Taxonomy (NCBI): domain Eukaryota; kingdom Viridiplantae; phylum Streptophyta; class Magnoliopsida; order Poales; family Poaceae; genus Triticum; species Triticum urartu. Next base: position 396,716,417 of record NC_141879.1, on the reverse strand, counting down.
TCATCGTGAGATGGAGAGGAGAAGGTGCCAAAGACTAGCAAAGGTTGTCTAGGGTGTAGTCCATCCAGGGGAGTTGCAACTGAGGTGGTAGCTTGGTGAAAACCTCTGTGGTTAAATGGTAAGCAACCTCTGAAGTTTACTACAGTAAACTTGAACATGCACTGCTGATCAACAGGAACTTGATTGGGGCCAAAGAGTTTGTCTGGGTGATTATATTAGGGAGGACTTTAGTCCTTGAGAGTTTGAGGAGATTTGGATCAAGATTTAATGTAGTTGCTTTGCAACTGACCAAATCTAGTCAGAAACTAGATTAAGATGATGAACTCAAATGTTGATTCCATTTGGGCTGAAATTTGTCAAGGCTTAAGGATTTGGACATTTTAAGATGCTGTAAAAAATTCATACCAATTGGATTCACTAAAATGGTACTTCCTTCACAGCTATTCTTTCTGTCCAAAAACTTGCAAAAAATCTAGAGGAATATTTGCTTAATTAATTGATCCCAAATTTGGTGTAGAGAGGTTATTTGGGTATGAGGATTCTCTGGTAACTTTTCAGACAAAATGAAGCAATATAAAATGTACTTGCTTCACAATCTGAAAATATTGATAGAAGCAAATATTTGATCCTGTTCTCACATATATAATAGGATGGAGCTGAAACTTGTAGGGGTATGCTAATATGAGCACATGAAGTAGTGTGCAAAAGTTCAACTCATTTGGGTAATCGTAGCTAGTACTTCCTTCACAATGGCTTCTGTTTGACAGAAACTTTGAAAATTCACCGAGGGAAGTTGACTAGGAAAATGAAGCTGAATTTTTGCATGGGGCAATTATTTGGATGATATATCATGCCCAAAAAGTTTGGGGACAAACCAGATTGTATTGGTGGCACTTCCTTCACAGAGTGCCACTCTGGACAGAAATGAAGAATAATTGTTGGAGAATTATTCTTGGGCTAGGACACGAAAGCTTGGGCATATTTGAGCAATATATGACCCAAATAAATTATTGGAATTATTTGGGGATTTTCGGATGGACAAAAATATAGGTTGCTTCACAACCTAGGGCAGACAGGGTTATTGCTTTAATAGAAAAAGAAATATTCATGAAAAACGAAATTAGGGTTTGGTCAAGCAGTGAAGTGAAATGATCTTGGCAAGGTTTTAAGAATGATGATCCACTTGGGAGGGGGAATGAGGATGATTTCCCAGGTAGCAAGGCCACAGAACCACTCCAAAAAGAAAAACAGAGCAAAAACCAATAAATTAAAAAGAAAAAGAAAAGGGCCAAAAGCCAGGCTGTTACAACTCTTACCCCCTTAAAGAAATCTCGTCCTCGAGATTTTGTTGCTCGGGGAACAAGTATGACTTGAGGACACCATTTCCAGCTCGGGTAGCCTTTTTCCATTAGTTATTGTTCCCCCAAGAATTTCAGATGATCAACTTACCTTGCTCTCAAGTGGCTTGCCTCACCTTTCCCCAAATTCTGACGGGTTTTTGCTCATATACCAATTCCTTTTTACTGATGTTGATTCTCCATACCTGTGGCGATATACAATGGATCTGAGCATAAATTTTCTTTTGGTCATGAAAACCTTTTTACTTCTGTCATGGGGTTGCTTCAAATAAATACAGGCCTTCTGGTTTCAATAAATGCTGAGAATTAATCCTGGCTATCTTCTGAAGGGATCTGGCTGCTCATAAGTGGTACTGATTTATTTTGATTTATTCCTTTGGCTCGAGCATGATATATGTACCAAAGATTTGACTGGCTTTTGTCGGTTATAGTTGTGTCATACCTCAAATATTTACATCTTGAGACTGGCCTAACAGGGGGCTGACGGACAATGATTTTTCCTGATAGACTGACCGTGTACTTGATTCCGTCGGTGAGTCTACCGGGCCTGAGCTGATTGTTCGGCTCTTAATTTTCTCATTTTGTCGGTATACCTATTTGGATTTTCCACATTAACCATTCCAAGTGGGTCAGTGTGATATGAATTCCTTGTAAAACAGAGTAGGCCGCTGAGAGTATGCCTTTGTGGATACATATGGAATTACGACCTCCAACTGATTTGGGTATCCGAACCCTGATGGTCGTGCAAAAATCATCATACCTTTGCTGTCTGTCTCACCCTTTAATTGTCATTATTTTCTATGTTAGAAGACCTTACTGAAATAACTTGGCCACACTTGTCCTTGATTCTTCGTATGACCATGGACGTGATTAGTTGTAACACCCCGGATGTAATTTACCTTATCTGTACTCCAACTCTTGCCGTTTTCGGCCTAAGTTATTTTACTTTCCTCGGGTTCGGGTTTTTTTTCCTCCGTGTGTTGTTGCCTTTGTCATGCATCTCATATCATGTCATCAGGTGCATTGCATTTGCATACGTGTTCGTCTCATGCATCCGAGCATTTTCCCCGTTGTCCGTTTTGCATTCCGGCGCTCCTATCTCCCCCGGCGGTCCTTTCTACCCCTTTTCGTCTGTGGGGGTTAAACATTTCCGGATTGGACCGAGACTTGCCATGCGGCCTTGGTTTACTACCGGTAGACCGCCGGTCAAGTTTCGTGCCATTTGGACTTCGTTTGATACTCCAACGGTTAACCGAGGGACCGAGAAGGCCTCGTTTGTGTTGCAGCCCAACACCCTTCCAATTTGGCCCAAAACCCACCAAAACCCTCTCCATCATCTAGAGCGTTCGATCACGATCCCGTGGCTGCAAACCGCACCTTATTCTGAGCTTCCTAGCTCCTCCTACCCCTATTTATAGGTCTCCCCTCGAAAATCCCAGGTCTTCTACCACCCTAACCCTAGATCTTTCCCTCTCGCCGCGCCGGACACGTCCGGTCCGGCCGGACACGCCGCCGCCACCAATCGCCGCCTGCCACGTGGCCTGTACCGCCGCCCGCCGCCGCCGAGGCCCGGGGAGCCCACAGCTGGCCCTCCCCGGCCCATCTCCATCGCCGCATGCCCGAGCCGCCAGGGATCGCCGCGCCGCCCGCCTACCTCACTGCCCGCCGCCATCCTCTCCATTGCGCCGCCATGGGCCACTGCGCTGGCCGCCGCATCCCTCGCCGGCGGACGCCGACAGACCTCCCCGCCCTCACCGCCCGGCGCCGCCGCCATCGCCGTCCGGCCACCCGGCGAGCCGCGTCGCTGGATCCGTCATCTCCTCTTCCTCCGGTGGCAAGTCCCGTCGTCTCCGGCGAGTTGCTGCTACAGTGCTCCGGCGTGCGTGAACAGTGTTGGATCTGGATCTAAAAGCGGAGATGGTTGACTTTTATCCCGTAACCCTAATTTTTTAGGCTTTTTCATCATGCCGTAGCTCCGTATCCGTAGCTCCGATTTGCGCGAGTAGCATATCAAAATGTTCGTCTCGACAAGTACATCATTTCATCTCACTGAATAATTTTTATTTGAGCTCATCTTGATGCCCGAAATGCTGTTGGAAGAGGGCTATGTGATAAACTTGGCAGATCTGTTTCATCAAATAGATATTTGTCATTTTTGCCATGATTAATGTGTGCATGATATGCTTCTGAGCTCTACATGTGTTTTGTTATATGCCATGCCATCTTTACAGAGGTGCTTACCATGTATTTTTGTGACATTTGTGGTGACTAGCACAAGCTTGCAAAGTAGCGTAATCGGTAATGCTGATTTCAGGGACTTAGAATTTCAGTCCTTGTCCTGATTTTGTCATTATGCCATATGTTCATGTTGTTTCCTAGTGATCTGTGCCTCTTTTGAGGATGATCAGTAAGGATGATTTGTTAACATTGTGGTGCTCTATCCATGCATTTCTTTGTTTGCATTTATGGAGCAACCTAGCTTGAGTCAATCGAGCTCTACTTTTGCTATTTCGTGAATCCTGGCAGATTGTTGACATGATTAGCGATTTTGCCGAGGATGTTGCTATTGATCCATGCATGATATGTTGTTGTTCTTGCCATGTATAGCTTCTATGTCATGTATTCTTGTTGGGTGTATGCTTAGTTTGTCATGCCATGCTCTATAGTGAGTGCATCGAGCTCGTGAACATGCCTACTCGTTAACTGATTTGCATGCTCCAGTTTATCACTAAGTCTGAGATCTGTCTATGTTTTTGCCATGTTCACATGCTTGCAATTGTATTTTCTGTTCCATTTTGGCTCAAGGTCACTAAGGGAATTTTCTTAAGTGCTTTGAGTAGCTTCATGTCATGCCTTGATTTGCCATGTTAAGTTACTGTAGCATGTACTTTTCATGCTCTAAAGTGTGCTTCCTGATGCTAAATTCCAGACTTGTGTTAATTTCACTAAGTCTGAAACATGTTATCGTTTGCACTTTTGTCATGTTTGTTTGAACCTGTTAATGGATGAATTAGCCGTAGCTCAGTGTTCACCTTTTGTCAAGCATCATGAGTAGATCCCTGCCATGTATTGTGTTGTCATGTTTGAGTGCTGTAGCATATTTATCTTGTTGCATTTAGATGGCTACTTGCTGATTATCGCAGACCGGTGCCATATTTGTTTTGCTTGCCATTTCCAATCCGTGCATCCGATTCTGGTGATCTTTATATCGATTTCAACCGAAATCACCTCACCTTTCCAGTGGCACTCTTGGATTTCCAAGTTGAGGCCAGTTTCAATCATTCCTTGTCAAATCTTGCATATGCATCACATACCGCATCCTGCATACAATACCATGTTTGCATCATGTTGTTTGAGCATTGCACGTGGTTGATTGTGTTCCGTTTGCTTGTTGTTCTTGTTTGGGTAGAGCCGGGAGACGATTTCGTGAATGAGGAGCCCGTTGAGTTCTCTTGTGAGGATCAAGTCAACTCTGACAACTTTGCAGGCAAGATGATCATACCCTCGAAATCACTTCTATCTTTGCTTGCTAGATGCTCGCACTTTTGCTTTGCCTATGCTACGATGCCTACCACTTGCTTATCATGCCTCCCAAATTGCCATGTCAAAACTCTAACCCACCATGTCCTAGCAAACCATTGATTGGCTATGTTACCGCTTTGCTCAGCCCCTCTTATAGCGTTGCTAGTTGCAGGTGAAGATTGGAGATTGTTCCTTGTTGGAACATTGTTTATTGTTGGGATATCACCATATTATCTTGTTTATCCTAATGCATCTATATACTTGGTAAAGGGTGGAAGGCTTGGCGTTTTGCCTAGTGTTTTGTTCCACTCTTGCCACCCTAGTTTCCGTCATATCGGTGTTATGTTCCTAGATTTTGCGTTCCTTACGCGGTTGGTTTATAATGGGAACCCCTTGACAGTTCGCCTTGAATAAAACTCCTCCAGCAAGGCCCGACCTTGGTTTTACCATTCGCCACCTAGCCTTTTTCCCTTGGGTTTCGCGGACTCAAGGGTCATCTTTATTTTAAACCCCCGGGCCAGTGCTTCTCTAAGTGTTGGTCCAAACCAGAGCACCGTGCGGGGCCGTCCCTTGGCAACTTGGGTTACGTTGGCTCCCGTACGCTAAGCTTATCTGGTGTGCCCTGAGAACGAGATATGCGCAGCTCCTATTGGGATTTGTCGGCACAGCAGGTGGTCTTGCTGGACTTGTTTTACCATTGTCGAGGATGTCTTGTAACCGAGATTCCGAGTCTGATCGGATCTTCCCGCTAGAAGGAATATCCTTCGTTGACCGTGAGAGCTTGTGATGGGCTAAGTTGGGACACCCCTGCAGGGATTTGAACTTTCAAAAGCCATGCCCGTGGTTATGGGCAGATGGGAATTTGTTAATGTCCGGTTGTAGATAAAATGAATCAACCGCGTGTGTAACCGTGATGGTCTCTTCTCGGCGGAGTCCGGGAAGTAAACACGGTGTTGGAGTAATGCTTGGCGTAGGTTGTTCTAGGATCACTTCTTGATCATAGTTTTTTGTTCATGCATTGCCTTCTCTTCTCGCTCTCTTTTGCGAACAGGTTAGCCACCATATATGCTAGTCGCTTACTGCAGCTCCACATATTACCTCGCCTTACCTTTAAGCTTAAATAGTCTTGATCGCGAGGGTGTGAGATTGTTGAGTCCCCATGACTCACAGATTACTTCCAAAACCAGATGCAGGGACCGATGATACTGCTCCAGACGATGCGCTTGAGCTCAAGTGGGAGTTCGATGAAGACTCTCGTCGTTACTATGTGTCTTTCCCTGATGATCAGTAGTGGTGCCCAGTTGGGGCGATCGGGGACCGTGTCGCATGTGGGGGTTGATCTTTATTTTGGTACCATAGTCGGACCATGAGTGTATTGGATGATTGTAATGTTATTCATGTATTTGTGTGACGTGGCGAGTGTAAGCCAACTATGTATCCTTTCCGCTTTTATCTATTTACATGGGTTATTGTGAAGATTACCTTACTTGCGACATTGCTTTCAATGCGGTTATGCCTCTAAGTCGTGCTTCGACACGTAGGAGATATAGCCGCATCAAGGGTGTTACATTAGTGCAATATTTTTGACATTATTCCCTTGTGCCTATTTTTGGACCTGGGTCCGCACACATATGACATATACTCGGGGTTTCTAGCTATACGGAGCTCACTGCTGAGGCCAATCGTACAAGAAGGTGAGAAGGTTTTAGGACATCTCCTTGTCAGTTGCGGGAATAATGACCTTAATGACCATTGTCAAGACTGCTGATTCTGTGATGTCATCCCCAAATCTTGTCGATCCTTGTGATTCATGAGATGTATCCCTACTTATTTTCCTTTGCCTGAATCATGAGGTTGTGGGATCCTTACTTTCCTTAGGTATATCTGCTGGATCCTTGCCGCATCCCGTATGAGTGACTGATATGACCAGGGATGCATGCTCACCATATATAAGAACCATATGCGACCAAACACTTGATTCTTGAAGAAGACACATGCCCTGACTGATTTGTGCTTCCGACAAAAATGTTGTGAGTATGATTCTTGAGCGGTACTGTCATTCATTGGCAACTTATCATATAACCTCGGAGGATGGTGTAATAGTATGATACTGACGCAAACTGAATGGCTTATGAGAGAAGCCGTCCGAGTAGCTTGCTGAGGAAGACTTGTTAACTTCTGCTCAAATCTTTTTATCTGGGTATCATGCAGAAGAAGGCTCTATAGCTTACACACAAAACATGGTCTGATTATTGTGCTGGAGAAGCCCAAGTTTCGTATTTGAGAAGCTTCTCCTCGAGTTTGCTTGTTGAGAAAAATTCATTCTCGTTTGTCAAAAGCTTTTACCGAGGTATCTTGCTGAGAAAGACCTGGTACTTGGACCGGAAATTGTTCACATATCATGCTGAGGAAATTTGAGGAGCCTTGCATCATAAATTGCTTCCTATAACGTGTGGAAGAATACTAAGTTTCTTACATCCAAAGCTTCATACTAATATGCAGACATGCCCATAATATTCTATGGCTGATTATTTGCATGAGAAAATTAGTTTGACTATCTTCCTTGAACATATCACCTTCTGACTTTATTTCGGATGATAACATATTTCAAGCATCATGGATTGCTGATCCATACATTTGATTGGAAATATGCCGTTGATCTTGTACCTGACTTGTCTTGCTCCTGACTTGATCATTACTACTGTGAGGATTTTGTACTGATGTAGTCTTGAGTTATCAGTACTGTTGTGAGGAGTGCACGCTAATGCAAAATTGAGTATCAGCCTCAAAATCTGATATTACTCATTTCACTACAGTCGGCTAAGAATTCCATTCTGTTTAGCTGAGTTTCCAGATATTTGAACTTCTTATTACTTCTTCTAGTCCAGTGTCAGTTGATGAGCAACTCTTTATAGCGGAAAAATAATGTAACATTAGGGCCCAAAAAGAAAGAAGCAAAAGAAAACTCAACTAAAGAAAAGCACACAACAACAAACAATTCACACACAATCAATGGCACATATTACTGCTAGTCACACTATATGCATGCCTACTTAAGCACACAAATCTCGCGGGATCTCCGATTCTACGATCTAGCATGCTGTGACGGTGTGCACGAGGATGAATAAATCTGTGGAAGGATTGGTGCAATCATCGCTACACGAAGTGCTAGCTTAGCCAGGTAGCAACCTTGACTAGCTCGAAGGCGAGGACGCACTCGGTAATCATGTAGTGGGACACGACGGTCGCAACCACATTATTATCAAGTGGATGGAAAAAGATCCGTACCCATCCAACAAATAGGATAGGGGGGAAAAACTGAGGCTGCTGACATTGCCCTTTCTTGATAACTAAGATGCTTAAAAGTTTCCCACATGCGAAAATGAAAGAGCGATTCAGGATAGAAGCATATCCATCACCGAAACGATAGGCAGGGCTGAAAGGAGGATATCGACGAGATGCCTCAGCACCATTTTTGCAAACAGTGTTGGGATCAGTTGGCATCACTCTGCCGGGACAGAAATGACACCCAACACCGAAGAACGAGCAAGAAAAGAAAACTGGAGAAATGCAAAGGTGAGCTATAGTGGATCTGCCCGAAACGATCAGCGCCACTCCAAAGAATCCGTGTCGCATTCATGCCTGGGCAGTGCGGACGCAATCTCTCACTGGCGCCTGCGTTGAAGGGAGAAGCGGATTCAAGAGTGATGGTTGCTTCGTCCGTCCAACTTACTGTTGGGTCTATGTGATTTGACGGCTCATTGGTCATTATTACTGAGGTGGTATGACTGTTGGATGTCCCACGCTTTCGGCGAAAGGAGGTACTACTAGATTACAATTTTCTCCATTCTTACAGCGGAGGAGTGCGAAAGCAGCGAAAACACGCAGGCTCAGTGATTACATGGCCCACCTCACACTATCACCATATTTTCTGGACACCGTACGGCACCTAACTCTTTACATAGTACTAGTATAGTATGTACTGTAATTTCTCAGCGAGATAAATTTTTACAATGCTATGAAGCTTCCAGCTTCTATTTCATGTATCTTGCATCCAAGGTTGCCCGTTGCAATATTTCATCAAATCCAAAGGAGACTAACATGCATGCTATTGCATCTCAATGATTGACAGAGCATAGCCAATATGTACTCCCTCATTTCCAAAATAAGTGTCTCAACTTTATGCAAACTTTAGTACAAAGTTGTACTACTACTAAAGTTGACACTTATTTTGGAACATAGACAGCTAAAGAAAGAAAAGATACATGCAGTCCCTAGCCCTTGAACCGTAAACACTAACCAGGCTTTAATTTTCTAGCAACGTTGGAGCTTCCCAAGAAATGAAGTTTGCAGCCCTTTGACCATCGGATCATTTTGTGTAGTTTCACCAAAATCGAGATGGACATCCCTGTGGCAAAGATATTGAAGAAGCGTGATTAGAATAAGATTAATGGGACTAGTTGATGAGACATAAACTCATCACAAATACAGTACGTAGAATCCAATAGAGGTATGTCCGGGGCAAAGAAGTAGAGAAATATCCACATGGAGTGATGTGGGCAGCTGGAGTAGTGGTGCAAGCCGGCTGTAAAGGAAGTTTTACCTGAGGGATGTCGGGACATAGCTCAACCTCGGCGGGAGGCGGCAACTGCCCACGTCGGGCAGTGAGCAAGGGACGAAGGCAACCTCACCGGCTTTGTGAGAGAGCATGGCGGGGACCCATGATCGGGACGTGCCGACAGTGGGTTTTCATCATCGCGACGGCAACCGCATCTACACTAAGCATCCAACCCTTCCCCGGGCGGACGTGATCCACCCGGATGTTGGATATGTGCCACAGTCATTTTGTGCGAGAGAGTGTGAAGAGAGCAACCCCAATGAGTGCTTTCCTTTTCTCTCCATATGAACCTATTTATATTGCGTACGAGCCACTGAAGAAAAAAAACTTTATTTACAATTGAAGCGGCACCGTTCATGCATGGTTCCCTACCCTCCATTATTTATAAGTGAGTAACTACTACTAGACGCGTCAAATTATTACGTGGGCTGCATCATCTTACAGAAATGAGCTCCAGTGTGTCATGTGTGTGGCTGGGGAAGACGCAAAGAGTGCTACTAGTACACTACGTGTGTGGGTGCGTGCACCTCTTCTCTTCGAGCATGGTTATTAAAAGTATAGACCACTATTGTACTACCACGCGGTTATTATATATGGGCAAAGAGTATAGGCAGTAATAATGACTAATAACCGTGAAATCACGAGGCCCACCTTTCTCTATGTTTGACCGAGGAAGAAGCCATCATTTCACTCCTCGTTGAATATTCATCCGTTGCTACCTCCGCGAATAAATAAAAATCCGCTTCTACCTCCGTAGCATGGTTAATAATATATCCATGTCAATCACGACATAGAAATATCATTCACTGATACAATAGGGCTGGAACTAAGACTGGTGATTTTTTTTACTTTGTCTCTTTCTCTTTTTGTCTCATTTACTCATTTTACATAGGAGCACGTGTAAAGGATGGCTATTCCTTTTGATGGGACTTCTTCATGGGGTTTAAGACTAAGCAGCTCCGAATTATGCCCGCGGCCCACCACTATGAATCATGCCATCTATGATAGGGAGTAGTCCCATTGCAACAAGGAGGTCCACTAGGTCTAGCACGTCCTGTAAGAAGAGACTGTCATGCAAAACATACATCTTGTTGCCTTCTTCCTCGTACAGTATGTACCACTGGTACGTACTACTAGTACTACTACTACTCGTTCTCCTATAAACCTTGCGCTTGGCATCTCTAAAATATGAACCTTGCGATTGGTTCTTCGCCTCTTAGGGAAGTCGAGCAATAATGGTACTGCAGTATATATTGTTCTAGATATCTGAGACCGAATGAATTGTTGCACATCCACCATGTGGGCGAGGGTCGAGGGGCGAGGGAGAGTGTGTACTATTACGTCCGTTTCAATATGGACTTCATACGGAGAAAAATGAGTGAATCTACACTCTAAAATACGTCTATATACATCAGTGTTTGGAGTATGTACCAGTGGAGTAGTTCATATTGAAATCTACTAAAGGACATATATTCCAAACAATATGATAATCTATCTAACCAAGGTAGGGACGAGGAGTAAACAGAGTGAGTAGTAAAATTTTCTCCTCGTCCTGCGAGCCACCGCGCGCGTGGGCGAGGGAGCGGGCTTAGTAGTAAGCAAGCTTCACCTCGTCCTGCGAGCCACCGCGCCCGTGGGCGGGGAGACGACGTACTAAGCAAGCTTCTCCTCGTTATGTGAGTTGACGGGACACATCAAAAGTAATACGTACAGAGCATCTCGAGTGTATAGAGCCTTGCCTGTAAGGTAGGCCCCACATGGTTTGCCTCTTTTTTGACATAACACGTCAAGTCGCAATTTGTTCATTCACCCAAGGTAGACGATCCTCCATCAAGGGGACAACCAGTACACTGTCAAATTACCACGTGGGCTGCCTTTTCATATAGAAATGAGCTCCACCGTGTACCCGCGCGGGTGTGGTTGGGAAAGAGACGGGAGTACATGCTCCATGCGTGCACCTCTTCTCTTCATGCACATCCCCCACCTACGTGGGTGTGTGTGAGAGAGATACAAACCTAGACAGATGGCGTGTGCGTCCCTGACTGTTTTTTGTTGGGGGGTCATTTCGTGAATGTATATGTGGGAATATGTGTCGATGACATCTCAAACAAAAATTTGACACATGCAATGTGTGTGAAATAGAGGCCTATCTATATAATACATAGAGGGGGCGATCCACGAGAAGAGAAGGAGGGGTCATAGATATCGATAGAGTCGAAGAGAGGATCAAGTGGGTGGGTGCGAGATCGATGAAGAGAGCCATCGAAATTGTGTGTGTGCAAGTCAAAGATATAGGGCGACTGACCTACCGGAATGTCAGAGGGCACAAGGCAAGTTGTGTGTGGCAGGGAGACATGACTAGAGCGCTCGATGTATCGGTGTGTGGGGGGCAGGGGGAAGGGGGTGGCAGAGTCCTAACTAGAGAGGTAGAATGACTTGGATATGTGTTGAGAATGAGAGACCCAGCTATGTCTTGAGGGAGATTGGTCGACATCCATACATAACTGAAGGGCGGGAAATAGTTGGGACAGCGAGAGAGAGAGAGAGAGAGAAAGGAGAGAGAGAGAGAGGAGAGGGAGGGAGGGAGAGGGGTAGAGTGCTGGATGGGTGATGGAGTTGCTTCTCGAAGATGGTGGGAGAGGCCTACTAGACAAACTGATGGTAGAACTGCAATATTATCAATAAGAGTGGGGATGTGTTTCTATGTGTGCCTGTGTGTGATAGATGTGTCGGTACGCATGCATGGATGATGAAGGGGAACCATGTGTTTGGTAAGAAAACCTAACTAGATCGATAGATCAATTGTTGTTTGTAGGAGGAAGGGGGAGACATAACTCATGAGGTAGATCGATCGACGCGTGGGGAAAAACGAGTTATTAGGACCTAGCTAGCTATATGTATAGCGGGAGATCGGTCAGTGTACATCCATTTGTTATAAGCAAATATGGCCCACAAGACGGATAGACAGAGAGAATGGAGCTAGGAGGTGGTGCGAGAGGCCGAGCTACTAGCTAGATAGGGGGAGGAGTGTGCGATTATGAGATCGATGAAAAGAGGGGCGAGCGTTTACACATGTGTGGGACAGTATGAGAGACACAAGGCATGGCCACAGAAAGGAGGAGATGGAAGGTGCATGTGTATGTTGTAGGCAGACATCGCTAGAGAGGTTTATCGATCGGTGTGCGTCGGAAAGGAGTTGTGGAGACTGTGGGAGAACGACCTAAAGAAAAAAATGAATGTGCGGGATGGATAGAATGCTGAGGGAGGGGGAGGGCGAGGAGGGCGCGTGCATGCACGAGAGAAAGTTAGTGCTAGCTACAAAGGTTGGAGGATTGTGTGGGTGTAAGAGACTAATAAAGATCATGATTTGATATGAAAGTGGATTCATATATCTGAATAGGAGATCATAGTGTTATAAACATATGCATGCATGAATATAGCGGTGATACGCGTGTTGTGGTTTTGCACATGTTATACCATAATGTGATAATGCATGGCGTTTGCAACTCATGGCTATATGTCAAACAATCTAAACCATACAATACATCGAACAATCTCACATTTTATTTGAATTTGTGACAATGTGTGGCGTTTGCAACTTACAACTGAATATCAAACAATCTAAACAATACTATATATCGTACAATCTTACATTTTATTTGAATTTTTGGTAATGTGTGGCGTTTGCAACTCACATCTAAATACTTGTAGGCGTAGGGGGTGGGCACCATACATTATGTGATAAAAACATTATACATATGAGACATGGTTTAGATTATGAAGATATAGCTAGAGCTTGAAATGTACTGTGATTTGAAATCAACATAAAGTGGATTCAAAAAATCAAGTTCAAGTTCATATAGTACACATAGTTCATATCTAACTCGACGGTGATCATGTGGTGTGCTGTGAAGTTAATACACAAACGATGGTTTAACTTGACAATAATGATGATTGTAGATCTTATTAAAATAGAGAAACAAATTCAAATGGTTTGACTTCACAACAATCATTATTGTAGATCTTATTCAAATAGAGAAACAAATTCAAATTTAGTTCATATTGAAGTGGTAGTATATACGTTTGGAATACACTAAAACGTTCATTTGAGTAGCAGGTTACATGCATTATACACATAGCGAAATATTTTAATTGAACATAACATGGATTCAAAGTTTTGAATGTCATTTGTAGTGCGAATTGATTTGGTAAAGTACACAGGACTAGACTCTCTTGTGTGGTGCGAATTGATTTCTTTTTGTTTTTTCGTCGACGGAAGTGCGAATTGATTTGGTACAGTACACGTTAGACTTGTCTGGAAATTTCAACCCGTGCCTTGTTACTCTGAAATATTTAATATATATCTTTGACTCATTGTGCTCCTAAAACTCCCTCCATCTCAACTCGCGCCTTGCTATCCCAAAATTACAACGCGCCCGAAAACTCCCACCTCCCGCGAAATCCCGACACGCGAAATGCCCGCGACACCCCTGAACCGAAAGAACCGCCTAGCTCAAATCGGTGGGGGTACTTTCTTAACTTTGCCCACATTTCGGACAAGCGCGTCCCTAAGCCATGTTTCCTGATACGTCTCCAACATATCTACATTTGTTATTGTTCCATGCTATTATATTATCTGTTTTGGATGCTTAATGGGCTTTATTATACACTTCTATATTATTTTTGGGACTAACCTACTAACCCAAGGCCCCGTACAAATTGATGTGTTTTTGCCTATTTCAGTGTTTCACAGAAAAGGAATATCAAACGGAATCCAAACGGAATGAAACCTTCGGGAGAGTTATTTTTGGAACAAACGTGATCCAGGGTACTTGGAGTAGACGTCAAGAAAGGAGCGAGGAGGCCACGAGGCAGGGAGGCGTGCCTGCCCCCCTGGGCGCGCCCCCACCCTCGTGGGCCCCTCACAGCTCCACCGACCTACTTCTTCCTCCTATATATATATATATATCCATATACCCCGAAAACATCTAGGAGCACCACGAAACCCTATTTCCACCGCCGCAACCTTCTGTACCCAAGAGATCCCATCTTGGGGCCTTTTCCGGAGCTCTGCCGGAGGGGGATCAATCACGGAGGGCTTCTACATCAACACCATAGCCTCTCCGATCATGTGTGAGTAGTTTACCACAGACCTTCGGATCCATAGTTATTAGCTAGATGGCTTCCTCTCTGTCTTTGGATCTCAATACATAGTTCTCCTCGATCTTCTTGGAGATCTATTTGATGTAATTCTTTTTGCGGTGTGTTTGTCGAGATCCGATGAATTGTGGGTTCAATATTATCTATGAACAATATTTGATTCTTCCCTGAAATCTTTTATGTATGATTTGTTATCTTTGCAAGTATCTTCTAATTATCAGTTTGGTTCGGCCTACTAGATTGATCTTTCTTGCAATGGGAGAAGTGCTTAGCTTTGGGTTCAATCTTGCGGTGTCCTTTCCCAGTGACAGCAGGGACATCAAGTCGCATATTGTATTGTTGCCATTGAGGATAAAAAGATGGGGTTTATGCCATATTGCTTGAGTTTATCCCTATACATCATGTCATCTTGCCTAATGCGTTACTCTGTTCTTATGAACTTAATACTCTAGATGCATGCTGGATAGCGGTCGATGTGTGGAGTAATAGTAGTAGATACAGAATCGTTTCGGTCTACTTGTCGCGGACATGATGCCTATATACATGATCATGCCTAGATATTCTCATAATTATGCATTTTTCTATCAATTGCTCGATAGTAATTTGTTTACCCACCGTAATACTTATGCTATCTTGAGAGAAGCCACTAGTGAAACCTATGGTCGCGGGGTCTATTTTTCATCATATAAGTTTCCAATCTATTTTATTTTGCAATCTTTATTTTTCAATCTATATCATAAAAATCCCAAAAATATTTATCTTATTATATCTATTAGATCTCACTCTCGTAAGTGACAGCGAAGGGATTGACAACCTCTTTATCGCGTTGGTTGTGAGGTTCTTATTTGTTTGTGTAGGTGCGAGCTGACTTGCATGTAGTCTCCTACTGGATTGATACATTGGTTCTCAAAAACCAAGGGAAATACTTATGCTACTTTGCTGCATCACCCTTTCATCTTCAAGGGAAAACCAACGCAGTGATCAACAAGTAGCAAGAAGGATTTCTGGCGCCGTTGCCGAGGAGATCTACGCACAAGTCAAGACATACCAAGTACCCATCACAAACTCTTATCCCTAGCATTACATTATTTGCCATTTGCCTCTTGTTTTCCTCTCCCCCACTTCACCCTTGCAATTTTATTCTCCCTCCTTTTTCCGTTCACCTCTTCTTCGCTCGCTTCTTGTGTTCTTGTATGTTGGATTGTTTGTCACGATGGCTCAAGATAATACTAAATTGTGTGATTTTTCCAACACCAACAATAATGATTTTATTAGCACTCCGATTGCTCCCCTTACCGATGCTGAATCTTGTGAAATTAATACTCCTTTGCTGACTCTTGTCATGAAAGATCCGTTTTTTGGCCTTCCTAGTGAAGATGCCACTACCCATCTAAACAGCTTTGTTGATTTGTGTGATATGCAAAAGAAGAAAGATGTGGATAATGATATTGTTAAATTGAAGCTATTCCCGTTTTCGCTTAGAGATCGTGCTAAAACCTGGTTTCTTCTTTGCCTAAAAATAGTATTGATTCTTAAAATAAGTGCAAAGATGCTTTTATCTCTAAGTATTTTCCTCCCGCTAAGATAATCTCTCTTAGAAATGATATTATGAACTTTAAGCAACTAGATCATGAGCATATTGCACAATCTTGGGAGAGGATGAAATTAATGATTCGCAATTGCCCTACTCATGGTTTGAATTTATGGATGATCATAACAAATTTTTTTGCTGGATTGAATCTTGCTTCTAGAAATCTTTTAGATTCTGCCGCGGGAGGCACTTTTATGGAAATCACTTTAGGAGAAGCTACCAAACTCCTAGATAATATTATGGTTAATTATTCTCAATGGCACACCGAAAGATCTACAAGTAAAAAGGTTGATGTTATAGAAGAAATTAATGTTTTGAGTGGAAGGAAGGATGAACTTATGAAATTGTTTGCTAATAAGAGTGTTTCTTATGATCCTAATGATATGCCTTTGTCTACTTTGATTGAGAATAATAATGAATCTATGGATGTGAATTTTGTTGGTAGGAATTTTTTTGGTAACAACGCATATAAAGGAAACTTTAATCCTAGGTCGTATCCTAGTAATTCCTCTAATAATTATGGTAATTCCTACAACAATTCTTATGGAAACCATAATAAGACGCCCTCTGATTTTGAATCTAGTATTAAAGAATTTATTAGTTCACAAAAGAGTTTCAATGCTTTGATTGAAGAAAAATTGTCTAAGATTGATGAGTTGGCTAGGAACATGGATAGAATTTCTCTTCATGTTGATTCTTTGAAACTTAGATCTATTCCACCTAAGCATGGTATCAATGAGTCTCTCAAAGCCATGAGAATTTCCATTGATGAGTGCAAAGAAAGAACCGCTAGGATGCATGCAAAAAAAGATTGCTTTATAAAAGCGTGTTCTTCTAGTTTTGATGATAATAAGGATGAAGATCTAAAAGTAATTGATGTGTCCCCAATTAAATATTTGTTTTGCAATATGAATCTTCATAATGATGGGACTGGAGATGAGTCAACTGTAGTTAAAAGGCATCCCAATGATTGAGAGTTTTTAGATCTTGATGCAAAAATTAATAAATGTGGGATTGAAGAGGTCAAAACTTTACATAGCAATGAACCCACTATTTTGGATTTTAAGGGATTTAAATATGATAATTGCTCTTTGATAGATTGTATTTCCTTGTTACAATCCGTGCTAAATTCTCTGCATGCTTATAGTCAAAATAAAGCTTTTACCAAACATATCGTTGATGCTTTAATGCAATCTTATGAAGAAAAGCTTGAATTAGAAGCTTCTATCCCTAGAAAAATTCATGATGAGTGGGAACCTACTATTAAGATTAAGATTAAAGATCATGAATGCTATGCTTTATGTGATTTGGGTGCTAGCGTTTCCACGATTCCAAAAACTTTGTGTGATGTGTTAGGTTTCCGTGAATTTGATGATTGTTCTTTAAATTTGCATCTTGTGGATTCCACTATTAAGAAACCTATGGGAAGGATTAATGATGTTATTATTGTTGCAAATAGGAATTATGTGCCCGTAGATTTCATTGTTCTTGATATTGATTACAATCCTACATGTCCCATTATTCTTGGTAGACCTTTCCATAGAACGATTGGTGCAATTATTGATATGAAAGAAGGGAATATTAGATTCCAATTTCTGTCAAGGAAAGGCATGGAACACTTTCCTAGAAAGAAAATTAAATTACCTTATGAATCTATTATGAGAGCCACCTATGGATTGCATACCAAAGATGATAATATCTAGATCTATTCTTGCTTTTATGCCTAGCTAGGGGCGTTAAACGATACCGCTTGTAGGGAGGCAACCCAATTTTATTTTTGTTTCTTGCTTTTTGGTTATGTTTATTAATAAATAATTCATCTAGCCTATGTTTAGATGTGGTTTTATGCTTTTAATTAGTGTTTGTGCCAAGTAGAACCTTTGGGAAGGCTTGGGGGAAGTTTTTGCGATCTTGCTGTAAAAACCAGAAACTTTAGTGCTCACGAGATTTGCTTCCATTTTTTAATGGAGAGTGCGATTAGGTTGATTATTTTTGAAGATGATTAAAATACAAATACCTCACGTTCACCAATTTATTTCAGAATTTTTGGGGTTACAGAAGTATTCGAAACCTACATATTACTACAGAATGTTCTGTTTTTGAAAGATTCTGTTTTTCGTGTGTTGTTTGCTTATTTTGATGAATCTATGGCTAGTATCAGAGGGTATAAACCATAAAGAAGTTGGAATAAATTAGGTTTAACACCAATATAAATAAATAATGAGTGCATTACAGTACCTTAAGTGGTGGTATGTTTTCTTATACTAACGGAGCTCATGAGATTTTCTGTTGAGTTTTGTGTTGTGAAGTTTTCAAGTTTTGGGTAAAGATTTGATGGATTATGGAATAAGGAGTGGCAAGAGCCTAAGCTTGGGGATTCCCAAGGAACCCCAAGGTAAAATTCAAATACAACCAAAAGCCTAAGCTTGGGGATGCCCCGGAAGGCATCCCCTCTTTCGTCTTCGTCCATCGGTAAGTTTACTTGAGGCTATATTTTTATTCACACCTGATATGTGTTTTGCTTGGAGCATCTTGTATGATTTGAGTATTTGCTTTTTAATTTACCACAATCATCCTTGCTGTTCACACCTTTTGGGAGAGACACACATGAATCGGAATTTATTAAAATGCTCTATGTGCTTCACTTATATCTTTTGAGCTAGATAATTTTGCTCTAGTGCTTCACTTATATCTTTTAGAGCACGGTGGTGGTTTTATTTTATAGAAATTACTGATCTCTCATGCTTCAGCTATATTATTTTGAGAGTCCATTGGAACAGCATGGTAATTTGCTTTGGTTATAAAATTGGTCCTAATATGATAGGCATCCAAGATTGGTATAATAAAAACTTTCATAAAAAGGTGCATTGAGTACTATGAGAAGTTTGATACTTGATAATTGTTTTGAGATATAAAGATGGTGATATTAGAGTTGTGCTAGTTGATTAGTTGTGAATGTGAGAAATACTTGTGTTGAAGACTACCAGTCCCGTAGCATGCACGTATGGTAACCGTTGTGTAACAAATTTGAAACATGAGGTGTTCTTTGTTTGTCTTCCTTATGAGTGGCGGTCGGGGACGAGCGATGGTCTTTTCCTACCAATCTATCCCCCTAGGAGCATGTGTGTAATGCTTGGTTTTTGATGACTTGTAGATTTTTGCAATACGTATGTGAGTTCTTTATGACTAATGTTGAGTCCATGGATTATACGCACTCTCACCTTTCCATCATTGCTAGCCTCTTCGGTACCGTGCACTACCCTTTCTCACCTTGAGAGTTGGTGCAAACTTCACCGATGCATCCAAACCCCATGATATGATATGCTCTATCACACATAAACCTCCTTATATCTTCCTCAAAACAGCCACCATACCTACCTATTATGGCATTTCCATAGCCATTCCGAGATATATTGCCATGCAACTTTCCACCATTTCATTTATGACATGCTTCATCATTGTCATATTGCCTTGGATGATCATGTAGTTGACATCGTATTTGTGGCAAAGCCATCATGCATAATATCATACATGTCACTCTTGATTCATTGCCCTTCCCGGTACACCGCCATAGGCATTCATATAGAGTCATATTTTGTTGTAGTATCGAGTTGTAATCATTGAGTTGTAAATAAATAGAAGTGTGAAGATCATCATTAATAGAGCATTGTCCCAAATAAAAAAGGGGGGAAAGGCCAAATAAAAAAAAGGAAGGCCCAAAAAAAGAGAAATAAAAAGGGACAATGCTACTATCCTTTTTTCCAAACTTGTGCTTCAAAGTAGCACCATAATCTTTATGATAGAGAGTCTCTTGTTTTGTCACTTCCATATACTAGTGGGAATTTTTCATTATAGAACTTGGCTTGTATATTCCAACAATGGGCTTCCTCAAATGCCCTAGGTCTTTGTGAGCAAGCAAGTTGGATGCACACCCACTTAGTTTCTTTTGCTGAGCTTTCATACATTTATAGCTCTAGTGCATCCGTTGCATGGCAATCCCTACTCTTTGCATTGACATCAATTGATGGGCATCTCCCTAGCCCATTGATTAGCCGCGTCGATGTGAGACTTTCTCCTTTTTTGTCTTCTCCACATAACCCCCATCATTATACTCTATTCCACCCATAGTGCTATATCAATGGCTCACGCTCATGTATTGCATGAAAGTTGAAAAAAGTTTGAGATTACTAATGTATGAAACAATTGCTTGGCTTGTCATCGGGTTTGTGCATGATGAGAGCATTCTCGTGTGACGAAAATGGAGCATGACCAAACTATATGATTTTGTAGGGATGAACTTTCTTTGGCCATGTTATTTTGAGAAGACATGATTTCTTAGTTAGTATGCTTGAAGTATTATTATTTTTATGTCAATATTAAACTTTTGTCTTGAATCTCTCGGATCTGAATATTCATGCCACAATAAAGAAAATTACATTGAGAATTATGTTAGGTAGCATTCCACATCAAAAATTATGTTTTTACCATTTACCTACTCGAGGACGAGCAGGAATTAAGCTTGGGGATGCTTGATACGTCTCCAATGTATCTATAATTTTTGATTGTTCCATGCTATTATATTATCTGTTTTGGATGTTTAATGGGCTTTATTATACACTTTTATATTATTTTTGGGACTAACCTACTATCCCAAGGCCCAGTCCAAATTGCTGTTTTTTGCCTATTTCAGTATTTCACAGAAAAGGAATATCAAACGGAATGAAACCTTCGGGAGAGTTATTTTTGGAACAAACGTGATCCAGGGGACTTGGAGTAGACGGCAAGAAAGGAGCGAGGAGGCCACAAGGCAGGGAGGCGCGCCTGCCCCCTGGGTGCGCCCCCACCCTCGTGGGCCCCTCGCAGCTCCACCGACCTACTTCTTCCTCCTATATATATATCCATATACCCTGAAAACATCCAGGAGCATCACGAAACCCTATTTCCACCGCCGTAACCTTCTGTACCCAAGAGATCCCATCTTGGGGCCTTTTCCGGAGCTTTGACAGAGGGGGAATCAATCACGGAGGGCTTCTACATCAACACCATAGCCTCTCTGATGATGTGTGAGTAGTTTACCATAGACCTTCAGGTCCATAGTTATTAGCTAGATGGCTTCTTATCTCTCTTTGGATCTCAATACAAAGTTCTCCTCGATCTTCTTGGAGATCTATTCGATGTAATTCTTTTTGTGGTGTGTTTGTTGAGATCAGATGAATTGTGGGTTTGTGATCAAGATTATCTATAAACAATATTTGATTCTTCTCTAAAATCTTTTATGTATGATTTGTTATCTTTGTAAGTCTCTTCGAATTATCAGTTTGGTTTGGCCTACTAGATTGATCTTTCTTGCAATGGGAGAAGTGCTTAGCTTTGGGTTCAATCTTGCGGTGTCCTTTCCCAGTGACAGCAGGGGCAGCACGGCACGTATTGTATTGTTTCCATCGAGGATAAAAAGATGGGATTTATGCCATATTGCTTGAGTTTATCCCTATACATCATGTCATCTTGCCTAATGCGTTATTCTGTTCTTATGAACTTAATACTCTAGATGCATGCTAGATAGCGGTCGATGTGTGGAGTAATAGTAGTAGATGCAGAATTGTTTCGGTCTACTTGTCGCGGACGTGATGCCTATATACATGATCATGCCTAGATATTCTCCTAACTATGCACTTTTCTATCAATTGCTCGACAGTAATTTTTTTACCCACCGTAATAGTTATGCTATCTTGAGAGAAGCCACTAGTGAAACCTATGGCCCGGGTCTATTTTCCATCATATAAGTTTCCAATCTATTTTATTTTGCAATCTTTATTTTTCAATGTATATCATGAAAATACCAAAAATATTTATCTTATTATCTCTATCAGATCTCACTCTCGTAAGTGACCGTGAAGGGATTGACAACCCCTTTATCGCGTTGGTTGCGAGGTTCTTATTTGTTTGTGTAGGTGCAAGGTGACTTGCGTGTAGTTCTCCTACTAGATTGATACCTTGGTTCTCAAAAACTGAGGGAAATACTTACACTACTTTGCTGCATCACCCTTTCCTCTTCAAGGGAAAACCAACGCAGTGCTCAAGAGGTAGCAGTTCCCCACTCCCATCCCATCAGCCCACCCATTCGTACACCGAGGCCGTGAAAACCCGTGAAGCCCCACACCCCCTCCATCCGCCACCCAACCAGAGCTTCTTTCCCGATGACGTCGTCCACAGCAACACCTCGACATCCCTCATCCACCGTACCGGATGAGGATCCGTCATTGATCTCGTCGTCCCGCCGGTTCAGCCACCCCGTCCTCCACCTCCAAGGAGCTGCCCCGACATTCCCCTCGTCTTTCGCGCCACCTCCATTCCCACACCGCCGTCTTCACCTGCACCACCGGAAGTACAGCATGATCACCGTTTCCTTAGATGAAGCTGAGGCCTAATCGGTGCCACGGAAGAGGTTGTACACTAATCGCTTCATTTTCTTCTTGATTCGATCTCACGGTGCTGCCGGCGCTCGGTCTCGAGTTGACATGGCGTGGCTCCATCCACGGTGGCATTGCCAGCCCACTTCCTCCATGGCGTTGCTCCCTCGGCGGCGACGTCCACATCAGTAGGAGCTGCTGCTGCTTTAGCTCTCGCTCGCGCTGCTGCTCTGATCTTGCTCTCAGTCCCCTGCCTGGTCTGCTCTTGCTCTTGCTCTTGCTCGTGTTGCTGCTCTAGCTCTTGCTCTTGCTTGCGATGCTGCTCCGATTTAGCTACACTTCAGTCGACTGAATCGACTTTTGTGTCAGTCGATTTTCAGGGGCTTGGCGGCTCACCGGAATTAAGGAAGAACCAACCGCAGCGGGGAGGGGGGCTCGCTGGAGAGGTACCGAACTATCTATCTTAGGGTTCAGGGTGGGGGCGGTGGTCGCCGGCGGTGGTGGGGCGGTGGCGTGGGGATAACCGGAGAAAAATCTCGGCACGGGGGGGGGGGGGGGGTAGAGGGATGGCCGGGGCTGCGGCAGACCGGCAGTGGGGAGTGGTTTCGGGGTGGGCGGGTCGGCGCACCGCCGGCCGTGGGCGGCGGGGGGGGGGGGAGGGGGTGGCGGTTTGGCCGGTGGTGGCTGGCGGCACAGGGGGTGGAGGTTAAAGATGAACTTCTACACGACCAGCTGCCCCAGCTCTCGCACGCGCTGCTGCTACTGCTTTTCTGCTACTAGTGCGTTCAGTTTCGACAGTAAAATTCAGTTTTGACAGCAAAATTCAGTTTCGACAGTTAAGTTCAGTTTCGATAGTTAAATTCAGTTTTGGCAATTAAGTTCAGAGATGAGCGGCTGATGTATTTTACATCTAGCACTTTGTGGTTATGTATTTTACGTCATCTATTGGAGATGCTATTAGAACTCCACTCAAGTTAACGTTGTCTCTCTTGTCCTGCTTCATCCTTGGCGTCGTACAACTCACCGGAGCTGCTCCAACGACAAAACCCTCCATCACAGCGGAGTAGTACCCCAGGCTCCATCTCAAGATGCCTAATATCTTCTTCCCCTCCTCCGACAGCCAAGTCAGCAGGATCATCCTCATCGACTAATCCAATCACACTGAGATCGACATGGCTTCGCCAAAGAGGTTGTACACTTGTTGCATCTCTTTTTTTACTCTACATGTTATATATATTGTCCACTAAGCACACATAGTAACGTGAAATACGATTAGTTTCTCCTATAAGACAAGCAATGAGGTACCAGGCAACTTAGCTATCTGTGATGGACTCTGTTGAACGCCATCATTGTTTATCCCTGTGCATTTGTCGATGGGCCTGGGAGTTGAGCTAGTAGGGTATTGGCCTGGGTCCAAAGTAGTAGAAGTAGCACAAAAACATTTTTTGAGTGTAGGCTTTTCCTTGCTCAAGCCTGCCTACTAGAATTGCCAGTGCTTGAAAGGAAAAGTGAAGGAAAAACATAGGAATTGGAAAGTTTCCTATGGTACTACTATTCATGCATTTGGTTCAAAGGAATGGAGCAAAGGAAAACTGTAGGATTTGTTCCTTTAGTGTCTCCTTGAAAGAAAAACCGTAGGAATTTTAATATCCACTTGTCCTCCTTTTCATATTCCTATTCATGAAGCACAAGACTAAGAGATAGTAGCATAATAGCATTATAACCGTACTTTTCTTGTGGTTTGACTTAATCTCATCATGCTTCTTTGCATCTTGTGATCTTCCAATTCTTGTGAACCAAACACCCGGATTGGCAGAAATCCTGAGTTTCAAATTCTCTGTTTTGCATGTGCATTCCTATCCTATTACTCTATATTTCCTATCCCTGTGTTGCTAGAATGCTCCAATTCAAACGAACCCTTACAAAATTACTTCTCATACAAATAGTTGTCAAAGAAAACCTTGTGTGGTTTGTCCCGCTCCTGTTGCGTGGTCGTCGACCCTAGCTCAACTGCTCCAATGACAGAAGTGTCCAGCACAGCAGGGATCCGGCCTCCAGACTGTCTTTCGCCGCCTCTGATCATCTTCCCCACCGCCGGCTGCCATGACAACTGCATTACCATCATCAACCGAGCAGATGACCTCGAGGACTACACGAGTCCGCAAGAGAGGTCGCACTCTTTCGTGTCTGCTTATATTATGCATCTCTCAATATTACATGCTACTTTATCGTCCTATTCACTGATTAGACTCTGTGTTAGCTCCAAACTAATGGTCAAACTTGAGTTTTTAAATGGTTGTGGGGTACATATCGGGGCCGCAATCAATAGTATCTATCTACTATCTGGTTAATCTCTGGTGTCTACTATGGGTTTCATGTTGGGTGGGAAACAAAAGTAAAGAAGCCATTATATGTATTTTTTAACTGAAGCCATTATCTGCCTGCTATCAATCGTTTTGATTCTATCCACGGGTTTCTACCATCACTCTGGATTTCTGCATGCACTCCTTACATAATCTCACTATGTTTTATTTCTATGCATGTTAGTTATTGTACACAATGGAACTGAACATGTAGAGCAAAAGAGACGAGCCTTGCATGGCAATAAAATTTCATGCATACGTCGCTTCATGGTAGGCACAACGGCAGACCCCTCCATCCATTTTGGATTGTAATTGAGAGGAAGATATCTGTTCTGAGGGGGATTCGGAAGTAGAAGACCACTCCTATTTACCCCCTGAAGTCTTCGCTCTAACTTGGAATGCTGATGTTGGTTATATCATGCATATGGTGCCTTGCATTGCTTACTTTATACATCAAATATGGCATCTGCTTAGTTTAGACATGCTTTGTGTGAATACCATCTGTTTAGTTTATTCATTGTTTATGTGAATTATGCAACGCCATCTTTTTAGCCAGGCATCATATATGTGAATTTTGCAATGCCATCCTGCTTAGCCAGTCATCTTATAATTATATGAGGCCATCCATTTTTTCGTTATGTATTACATTTGTCAACAATGTTAGTACATTAAACTACTCTTTGTGTGCATCAGCAATTTGACACGGTGATGGAAAATTCTAGAGTGAAAACAAGGTCTTCAGAGCAGACTATGCTATCTGATGAAGCGCATATCCCGCTGGTTATGGATAGCTCCTCATAGGAGGATTCAGAGACAGATGATGATAGAGGAAAAGGTGTCCCGTCTTTCAATGAGATGGTGGCTATCGTTTTGGAGGAAGTCGACTTTCACGATCTAACTACGAACGTGCGAGGACGTCGCGCCTTAGCAATCGCTAAACCAACTCTGAGAGGTTATTGACCACGCCGGAGCACAATCAACCTGACCATGAAGGTATGTTTCCTGCAGGCAAACGAAGAACAAGCAAGAAACTGAGATTGCAATCTGCATATTGCGAATATAAAAGGAAAGCTTTATTGATCAAGGTGGGGTTCTGTGACGCCTTTGTCTGGTTGTTGAACACAAACAAAGTACGCGAAGTTGCAGCTATGGAAAACATTAATCTAAACAAAACCCAATGTCTAAATGACGCCCTAAGGGTTGTATATATGGAGGAAGAGGGGGCAATTTCGTGGCCCTTGGAGGAGGGGTCCGAAACCAACCCTAAATCTTGTTTCCCCACACATACGGACTCTAAAAACAGCCTATACTTAAGCATTTCGAAAATACATGGGCCTGGCCCAATAATAAGGTGACACAGCACCTAGAATAGCCTCTGGACGAAATTTATGAAGTGGCATCTTGTATATTTGGTCCAAGGCTTCATGCACTCCTTATGGTGGCTTCGAAGTCCTGAAATCATCACTTGTAACTCCGTTCTTGATCCCCTTGCGCATGCCATCATCTCCATGCTTGGTCTTGCTCCAGTGTTCATCCCTCTTATCCATGCTAGGCCCTTCATTTGTAAGCAAAACAAATGTATCCAATTTAGGCAGCATCATATTCTCATGAACATTAGAATCATTACCAAGAAACGGAAGTACCTGATAATTTAATTGGCGTGCGCGAGCTCTAGTAATTGGTCCAGTATGTATAGCAGCATGGGCTGTGGGTGTAACAATGGTATTGATGTCCTCATCATCCTCCCCTTCTTGAAATGAAGTCGTCCTCGACGGAAGCTCATCTTCCTCACCCAAATAAGGCTTCAAATCTGCAATGTTAAAAGTGGGACTAAAGCCAAAATCTGTAGGCAGCTCAAGTTTATATGCATTATCATTTATTTTCTCTAACCCCTTTAAAGGACCATCAGCACGTGGCATTAGCTTTGATTTGCGCAAATTAGGAAATTTATCCTTACGCAAATGTAACCAAACAAGATCTCCAGGTGCAAACACAACATGTTTTCTACCCTTATCTCCAGCAAGTTTATATTTGGGCCATTTGCATTTCTGTCCCTAACTCGAACCACCTAATCAGATATACCCCTAATTCGAAAGCCTGCTCAAATTTGCCCCTCCGTCATTAGGTACCCTTATAGAAATGCCCTTCTGCGCCGTTACCGTCAGGTCAAACAGGTTTGACCGTCCTGAAAAAAATAGCAAAAAAAAATCTAAAAAATCTAAAATTTTGTGAGATCGAAGATACTCATGTGCCCAAGGTGTGTGCAAATTTTCGTGCTATTTGGACATTCCAGGAGCTCGTGGCGAGGAAAAACAATTAATCTGCACGCTTATGAACAATAAATTTGAAATAAAATAGCAAGAAAATTTTTAAAAATATGAAATTTTTTGGCATCAAAGTGGCTTGGCTGCACAAGGTGCTTGCAAGTTTTTGTGATCAAATGACATGCGAGGAGCTCTAGCAAGAAAAAACAAAATAGTTATTTTTTTCCCAAGTTTTTTCTCGAGCCAAATTTTGTTTTTTTCTCCACAAGCCCCTCCAATGTCCAAACACAACAAAAAATTGCACGCAGCTTGCAGACCCGAGCCTCTTTGATGCCAAAAAATTTCATATTTTTTTTGAATTTTCTTGCTATTTTTTGAATTTATTATTCACAAGCGTACATATTTATTGTTTTCCCTCTCACACGAGCTCCTGGAATGTACAAACAGCACGAAACTTTGCATGCACCTTGCGTACCTGAGTACCTTTGATCCCACAAATTTTCAGTTTTTTTAGAATTTTTTGCTATTTTTTCAGGACAGTCAAAGCCCTTTGACCGGCTTTGACATGCTTTGACCGGACGGTAACGGCACAGAAGGGTATTTCTGTAAGTGCACCTAACGGTGGAGGGGCAAATTTGAGAAGGCTTTGAAATTAGGGGTAAATCTGAGAGTGGGCGCAAATTAGGGGCATAGATGTAAATGTCCCCTTATATTTAGCACTCATACGCTCAATGTTTTCCTTAGTTAACTCATGCATTTTTAAAATCAATTTAGCATGTTCTTTAGCATCAAAATTAACCTTCTCCGAAGAAGGAAGAGGCAACAAATCAATAGGTGCACGAGGTAGGAAACCATACACAATTTCAGAAGGGCACATCTTAGTAGTAGAATGCAATGAACGATTATAAGCAAATTCAATATGAGGCAAGCATTCTTCCCACATTTTCTTATTATTCTTCAAAACATCCCTAAGCATAGTAGACAATGTTCTATTGATTACTTCAGTTTGTCCATCAGTTTAGGGGTGACAAGTAGTACTAAAAAGCAGTTTAGTCCCCAACTTAGCCCATATACATCTCCAAAAGTGGCTAAGAAATTTAGTATCACGATCTGAAACAATAGTATTTGGCACACCATGCAAGAGAATAATTTCATGAAAGAACAAATCAGCAACATTAACAACATCATTGCTTTTATGGCATGGTATAAAGTGTGCCATTTTCGAAAATCTATCCACGACAACAAATATGCTATCCCTCCCCTTTTTGTTCGAGGTAAACCTAAAACAAAGTCCATAGATATATCCTCCAAAGGAACACTAGGTACATGCAAAGGCATATATAAACCATGAGGATTGAGTCGTGACTTAGCTTTTTGACATGTAGTGTAGCGAGCAACAAAACTCTCAACATCCTGTCTCATCTTTGGCCAAAAGAAATGTGTACCAAGTATATCCTCCGTCTTCTTGACGCCAAAGTGTCCCTTTAATCCTCCTCCATGCGCCTCCTGCAACAACAAAAGACGAATGAGCTAGCTGGAATGCATAGCTTGTTAGCACGAAACACAAATCCATCATTAATAACGAACTTGTTCCAAGTTCTCCCTTCCTTACAATTCTGCAATACATCTTTAAATT
Organism: Triticum urartu; assembly: GCF_056163025.1. Classification (NCBI taxonomy): domain Eukaryota; kingdom Viridiplantae; phylum Streptophyta; class Magnoliopsida; order Poales; family Poaceae; genus Triticum; species Triticum urartu. Next base: position 396,687,495 of record NC_141879.1, on the reverse strand, counting down.
CAGCATCATGCACATATTGATCTTTGATGGTCTCCAAACCAAATATTTCAAAGTCAAGTTGTGAAAGCATAGTATAATGACGAGACAAAGCATCAGCAATAACATTTTCTTTACCCTTCTTGTGTTTAATGACATAAGGGAAAGTCTCAATGAATTCAACCCATTTAGCATGTCTACGGTTCAGTTTTTCTTGACTTTTAATGTGTTTCAAAATGATTCATGATCAGAATGTATAACAAATTCTTTGGGCCATAAATAATGTTGCCATGTTTCTAAGGTCCGAACAAGAGAATATAATTCTTTATCATAAGTAGAATAGTTCAGACTAGGCCCACTCTATTTTTCAGAAAGTATGCAGCAGGTTTGCCATCTTGTAATAACACACCTCCTAATCCAATTCCACTAGCATCACATTCAAGCTCAAAAGTCTTATTAAAATCAAGAAGTTGGAGTAAAGGAGCATGTGTCAACTTATCTTTCAATACCGTGAAGGCTTCTTCTTGTGCGGTACCCCAAACAAAAGGCACATCCTTCTTTGTAAGCTCATTGAGAGGTGCAAAAATGGTGTTGAAATCTCTCAAAAAACGCCTATAGAATCCAGCGAGGCCAAGAAAACTCCTCACTTGTGTGACCGTTTTGGGCTGCGGCCAACTCTCAATAGCTTCAAACTTGGCTTTATCAACTTCAATTCCCTGTGGAGTAACAACATAGCCAAGAAAAGATACTCGGTCGGTGCAAAAGGTGCAGTTCCCAAGGTTACCAAACGAACGTGCATCCCGTAGAGCCAAAAAAACAGCACGTAAATGTTCCAAATGTTCTTCCAAAGTTTTGCTATAAATCAGTATATCATCAAAATAGACTACCACAAATCGTCCAATGAAAGCACGTAAAACTTCATTCATTAGTCTCATGAAAGTACTAGGTGCATTAGTTTTAAATGTTGTTTTCCATTCATCTCCCAATTTCATACGAATTTGATGGTATCCACTACGCAAATCAACTTTGGAGAATATTGTAGAGCCACTCAATTCATCAAGCATATCATCTAGCCTAGGAATAGGATGACGATAATGAATAGTACTATTATTAATGCCTCTACAATCAACACACATACGTGATGTACCATCCTTTTTAGGAACTAGTATAATAGGAGCAACACAAGGACTAAGAGATTCGCGTATGTAACCTTTGTCGAGTAGCTCCTGCACTTGACGCATAATCTCCTTCGTCTCCTCTGGATTGGTACGGTATGGTGCGCTGTTGGGTAGCGATGCACCGGGAATTAAGTCAATTTGATGCTCAATCCCTCGAATAGGTGGTAATCCTGGTGGCACGTCTTGTGGAAAGACGTCAGCGAACTCCTACAAAATGTTAGTGACAACAGGGGGAAAAGAGGAAGGCACGTCCTCGAATGAAACTAATGCCTCTTTGCACACAAAAGCATAGCAAACAGATTTGCTGAAATCTAGCTCATCAATATCAGATTTTGTGGTAAGTAAACATGCACTTTTCAATTTAATTTCAGAAGCAACACTAGATGGTTTATTATTAGGTTTCATTTGTTGCTCAAATTCGTTTGCCACAATCTGACTTTTACTCTTATTTTTCTCCTATTTTGCTTTATTAGCTCTATTAACATCATCTTTCAAAATGGAATCAGGAGTCATAGGAGGAAAAGTAATATTTTTGGCCTTATGAACAAGAGTATACTGATTCTTTCTACCATGGTGTACAGAATTTCTATCAAATTGCCATGGTCTACCAAGTAATAAGGAACATGCTTGCATAGGTACCACATCACAATCAACATAATCACCATATGTAGAGATACTAAAATGCACACGAACAGTACGTGTTACCTTAACCTTGCCGCTGTTGTTGAACCATTGGATGTAGTAAGGATGTGGATGTGGTCTTATGGTGAGAGATAGCTTCTCCACCATATCCATGCTAGCCAAGTTGTTGCAGCTCCCTCCATCTATGATGACACAAACAGAATGTTCCTTCACAACTCCCTTTGTATGGAACAAATTATGCCTCTGATTTTGCTCAGCTTGTGTAACCTACACACTCAAAACACGTTGAGCAACTGAACATTCATACCTGTCAGCATCTTCAGCGGCCATGTATTGTGTCTCATGATAAGAATCATCTCCACCGTGTTCTTCATGTGTAATAAGAGCCAAAGTCTCCTCATCATAGTCACTAGCGGACTCATACCCACCATCCTCAGTAGCAATCATCACACGCTGAGACTTGCATTCTCTTGCAAAATGTACTCTTCCCTTACAACAACGAAAAATAATATTACTTGTGTGCCCTGTTAATGCCATGGAAGAAGAAGAGCTTTGCGCAGGCCCGACAGGTGTGCGCTTGGCAGATAGTGGTGGTTGTACCTGCTTTCTTGTATCACGGCTGGAGGTGGCTGTCAGTGGGAACGACACCTATGGGATCATTGGGACCTCTTCTACGGTTGGCAGGTGCGGAGTTGTGAAAAGAGCGGGTCTAGTAGCCAGCGCACGAATCGTTTACCCATATTCGGGCCGCAAGGATGTGTAATACCCTAGTCCTGCTTTGGTGTATATTTGAGTGTTCTTGAGCTTCTGAACTAGCTGCGGTGCGTGCGTAGTCCAAAAGGTCTGAATCCTTCTTTGGTACGCCTCGGGCCTCCTTTTATAGTCGAAAAGGGGTCGCCACAGTGGCACACAGGAGGTGGAAAGGTAAACAGTGTACAAGCTCATCGCATGTTATTACGGGACAAGGCGCATTAAATGCGCTTCTTAGGTATCCCATTGCTTTATTAGGGACAGTAACAAGGCCCGTCCCATCCACCGCCATTCCGCCTCGCTCCGACGCGCGTCTGGGCCAACGAGGCATGCAGCGCCACGTAAGCTGGCAGGTTACTGAGATGGCGTGGTGGTAGGGTCTTCACGAAGATCTGCATGCCACCACGTAGGTGCTTGCTTAGTTGGCCTGGAGGCTGCGCGTCTCCACATAGGTTCCTGCTGATACGTCTCCAACGTATCTATAATTTTTGTTTGTTCCATGCTATTATATTATCAACATTGGATGTTTTATATGCATTTATATGCTATTTTATATGATTTTTGGGACTAAGCTATTAACCCAGAGCCCAGTGCCAGTTTATGTTTTTTCCTTGTTTTAGAATATCGCAGAAAAGGAAAATCAAACGGAGTCCAATTGACCTGAAAGTTCACGGAACTTATTTTTGGATCAGAAGAAGCCCAGAAGACTTGGAGTGCATGTCAGGGGATCAACAAGGAGGCCACGAGGAAGGGGGTGCACCCTCCACCCTCGTGGCCCCCCTGTCGCACTTCTTCCTCCTATATATCTCCATATACCCTAAAACGATTGGGGAGCACAATAGATCGGGAGTTCCACCGCCAGAACCCTCCGTAGCCACCGAAAACCAATCTAGACCCGTTCCGGCACCCTACCGGAGGGGGCAATCCCTCTCCGGTGGCCATCTTCATCATCCCGGTGCTCTCCATGATGAGGAGGGAGTAGTTCTCCCTCGGGGGCTGAGGGTATGTACCAGTAGCTATGTGTTTGATCTCTCTCTCTCTCGTGTTCTTGAGGTGATACGATCTTGTTGTATCGCGAGCTTTGCTATTATAGTTTGATCTTATGATTTTTTCTTCCCCCTCTACTCTCTTGTAATGGATTGAGTTTCCCCTTTGATGTTATCTTATCGGAATGAGTCTTTAAAGATTTGAGAACACTTGATGTATGTCTTGCCTTGCATATCTGTGATGACAATGGGATATCACGTGATTCACATGATGTATGTTTTGGTGATCAACTTGCGGGTTCCACCCATGAACCTAAGCATAGGGGTTGGCACACGTTTTCGTCGTGATTCTCCGGTAGAAACTTTGGGGCACTCTTTGAGGTTCTATGTGTTGGTTGAATAGATGAATCTTAGATTGTGTGATGCATATCATATAATCATACCCAGGGATACTTGAGGTGACATTGGAGTATCTAGGTGACATTAGGGTTTTGGTTGATTTGTGTCTTAAGGTGTTATTCTAGTACGAACTCTAGGGCTGTTTGTGACACTTATAGGAATAGCCCAACGGATTGATTGGAAAGAATAACTTTGAGGTGGTTTCATACCCTACCATAATCTCTTCATTTGTTCTCCTCTATTAGTGACTTTGGAGTGACTCTTTGTTGCATGTTGAGGGATAGTTATGTGATCCAATTATGTTATTATTGTTGAGAGAACTTGCACTAGTGAAAGTATGAACCCTAGGCCTTGTTTCCTATCATTGCAATGCCGTTTGTGCTCACTTTTATCATTAGTTACCTTGCTGTTTTTATATTTTCAGATTAAAAAACCATTATCTACTATCCATATACCACTTGTATCACCATCTCTTCGCCGAACTAGTGCACCTATACAATTTACCATTGTATTGGGTGTGTTGGGGACACAAGAGACTCTTTGTTATTTGGTTGCAGGGTTGCTTGAGAGAGACCATCTTCATCCTATGCCTCCTACGGATTGATAAACCTTAGGTCATCCACTTGAGGGAAATTTGCTACTGTCCTACAAACCTCTGCACTTGGAGGCCCAACAACGTCTACAAGAAGAAGGTTGTGTAGTAGACATCAAGCTCTTTTCTAGCGCCGTTGCCGGGGAGGTGAGTGCTTGAAGGTATATATTTAGATCTTGCAATCTAGTGTTTTAGTTTCTTGTTTTATCACTAGTTTAGTTTATAAAATAAAACTACAAAAAAAATTGGAATTGAGTTTGACTCCTACGCTTCATCTTTTTAATATCTTTCGTGAGTATGATGGAAAGGAAAATTGTGCCGAAGTGTTAGAAGAAGAATGCATTAAAATGTTTGGCACTAAATATTTGAATGATGAGCATGATTGCAACGTTGTTAGTATGAACTCCTTGAATATCCATGGTACTAATGATGATTGCACTAGTTATGATGAAAATGTCTCCTATAAACATGTCAATTTTTGTGGAGTGCATTGGGTTTGTAAGTACACACCAAATAGGGAAGATAGATATTGCAAGAGGCATAAGTACTTAGAAACTAAATTGTTGCAAGAAAGGCTAGATGATTGTGCTGAAGATTTAAATTTTCTTGGCCGTACTTGTATACTTTGAAATGAACAGGGTCATTTAGCTATCCGATGCAAATGGTTTCATGATCTAATCATGTCCAAAAATTTCGATGACTTGATTTCCCTTGCACATTATAATGTACTTAGTTTGCTTATGGGCTACGAAGAAATGAAACGTATAACTAGACATCTTCCAGAATTTGCCCGTTATAAACTTCTTGGTTTTGATCTAGAGGAAATTTATATGTATTGTGCGGTGAATTGTATCGAAAATCCTTATATTGCCAATCACATAAAGAAAAGAAAACAAATAGAAGATGAAGAGAATACTAATGAAAGGGAAGAGACTTCCCAATACCCTCCTATTATTTCTTATGATGAATCAGGTAACGAGGAGGAGCCTCCTATTCGACCAATCTCATTAATAAGGAGCTCCAAAAAGAGGATTGAACCCACACATGATGTGGTGAGGAAGAAGAAAAGAAAAAGGAAGAGAGGTAAAAAGATAACTCCCCCAAATAATGCTGCTCGGATTACTATTGTGCCTCATGAAAATATAATTGTGAAAGATAATGATACTTCTTATGATCTTGAAAATCTTTTTAGCACTTGCTTGGAAGAATATGATAATTGCTATACTATTGGTGCTATCCATACTATTAATGATGAGAGTGATTATGCTTATGATATGAAAAGGCCCAATCTTGGGGATGCTATGTTTGATGAAGATGATGTTTTTGAGAATATATTTGCTGCAATTAATGTTTGTCCCAAGCTTGGGGATGCTACGTTTAATGAAGATGATATTTTTAGTCTCCCAAGTTTTGATATGCAAATTTATGATGATGATAGCATGCCTCCTACCTATGATGATTATTGTGATGATACTTATGCTATAAAAAGTAGTGATTATATCTATAAAACTTGTCATGATTATGGTTACCCTTTTTCTGAACATTACTCTTTTAATGTGGAAACAATTTATAGTATTCGAGTTTCTTATGATACTCCCACTATTATTCATGAGAAGAATTTTTCTTGTGTGGAGAGTAATAAGATTCCTATGATTGTAGATCATGAAAATAATTCTTTATGTGATAGTTATATTGTTGAATTCATTCATGATGCTACTGAAAATTATTATGAGGGAGGAACATATGCTTGTATGAACTGCAATAATATCAAGTTTCCTCTTTATGTGTTGAAAATCTTGAAGTTATGCTTGTTTTGCCTTCCTATGCTAGTTGATTATTTCTCCCATAAGTTGTTTTTTCAAAAAATACCTATGCGTAGGAAGTGGGTTAGACTTAAATGTGTTAGTCATATTCTTCATCATGCTCTCTTTATGTTACAATTCTTATCTTTTATATGAGCATCATTGAAATCATCATGCCGAGCTAGGGGCGTTAAACGATAGCGCTTGTTGGGAGGCAACCCAATTTCATTTTTGTTCCCTGATTTTTGCTCCTGTTTAGTAATAAATAATTTATCTAGCCTCTGTTATGATTGAGTTTTTATGTTTTAATTAGTGTTTGTGCCAAGTAGAACCGTTGGGAAGACTTGGGGAAATTCTTGTTGATCTTGCTGTAAAAAACAGAAACTTTAGCGCTCACGAGAATTGCTGCCATTTTTATTTGGAAAGTGATATTTAGTTAATTCTTGTTGCAGACGATTAATAGATAAATTCCTCATGTCCAGCAATTTATTTGAGAATTTTATGAGTTCCAGAAGTATACGTTTGATCCCGATTACTACAGACTGTTCTGTTTTTGACAGATTCTGTTTTTCGTGTGTTGTTTTCTTATTTTAATGAATCTATGGCTAGTAAAATAGTTTATAAAACCATAGAGAAGTTGTAATAAAGTAGATATTACACCAATATAAATAAAGAATGAGTTCATTAAAGTACCCTAAGTGGTGATTTGTTTTCTTTCGCTAACAGAGTTTATGAGTTTTCTGTTATGTTTTGTGTTGTGAAGTTGTCAAGTTTTGGGTAAAGATTCGATGGACTATGGAATAAGGAGTGGCAATAGCCTAAGCGTGGGGATTCCCAAGGCACCCCAAGGTAATATTCAAGGACAACCGACAGCCTAAGCTTGGGGATGCCCCGGAAGGCATCCCCTCTTTCGTCTTCGTTCATCGGTAACTTAACTTGGAGCTATATTTTTATTTACCACATGATATGTGTTTTGCTTGGGGCGTCACTTTATTTTATTTAGTTTTGCTTGCTGTTTGAATAAAATACCAAGATCTGAAATTATTGAATGTTAGAGATTCTTCATATAGTTGCATAATCATTCGACTACTCATTGATCTTCACTTATATCTTTCGGAGTAGTTTGTCATTTGCTCTAGTGCTTCACTTATATCTTTTTAGAGCACGGTGGTGGTTTTATTTTGTAGAAATAGATGTTCTCTCATGCTTCACTTATATTATTTTGAGAGTCTTTATAACAGCATGGTAATTTGCTTTGGTTATGAATTTAGTCCTAATATGATGGGCATCCAAGAGGGATGTAATAAAAACTTTCATATAAAGTGTATTGAATACTATGAGAAGTTTGATACTTGATAATTATTTTGAGATATGGAGATGGTGATATTAGAGTCATGCTAGTGAGTAGTTGTGAATTTGAGAGATACTTGTGTTAAAGTTTGTGATTCCCGTAGCATGCACGTATGGTGAACCGTTATGTGACGAAGTCGGAGCATGATTTGTTTATTGATTGTCCTCCTTATGAGTAGCGGTCGGGGACGAGCGATGGTCTTTTCCTACCAATCTATCCCCTAGGAGCATGCGCGTAGTACTTTGTTTCGATAACTAATAGATTTTTGCAATAAGTATGTGAGTTCTTTATGACTAATGTTGAGTCCATGGATTATACGCACTCTCACCCTTCCACCATTGCTAGCCTCTCTAGTACCGTGCAACTTTCGCCGGTACCATAAACCCACCATATACCTTCCTCAAAACAGCCACCATACCTACCTATTATGGCATTTCCATAGCCATTCTGAGATATATTGACATGCAACTTTCCACTGTTCCGTTTATTATGACATGCTCCATCATTGTCATATTGCTTTGCATGATCATGTAGTTGACATCGTATTTGTGGCAAAGCCACCATTCATAATTCTTCCATACATGTCACTCATGAATCATTGCACATCCCGGTTCACCGCCGGAGGCATTCATATAGAGCCATATCTTGTTCTAAGTATCGAGTTGTAAGTAAATAAAAGTGTGATGATCATCATTATTAGAGCATTGTCCCAGTGAGGAAAGGATGATGGAGACTATGATTCCCCCATAAGTCGGGATGAGACTCTGGATGAAAATAAAAAAAAGAGAAAAAAAGAGGCCATAAAAAAGAGAAAAGGCCCAAATAAAAAAATAAAAAAAAATAAAAAAAATGAGAGAAAAAGAGAGAAGGGGCAATGCTACTATCCTTTTACCACACTTGTGCTTCAAAGTAGCACCATGATCTTCATGATAGAGAGTCTCCTATGTTGTCACTTTTATATACTAGTGGGAATCTTTCATTATAGAACTGGGCTTGTATATTCCAATGATGGGCTTCCTCAAAATGCCCTAGGTCTTCGTGAGCAAGCGAGTTGGATGCACACCCACTTAGTTTCTTTTTGAGCTTTCATATACTTATAGCTCTAGTGCATCCATTGCATGGCAATCCCTACTCACTCACATTGATATCTATTGATGGGCATCTCCATAGCTCATTGATACGCCTAGTTGATGTGAGACTATCTTCTCCCTTTTTGTCTTCCCCACAACCACCATTCTATTCCACCTATAGTGCTATGTCCATGGCTCACGCTCATGTATTGCGCGAAGATTGAAAAAGTTTGAGAACATCAAAAGTATGAAACAATTGCTTGGCTTGTCATCGGGGTTGTGCATGATTTAAATATTTTGTGTGGTGAAGATGGAGCATAGCCAGACTATATGATTTTGTAGGGATAGCCTTCTTTGGCCATGTTATTTTGAGAAGACATGATTGCTTAGTTAGTATGCTTGAAGTATTATTATTTCTATGTCAATATTAAACTTTTGTCTTGAATCTTATGGATCTGAATATTCTTGCTACAATGAAGAGAATTACATGGATAAATATGTTAGGTAGCATACCACATAAAAAATTCTGTTTTCATCATTTACCTACTCAAGGACGAGTAGGAATTAAGCTTGGGGATGCTGATACGTCTCCAACCTATCTATAATTTTTTTTGTTCCATGCTATTATATTATCAACCTTGGATGTTTTATATGCTATTGTATATGGATTTTGGGACTAACCTATTAACCCAGAGCCCAGGGCCAGTTTCTGTTTTTTCCTTGTTTTAGAATATCGCAGAAAAGGAAAATCAAACGGAGTCCAATTGACCTGAAACTTCACGGAACTTATTTTTGGATCTGAATAAGCTCGGAAGACTTGGAGTGCACGTCAAGGGATCAACGAGGAGGCCACGAGGCAGGGGGGCGCGCCCACCCCCCTGGGCACGCCCTCCACCCGTGTGGGCCCCTCGTGGCCCACCTGATGCACTTCTTCCTCCTATATATCTCCATATACCCTAAAACGATCGGGGAGCACAATAGATCGGGAGTTCCGCTGTCAGAAGCCTCCGTAGCCACCGAAAGCCAATCTACACCCGTTCTGGCACCCTGCCGGAGGGGGCAATCCCTCTCCGGTGGCCATCTTCATGATCCCGGTGCTCTCCATGACGAGGGAGTAGTTCTCCCTCGGGGCTGAGGGTATGTAGCAGTAGCTATCTGTTTGATCTCTCTCTCTCTCGTGTTCTTGAGGTGATACGATCTTGATGTATCGCGAGCTTTGCTATTATAGTTGGATCTTATGATTTTTTCTTCCCCCTCTACTCTCTTGTAATGGATTGAGTTTCCCCTTTGATGTTATCTTATCGGAATGAGTCTTTAAAGATTTGAGAACACTTGATGTATGTCTTGCCTTGCGTATCTGTGATGACAATGGGATATCACGTGATTCACTTGATGTATGTTTTGGTGATCAACTTGCGGGTTCCGCCCATGAACCTATGCATAGGGGTTGGCACACGTTTTCGTCGTGATTCTCCGGTAGAAACTTTGGGGCACTCTTTGAGGTTCTATGTGTTGGTTGACTAGATGAATCTTAGATTGTGTGATGCATATCGTATAATCATACCCACGGATACTTGAGGTGACATTGGAGTATCTAGGTGACATTAGGGTTTTGGTTGATTTGTGCCTTAAGGTGTTATTCTAGTACGAACTCTAGGGCTGTTTGTGACACTTATAGGAATAGCCCAACGGATTGATTGGAAAGAATAACTTTGAGGTGGTTTCATACCCTACCATAATCTCTTCGTTTGTTCTCCGCTATAAGTGACTTTGGAGTGACCCTTTGTTGCATTTTGAGGGATAGTTATGTGATCCAATTATGTTATTATTGTTGAGAGAACTTGCACTAGTGAAAGTATGAACCCTAGGCCTTGTTTCCTATCATTGCAATACCGTTTGTGCTCACTTTTATCATTAGTTACCTTACTATTTTTATATTTTTAGATTACAAAAACCATTATCTACTATCCATATACCACTTATATCACCATCTCTTCGCCGAACTAGTGCACCTATACAATGTACCATTGTATTGGGTGTGTTGGGGACACAAGAGACTCTTTGTTATTTGGTTGCAGGGTTGCTTGAGAGAGACCATCTTCATCCTACGCCTCCTATGGATTGATAAACCTTAGGTCATCCACTTGAGGGAAATTTGCTACTGTCCTACAAACCTCTGCACTTGGAGGCCCAACAACGTCTACAAGAAGAAGGTTGTGTAGTAGACATCACCTGCCCAGCTGGTTGGGCGGGCAGCTGCATGGGAACAGCGGTGGGGCCTTGGCAGACGTGGCCCTGGCTGTGGCCCCGCAGGCGTCCTCGGCAAGGGTCTTGTCGGGGCTCTGGCAAGGGTCTTGCCGTGGCACCGCGGTCTTCCCCAGCAAGGATCTTTCCGGGGGTCTCGTGGATTTCCTCGACAAGGATCTTGCCGAGGATCGTCGTCTTCTGGTCCTCATCCGATCTTGTGTGTCTATGATCTTCTCGAAGATCTGCATGCCCCCACGGAGGTGCCTCCTGAGCCTTGGTTCCAATGTGGTTGAGTGTGTTGGAACCCTTGGGCTCAAGGGTGGCGTGCTCTGTTGGCATTGGGCAAGTTGCCGAGGCAAGGCTCTTGCCGGGGCTGCAGAGGCCACCCCGGCAAGGATCTTGCCGGGGGAGTCCACCTCGCTCACTTTCTCTTTGTGTCTTCGGGCCTTGGCATTGTTCTGGTTGCCTTGTGCTTATGTTCCCTCTGCCCCGCTAGGTATGGCCGTAGGCGCGGCTCTAACTGTCCGCGCACAAGTAAAGGGGTACAAAAGAGAGCCCCTACTTTTGTGCACCGACAGGAGCCCCCGGGCCTGGGCCATGCATAAGAGCGATGCATTGTTGGGCTTGGCCCAAAACGGTGCGCGGACATGCGAGGTCGAGTTTTACTGGTGTAACTTCCTCGCCCGTTGCACTTCCCCACGACCCGCGTTGAACGCGCGGCGTGGGGGTCGTGCGTGACGTGGGGGTCATGCATGGGGGCAGTTGCTGCCCTCATGCGTCACATCGCAATGAATGGTAAAGAGGCGGCCCGCGCCTTCCCCATAAGAAAAGGGAAACTGCGGGCGCGCTACTCATTTACCCTTTGCATCACTCCAGTTTCGGAACCGTGTCCCCTTTCTTCTTCCTCAAGCGGAAAAAATCTGAAACCCTCGCCTCCATTCGCCACCACCGTGCCCCCATTGCCCCCAATATCTCACTGCTCCAGACCCTTCACTTCTTTCCTGGCCGCCATGGCACCCAAAACCAGTAAGGGCAAGGGAGTGGCCAAGGATGCCGAGGAGAATGAGATGCCGAAGAGCGAGTCAGTGGCGCTTCGGACGCAGCTTGATGTCTTCCCCTCGACGGTAGATGTGATCCACCTCAGGGACAACTTCAAGCCTCTGTGGGGGCTGAAGACGACGGGGTATCCGGCTACGTGCATCATCCTGGCCGATTTTGCCAAGGCCGACCCAAATCGGTATCCTTTCTTCGTTAACTACTTCTCCTGTGGGCTTTGCCCCCCTTTCTCTGACTTTTTCAACGATATCATTCATAGCTTTGGCTTCCATCTTCTTGATTTCACGCTGAATGTCGTGGCGTGTATGGCCCTCTTCGCCCACCTCTGCGAGGGCTTTGCCAGAATGCTTCCCAGCACGGCCCTTTTTCTCCACTATTTCTTTCCTCGTATCCAGGTGGGGGGGTGCCATCTCCGGGTGCGTCCCCTAGATCCCACGGACCCAGGAGAAAGGCACATATCCAGAGGGTGCCTAGAAGGAGAGGTGGGAGGAGTGGCGGGGCCGGTGGCTATGGATCGAGGAGGAGGATCCGCAAGAGTTCTGCCAAGTTCGCCAAAGCCCGCCAGTCCGCCGCAAGGACTGGAGCGACGCCGACGCCGATAACAAGAATCTCGGGATCACTACCACTAGGATCCATTGCCTCACCATGGCCGGGCTCACCCTTGAGATGATTGGGGCCGACTTCATCCGCCGCCGCATCGCCCCACTGCATAACAAGGGGAGCCCGGCCTGGCTCTTCAGGAACACGGCCGATGTCCTGAGGCTTTGCCCCGGCATGAAGCACAACTTCACGGTGATGGGGCACGCTCATCTTTGTCAGCGGCTTTTCCAGGTCGACGTGGGTGGCGACGGTAGGGCTGAGAGAGCCGGCAAGGCCGCGAAGGCCGGCAAGGTCGTCATGGGGCCTCTGTTCGAGTTGCCGACGGGAGTGGTCCCACTGAGCAACAACTTTCGCCAAGCCGACATCATCGTCATGATGCCAGACTTCAACGCGCACGACCTTGACCCAAGGTGGGCCGAGCCGAAGGAGGTGCGGGTGCAGGAGTTCTTTGACAACCTGTCGGAAAGGTATGTCCGCGAGGAGGCAATGCTTATCAAGGACACCGCCAAGGAGGAGCTAGATTATATCGCTGCCAGGGTAGCGGAGACAGCGCTTGCCAGGGAGGCTGGCAGCATCGGCCACGTGGAGAATGGGGCCGAGGTGGCCACGGAGGAGGAGGAGCTTGCCGGATGGGCAGAGCCTGCCAGGGAGGCCAGCAGCACCGGCAACGAGGCCGCTCTCATCGAAGACATGGTCGAGGAGTCAACCGAGGGAGAGGCCGGGGCTGACGACCCTCCGGCAACGGGGAGAAGGCGTGTCCTATGGCGGGCCAGCTCTAGTGAGCCGGTCCGGCCCGACAGGACAGTGCAGCGGCAAGAGGCCCAGGAGGAGTCCGTGCGCCTAACGAGGGCTGCGGGAGCAAGGAAGGTGGTGAGGATCGCAGTAGCGAAGAAGAAAGCGACCGCCTCTTCTTCATCCAAGCGTCACCAGACTCAATCCCATTCCCCTCCTCCTGCAGACGTCGACACAAAAGTCGTCTTTGATCTTGGGTCTCTCAGCCCAAGGAGGAAGAGGAAGGCATCGGAAGAGGAGGTGGAGAATGAGTAAGCATCCTTCCTTTCATCATCTTCGTTCCTTCAGACTGCGCCAGTTTCCTTGACTTTTTTACTCTTGCGGGGACATGGAGACGCTGGCCCAGAGGGTGGCGAAGTGGGCCAGGGCCTCGACGGGCGGCCAGCCCCCGGCGGGTACCTCTAGTATGCCGCTGGTGGTGGAGAGTAGCCCGGATAGCAACCCTCGGCACAGCCCCCAGCATGAGCTCTCCACTCGTTCCCTATCAACGTGTGTTGGGGTACGATCCCTTGGCGCTGACCTTGCCGTGGTTGCAGGAGGAGGACGACAGCAGGAGGAGCCACTGAGGGCCATCCCCAACACGCCGCCCCCATCGACTACGCCGCCCCGAGGGGCGTCCCTGGCAAGGGTGCCAAGCACCGAGCCCATGCACACAAAGGAGGAGGAGGAGGAGGCGAACTCGGGCACCGATGGCTCAGTCCCGGCACCAAATATCGGCGAGGAGGGGGCCACTTCTTCCCAGCCCGGCGCGGGTAAGTTAATTGCCCTCTGTCCCTGTTCTTGCTTTCTCTTTTCAAACCTTGGTCTTGGCTTTTCCTCATTCCCCTCCTCGGTATCCAGACCCTTCCCCGGCGGACCAGGAGGACATCGATACCGTCATTGAGGAGGTCGCCAGGGACGCCGAGGCCGGGGCCGCCAAGATCGCCGCCGAGGAGGCCGCCAAGGGTGCTGCCGAGGATGCCGGCAAGGGGCTTGCCGGAGAGGCCGGCAAGGGGCCCACCGAGGAGGCCGGCAAGGCCGCTGCCGAGGAGGGGGTGGTTGACGATCAACCTTCCTCCTCCGCTGCCTCTTGCTCGGGCAAGTACCTAAGGGTGAGCGACGACCTGTTCGTCCACCTACCAGGGACGGCGAGCACCAGGGCGCCCACCGACGGGGAGGTGTTTCATGATGAGGTGCTCGCTGCCACCGGGCTTGAGGTTGTCAACGAGTCGAGCGCAGGTGGTGGCGGTTCACAGGAAGAGCGGCTCCTTCAGTCCATGAGCGCCAACTTCCATAAGCTCCAGGCGCTTCACCGCGCCCGCCTGGACAAGGCCAAGTCCAGGATGGCGGCGGTGGACAAGGCGGAGGCTTGGTTCTGCCAGGCCTGTGAGGAACTAAACTCCGCCCAAGATCTATTGGCCGAGTGCAAGCAGGAGCTTGTCCTGAAGCAGGCTGATGTTGAGAAGGCCTAGGAGACGGCGAAAGCACAGGCCGCCAAGGACGAGGCCGCTCGGCTCCAGCATCTGGCCGTGCTAAACTCCCAGGAGGAGGACCTTGCCGCTCGCGAGGAGAATCTCGCCGCGACACTCCGCGGAAAGGATGAGGAAGTCGAGTAGCTTGTCGTGCAGCGGACCCGGGAGCTGGAGCTGAGGCACGAGGAGGCACTCAATGCTCAGGCCCAGGTCCAGGCCGGCAAGGTGAACGAGCTGGAGGTGGAGCAGGACGGGCTGAAGAAGCAGGTCCTGGAGGTGACAGAGGAGATGGACGCGACCAAAGGTGCCTTGGCTGACGCGTGGGCCACAGTCCTCGGCAAGGTCTAGCTGCTCTCCGAGGCCAATGACTCCATCAGGGATCTGAAGCTGAAGCTGGAGGGCCTCAAGGGGATGCTTTTGGAGGTCAGGGCCCGGGAGGAGACCCTGACCAAATATATGGAGGCCGAGAGGCAGCTGCGGAGGAATGATGCTGCCAACCACGTGGATTTTGTGAAGGGTGAAAACCTCTGGATCAGCCGCCTCGCCGAGATCGCTGGCAGGATCACCACACAGCTGGCTACCATGGGGATGCCGAACATGAGGTAAATCCCAGAGCCGAACGTGAGTCCAAACGCCAGACTGACCCTGTTCTTTCAGGGCGTTCTTGGAGCTCTAGAGCAGTTCTGCTCCAACAGAGCAACCACCCTGGCCAATGAGGCCCGGAGGCTTTGCCGGGGTGACTTGACCAAGGTCCTCACCAAGGTGGCATACTGGAACCCCAACCTCGACTTTGACGCCATGCTGGAGAGCTTGCCGGAGGGTGTGGACCTTGCGGCGCCCGAAGAGCGTATCGAGCCCATCATCAGCCGCGTCGACGGAGTTCAGAGGATAGAGGGCCAGCGCCGGGACTAGGCACCCCGTTTCTCACCGCTGCTACAGGTTCATGACCAAGACAATTTTTATCTTTAGTTAGAACCGCAACAACAATTGATGTAATATTACTCCGCAGTACCCTGAAACGATGCATGTTATTTCCCTGTTCGATCGTTCTTTGTATGTACACCCTACGCTTAACTGGATAGGCTTGCTGGAGCGCGAACCTAGGCTGTGGCGTTTCGAGGACGGATCCTCGCAACCGGCCAGGTGTGCTTGCGGCCAAGTAAACCACCTTCACGTTCTCAGCACGGCCACTTGAACTGTTGAGAGGATTCGAAACAGAACAAGGGCGCTGCCAATAGCGGGAAGGCCACCTTTCCGTTCTCGAGGCGGCCGCTTGAACTGTTGAGCGGACTCGAAACAGAACAAGGGTGTTGCCAATTGCGGAAGGCCCCCATCGCATGCAGGTTTTTCATACCAAGAGCAGGATCTCCGAGGAAAACAACCTTATATATAAAAGAATTACTCAAAGTTTAGAATGACTTAGCTTTTCTGTCGCCGCGCGAGCATTTACTGCATCCGCAAATGATGCCGCTCGTTTGGTCGTCTTCTTCCTTGGGGCGACGACCAGGACGAAGCTACCGCGCCAACTAGACCGTATTTCCACGACTGCGCACCCCTACCTGGCGCGCCAGAGATGTCGGTGGGAACGACACCTATGGGATCACTGGGACCCCTTCTACAGTTGGCGGGCACGGAGTTGTGCAAAGAGCGGGTCTAGTAGCTAGCACACGGACCGTTTACCCAGGTTCGGGCCGCAAGGATGCGTAATACCCTAGTCCTGCTTTGGTGTATATTTGAGTGTTCTTGAGGTTCCGAACTAGCTGCGGTGCGTGCGTAGTCCAAAAGGTCTGAATCCTTCTCCGGTATGCCTCGGGCCTCCTTTTATAGTCAAAAAGGGGCCGCCAAAGTGGCACACAGGAGGTGGAAAGGTAAACAGTGTACAATCTTATCGCCTATCATTACGGGAGAAGGTGCATTAAATGTGGTTCTTAGGTGTCCCATTGCTTTATTGGGGATGGTAACGAGGCCCATCCCATCCGCCACCTTTCCGCCTTGCTCCGACGCGCGTCCAGGCCAACGAGGCATGCAGCGCCACGTAAGCTGGCAGGCTGCTGAGATGGCGTGGTGGTAGGGTATTCACGAAGATCTGCATGCCACCACGTAGGTGCTTGCTGGGTTGGCCTGGAGGCCGCGCGTCGCCACGCAGGTGCCTGCCCAGCTGGTTGGGCTGGCAACTGCATGGGAACGGCAGTTGGGCCTTGGCAGACGTGGGCCTGGCTGTGGCCTAGCAGGCATCCTCGGCAAGGGTCTTGCCGGGGCCCCGGCAAGGGTCTTGCGGTGGCACCGCGGTCTTCCCCGGCAAGGATTTTGCCGGGCGTCTTGTGGATTTCCTCGGCAAGGATCTTGCCGAGGATCATCGTCTTATGGTCCTCATCCGATCATGTGTGCCTATGATCTTCTCGAAGATCTGCATGCCACCACGGAGGTGCCTCCCGAGCCTTGGTTCCAATGTGGTTGATGGTGTTGGAACCCTTGGGCTCACGGGTGGCGCCCTCTGTTGGCATTGGGCAAGTTTCCCTGGCAAGGCTCTTGCCAGGGCTACGGAGGCTGCCCCATCAACGGTGTTGCCGGGGGAGTCCACCTCGCTCACTTTCTCTTTGTGTCTTCGGGCTTTGGCATTGTTCTGGCTGCCTTGTGCTTCTGTTCCCTCTGCCCTGCTAGGTATGGCCGTAGGCGCGGCTCTAACTGTCCGCGCACAAGTAAAGGGGTACAAATGAGAGCCCCTACATTTGTGCACAGACAGTGGCACCTGATGGAGGTGCTGGTGTAGTGGAAGTAGAGGATGCACGTGGTGTCCATGATGTAGATAGACCTACAGAAAAGTTAGTTTGCGCCAATGACTGTCGATCCTGCACTTCACGTTCATCTTTACAATCAAGATGGAACAAACGAGTGATATTATTATACTCCTTATACTCTAGAATGGTCTGAATCTCTCTAGTTAATCCACCCATAAAATGTGCAAGCATAGCTTCATTCTCCTCAACAATACCACATCTAATCATGCCAGTTTGTAATTCCTGATAATATTCTTCTACATAATTTTTTTCCTTCTCTTAAACGCTGCAATTTTTGAAGTAATTCACGTTGATAATATGGTGGAACCCAACGAGTACACATAGCAGTTTCCAAAGCAGCCCAAGAAGCTAGAATAGGATATAATCTACAATGTTCAGACCACCAAACACATGCAAAGCTAGTGAAAGCACAAACAGCAGGAGGAACACATCTCTCCTCAGGATATTGTAAACATGTAAATCGTTGTTCAGTTTCTAACTCCCAAGTAAGATATATATCAGGAACATATCTACCCTCAAATGGTGGAATATTAAATTTCAGTTTAGGGAGATGGTCATGATCTCGTACCTGAGGGGGAGCCTACCATTGCCATTATTTGCATGTGGACGACCGGGTGGTTGTGGTGTTCGTGGTTGCACGTAGTTCTAATTTTGATCAACCTCGTCCTCGTAATCTCCTGCATAATCATCCTCCTCATCATCAGCAGCAGGAGCCACAGAAGTATCCATAGCAGCACCAATAGTTTGGCCATGCGCAAGAGGGACATGACTCGCTCGGCAGAGGGCTGTTTCGCGACGTGGAGGTAGTCGTCGTCGTCGTCGTCGTTGTTGTTGTTGTTGTTGTTGTTGTTGTTGTTGTTGTTGTTGTTGTAGAGGTGCGTGAGAAATTCATTAAACTTGTTATCGAGGTTTGTTTCGAACGTCTTCTCCATGCCATCTATCTTCTCCATGGCCTCTTCAAATCTGTTTAGCACATCTTGCACCTGTCCACTCATCATTTGCTGAAATTTGTCATGCAACTCCTTATTCGTCATGTTCTCCCAGTCAGTCTCATCGACTTGTGATCCTGCCATGGTTAGCAGCAATAGAAACACACAAGAAGATGATCCTACAGACTACTAGAAAATGGTGGTGGTGGGTGTCACAGATCCGTCCAGCAAATCTCAAATTCTTGCTAGTTCTTACCCAGCAGCAGGCGGTCATTGGCAACCGATGTAGTCAAAACTCTCAAAGCTTGGATAGTGTGATTACCAGGGAGAGTCAAACGCACGACGTAGATTTATGTGGAGCTAGGAAGGCTTAGAATATGGTAGCAAAAATATTAGCAATAATCAATTCAGAGATGCAAAGTTGAATAAATGCTCAACGACGGTACTATGCTGGTCCTAGGCTAGACCGTGCAAGAGACGCGAACCTAGAACACTAACAAAATCACGGTGCTACACGTAAACAAGGGGAAAGCACACTCTGGAATTTTATTTTTTTTGCTCTGTTTTTTTGCGCTCCTCTTTTTATTTGCGAAAAATCACTATAATAGCGAGTGTCTCAAAACTCTTCCCAGGTCAAACTAACAGGATGGGCACGGAATTTTTTTTGACTTTTTTTCCCGAAAATCAGGGCAGCGACGATGAAAAAGTGCGACACAAAATCAATATAATGTCACATGGCTCAAAAGACTCAGAAAAGCCTAAAAATAGGATAGGGAAAAAATATTTTTGCCTGCGAAAATTTTGGCGTAAAAACTACCCGGGGGTGTCCAGAATTTTTTTCCTGAAACCTACTCAGGCAAGGAAACAAGGATCGGAAATTAGACGGATCTCGAAAACAAACCTAATTTGAAAGGACTCCGATTGGTGGTGGATATATGGTGGTAGGATATGGCAGCGGTGGTGGTATATGGATACAGATTGGTGGTGGTATATGGATACAGATTGGTGGTGGTATATGGCTACAGATTGGTGATGGTATATGGAGAGGGATCGGTGGCGTATAAGTAGTGGTGGTAGATGACAGGGGTGATGATGATGGTGCGGCGGTGGCGTGACAACTTACGACCAGAACTCGAAACTCTAAAAGACTAGACTCGAAGACTAGCAACTAGACACGACGATGCAACCACAAATTCAACAAAGCAAAATACTGAAAAGACCATGCAAAGGCTCAGACTAGTTCGGATATGATGAACTAACCCTAATTTTTTTTGGCTTTTTCATGGACTGTAGGTATGAGGAAAAGACTCGATCTAAACTACGAAAAATTGTAAAATCTCACCGAGCAACCTGGAAGTCTGATACCACTTGATAGAGGCAAAGGTGTCCTGTCTTTCGATGAGATGGTGGCTATCATTTTGTAGGAAGTCAACTTTGACGATCCGACTACGAACATGCGAGGATATCGCACCTTAGCAATCGCTAAACCAACTCCGAGAGGTTATTGACCACGCCGGAGCACAAGCAAGAAACTGAGATTGCAATCTGGATATTGCGTATATAAGAGGAAAGCTTTATTGATCAAGGTGGGGTTCTGTGACGCCTTTGTCTGGTCGTTGAACACAAACGAAGTACGCAAAGTTGCAGCTATGACAAACTTTAATCTAAACAAAACCCAAAGTCTAAACGCCGCCCTAAGGGCTGTATATATGGAGGAAGAGGGGGGAATTGCATGGCCCTTGGAGGAGGGGTGCGAAACCAACCCTAACTCTTGTTTCCCCACACATACGAACTCTAAAAACATCCTGTACTTAAGTATTTCGAAAATACATGGGCCTGACCCAATAATAAAGTGGCATCTTGTATATTTCATCCAAGGTTTCATGCACTCCTTATGGTGGCTTCAAAGTCCTGAAATAATCACTTGTAACTCCGTTCTTGATCCCCTTGCGCATGCCATCATCTCCATGATTGGTCTTGCTCTAGTGTTCATCCCTCTTATTCATGCCAGGCCCTTCATTTGTAAGCAAAACAAATGTATCCAATTTAGGCAGCATCATATTCTCATGAACATTAGAATCATTACGAAGAAACGAAAGTACCTGATAATTTAATTAGCGTGCGCGAGCTCTAGTTATTGGTCCAGTATGTATAGCAGCAGGGGTTGTGGGTGTAACAATGGTATTGATGTCCTCATCAGATGACCAGTCCTATCCCCCCCCCGAGGTGTATGCTCTAACTTGGCAGGGTTATTTTGCTCATATCGTGCGTATGGTGTATTGCATTGCTATGTCATTTGATTAGTTAAGACATGCTTTGTGTGAATGCCACCTGTTTAGTGTCAAATTACCATATATGTGAATTATGCATTGCCATCTTGTTGCAAGACATTATATATGTGAATTATGCAATGCTATCTTGGTGCAACGGCATTATATATGTGAATTATGCAATGCCATGTTGTTTCGCCAATCATCATGTATGTGAATTATATCATGCTGTCATTTTTTGTATTACGTGTTCCATTTGTCCACGACGTTTGTATATTCAACTACTCTTCATGTGGATTCGCCATTTGAAGTGGTGATGGAACTATCTGGAGTGAAAACAAGGTATTCAGAGCAGACAATGCTACCTGCTGAAGCAGACATCTTGCTGGTTACAGAGAGCTCCTTAGAGGAGGATTCAGAGACTGATGACCAGTTCTATTTCCCCCTGGGGTCTATGCTCAAACTTGGCAGGGTTATATTACCTATGTCATGCACGTTGTCTTGCATTGCTCAGATTTTACATCATATATGGATTGCCATCTGCTTACTTTCTTACTATATAAATAATATACTTAAATTATATCATGCCATCATGTTTACATACACAACATCTATCTGAATTACGTCATGGCAACCCATTTAATGAAGACATCATATAGTTATATCATCTCATCTTGTTTAGTGTTTAAAGTCATCATATTTTGAATTATGTCATTCAATCCGTGAATTATATCATGCTATCATGTTTCCATAGGCGGCATGTATGTGAACTATGGCATGCCAACCTATTTAATAAACACATTATATAGTTATATCATGTCATCCTGTTTACATAGTCATCATATGTGAAACTGTGTCTTTCCATCTTTTTTAGTTAGCCATCATAATGTGAAATTGTGTCATGCTATCCTATTTAGTTAGCCATCATATATGTGAAATTGTGTCATGCTATCCTGTTTGGTTAGACAACATAAATCTGAATTATTTCATGCCCTCTTTTATTCCCCACTATCCATTGCACCTCTCGTTCATACAATGTCTGTACATTCGATTACTTTTCTTGTTTGTCAGCCATTTGAATTGGAGAGGGTGATGGCAGTATGTAAGAGAGTAACAACATGGTCTTCAAAAAAGATAGTGCTACCAGTTGATGCAGATAGAACCACGGTTGTACTTGCCCAAGAACCAGCCCCACCACACATAACCCAGACTATCGCAGATTGTACCCCTACTCAGTTGGATAGAAAACCAGCTACACACCTTCTAACCCCAACCCAAGCAGATAGTAACCCAGTTCCAGTTGACTCAACACCGTCTCCACCACAGAGCACCCAAACACGAGCAGTTAGTAAGGGAACTACAGTGCCCAAAGCACGAGGACCACCACTCTGAATCCCAACTCAATGCTTAAAGGAGAAGAAGAATTGTTCTCAGGTCAGGTTCTATGGCTATGGTTCATACTCCTTTGCTCTTGCAACACTGTATTTACTCATACCAACTATTCTCAAATTTGAAGGATGGAATTGAAACTCCAATGGTGCAACAGGTATGTTTTAAACCTGTTTCTTTAACTGGTTTGTTGTCGTAACTTGCTCTATGTTGATTTCAGTGTCAATTGAATAAACAGTTATGTTCTCATGTCATGCACATTACAAGTGTTGTTATTGCTCTATAGTTTCCCACACTTATATTCTGTCTATTCTACTTTGTCTTGAACAAATATTATTTGAACTGTGTCTCTATCTTGATTTAGCAACAAAAACTAGAATGATATAGACCATAAAGTGACCATGGTACATAGATATATGTTTGTTTCATGTTGTTATCCTATCCACTTTACTACCGAACTGATTTACCCAAATGAGTTTCATATACAACATGGTAAACTTGTGATGTGTCTACTTGTTTCTCTTTTAGAATGCGGACAAAATATTGGAGAATAGTACCCCGTTATGAAATGGTAAAGGAAGTAATGCAGATAAGGTTCAAGATAGTGAGACATCCCTGTTGGTCTCAAGAAAGCTAATAAAATTTATCTTGACGACAGTGAGAGAACCCAAAAGTTCTGTCTTGATGTAGTGTTCGAGTTACTGGCCACTACTGCTGGCACAAGCTCTTTGAACTCGCTGCCTGAATCAGTTTGTCTTCTTGAGCCTCAAATTCAATTTGAAAGACATCGATCAGATGTGCTGTGACAGGAAGCTGAAGGACTGAGGAAGTCCCTGCAGAATTCAGATGCATACTTTCTGGTACAACAGCAAGCGCTAGAGGATTTAAGAACCAAACAAGAGAAAGCTAATAAGCTTCCTAAGCATCTTGCCAGCCTTATGGGTACCCAGGATATTGTTTCTTGAGCTCTTCTTGTCGGTGTTCTGTGACGGGGGTTCCTAGACTTGCCTGCCTGCGGGCCTGTGCGTGGCTCCACCAACGGCCTGGTAAGGCCCATCTTCAGCGGAGACCACTCAAGACCCTCACGAGGGGCCAAACCTCATGAGGCGGACGACACCAGACCTCCCCGAGAGCAGCCTCACTAGGCTGGCTCCCGAGGAGCGGATATCTCTATGCAAGGGGCACCTCGCGAGGTTCACGTGACGTGAGCCATGATGACCAAGCCCAGGCGGGCACCAGGGGACGCAGTGTACCAGTTTCCTCTTTCATGCTAAAGAGGCAGGCGCAGGGGAGGAGTCCCGAGGCATCAGGCAAAGGTTTCCATATCGGTGCAACAAGACTAAGACCAGCAGGACAGCAGAACGGAGGTCACCATGGAGCCCACAGCGGCGTCACCACTAGAGCCTTTGGTAGGCGAAGACCACCTTTTGTCAGGACAAATTGTACTAGTTGTCTCCCTTCAAAATTGGCCATTGTGGGATCCCTTCCCGCCTATCATTTGGGAAGAGGACCAGGGCCTCTATAAATAGGACTAGCCACCACTATAGGGAGGGATCGACTCATCTTGGATCGGACCCATTCCATCCTCACATCCACCAGCGAGCCAAGCTCAAGAACACCTCTTCTCCTGAGGATGTTCACCCATTGTACTAGTTCATCCTTAGCCCATGAGGTAATCCACCAACACCACACTGGAGTAGGGTATTACATTGTAAGGTGGCCCGAACCAGTATAAATCATTGTGTCCCGTGTTCCTTGGGTTCGTCGAGCTAGGCCGTGAGATCATTGAGCGAGCGAGCTTGGGAGAGAGTGTTCTTCATGCGCACGCCAGAGTTTGAACCTCAAGTGTTAGCCGGAACCCACAATCTGACCTTTGGCGCGCTAGGTAGGGATGCATCGAAGCTTCGCCTCTCCGCCTGCTTCGTCCTGCTCCCATGGCACGCACCACTCCTCCAATTGGATCGGTGGGCGCCCACAGAGGCGCCGCAAGCATCCAGGCCTTCACCCCCGCCTTGCGGCAAGTGCAGTGGCCGCACAAGTTCAAGCCAGAGATGCCTTCCTGCTGGCGTACAAGGAGGCCGTTCTCGAAGCCGGAGGCGATGACCAAGTCATGGCCAACTGGTTCACCATGGCCCTCGTCGGCGTGCCGCTTGCCTGGTTGCTCAACCTGCCGTGCTCCTCTGTGGCCTCCTGGGAGGAGCTACGCAGCCTCTTCAACGCGTGCTCCACGGCACACCCCCCCCCCCCCACCGTAGCAGCCCTCCTTGGTGGTTCGCAGGCACCACCCTTGGATCGCCACATCAAGCAGGTCGTCCGCCAGATGGGCACTGCCCGCGTGCAGCAGGGGCTCCTCCGGGATGGGCAGCGCCCCAGGCCGACCTCACCTTCAACTCATAGGACCGCCCAGCAATCACCGCGGGCTTGGACGCGCTCCCGATGCTCTGCACACCCACTATCTGCAACCTAGCAATCACCAAGAGCCTCATCGACGAAGGAGACGGCCTCAATGTGCTCTCCGTGGAAGCCTTCAGCTTGCTCCATGTGCCGCTCGGCCGGCTCCGCCACACCAGGCCTTTCTCGGGAGTCGGTGGTGGTTCCATCAGCCCCCTAGGGCAGATCCGCCTCCCCGTCACCTTCGGCACCCGCGACAACTACCGCACCGAGCTTATCGACTTCGACATCGGCCGCATCGGCCTCCCATACAATGCCATCCCTGGGTACCCAGCCCTGGCTCAGTTCATGGCAGCGACTCACCCTGCATACAACCTCATGAAGATGCCGGGGAGCAACGGCGTCCTCACCGTGGATGGAGACACCAAGGAGGCCCTGATGACCCTCAAGCTCGTCTTCAGGGCCGCGGCGGTGGCGTGCCCCGCTAGCGAAGCAGCCCCCGAGACCCAAGGGGTTGCGCCATGCAAAGAAGAAGAAGTTATTCTCGCAAGATCGGGCCAAGACGAAGCAAGCACCGGTCGAGGTGGATGGGGCCTCGGGAGCCACCTTCACCGTAGGCGCCAACCTCGACCCGGATCAAGAAGATGCATTGGTGAAGTTCCTGCGCGCGAACAAGGAGGTATTTGCCTGGGAGCCAAAGCAGCTGGTGGGGGTCCCAAGGGGAGTAAACGAGCACCACTTGAGGGTGTCCCCCAATGTGCGCCCGGTGAAGCAGAAGGCGCGGCGACAGTCCATAGAGAAGCAGTCCTTCATCATCCAGGAAACCCACAAGCTACAGGCGGCGAGTGTCATCCACGAGTATGATACCCGGAGTGGCTGTCAAACCCCGTCGTCGTGCCCAAGAAGGGAGGGAAGGTACTCATGTGCATCGACTTCACCAACCTCAACAAGGCCTGCCCTCACAACCCGTTCCCACTTCCGCGCATTGACCAGATTGTCAACTCCACCGCCCAGTGCGACCTGTTATGTTTCCTAGACGCCTTCTCAGGATACCACCAGATCAAGATGGCGGTGGAGGAGGTAGAGAAGACGTTATTCCTAAACCCGTGCGGGGTGTACTGCTACACCTTCATGCCCTTCGGGCTGCATAACGATGGGGCGACCTTCCAGCGGCTGATGCACATTGCCCTAGGCCAACAACTCGGGAGGAATGCTGAAGCCTGTGTCGATGACATTGTGGTAAAATCTCGACAAGCTAGGATCCTCATTCAGGATCTAGAGGAGACTTTTTCCAGCCTGCGCAAGGTAGATTTCCGGCTCAACCCAGAGAAATGTGTGTTTGGCGTCCCCTCCGGCAAACTGCTAGGTTTCCTCGTGTCGCACAGGGGGATCTAGGCGAACTCCTAAAAGGTCAAAGAAATAGAAGACATGGGCCCACCACGGACTCTCAAGGAAATGCAAAAACTTGTGTGCTGCGTACCCTCACTAGGGCGCTTCATCTCCAAGATGGGGGAGTGCTCCCTCCCGTTCTTCAAGTTGATGAAGAAGAAGGGCCCATTCGAGTGAACTCTGGAGGCTGACATAGCATTTCAAGACCTCAAGAGATAACTAACCAGCCCACAGGTGATGGTGGCGCCTCGTCCTCTTGAGCCCCTGGTGCTTTACCTGGCTGCCACACCTCAATCCGCTAGCGCAACACTGGTGGCCATTCGGGAATAGCGCCGGGGCAAGAACCTGCCACACGGTGCTGCACATCTGGTCAGGATGGTGTGGCACCCAGGCGGCGCCCATGAGGCCGGAGCGGCATCGACAGATGACCAAGGTTTACAAAACGACGCTCCTAAGGTTGTGGTGGCCCCGGTGGGCAACTAAGCTCCGGAGGCCCCCCAGCTTCAGGAGTCTCGGACTCCACCAACACTCTCGTCCTCGTCGAACACCTGGTCTACTTCGTCAGCACGGTATTATGTGACGCATGGGCCCGCTACCCCATGCCACAGAAGCTTCTGCTCGCGCTCCTCGTTGCCTCGCGCAAGTTACACCACTACTTTCAGGGCCACCCCATCAAGGTTGTCTCAGCTTACCCGCCAGAGAGAGTGCTCCGAAGCCCCAGCGCAGCAGGGAGGGTCGCTGAGTGGAACATCGACCTGTAGGCCTTCTAGTTAGAGTTCAGCACCACCAGGGTCATCAAGGGAGCCACACTCACTGACTTCATGGCGGAATGGACTGACACTCCAGGGTCCGAAGCATGCGAGGATCAGCCTCTCTCACCAGGGAGAGAAGAACCAGATGGCTGGGTCATGTACTTCGATGGTGCCTTCGAGCGCCAGGGCGCGGGGGCTGGAGCAATACGCATGTCGCCCACCTAGGACAAGCTCTACTACACCGTACAGCTCTGCTTCCAGCGGGGAGAGAAGATCTCCAACAACATCACGGAGTACGAAGGTTTGATCGCTATCCTCAAGGCAGCGGTGGCCTTGGAAGTGAAGCGCCTCACCATCAAGGGCGACTCTCAGCTCCTCGTCAACTTCTCCAACAAGGTGTACAAGCCAAAGGACGAGCACATGGAGGCATACCTCACGGAGGTACGCAAAATGGAGAAGAAATTCTTGGGCCTAGAACTGCAGCATGTGCCTCGCGGCACAACCAAGGAAGCTGATGATATCACCAAAAGGGCGTCAAGGCGTCAACTCCAGGAGCCTGGCGTCTTCGAGGAGCGGCTCCTTAAGCCTTCAACGGTCCCTCCGGCTGCGGAGCTTATGCCGCCTCAGGAGGAGCTCCCCCCACCACCAACCTCTAGAGTTCCCGCCTGCGGCCCGACTTCAGGACCACGTCCCACTCCTTGCGCTTGAACCCCAAGAGGGGTGCTGGACTAAAGAATTCAAGGCATAACTACTGCAAGGGACCCTTCCGGAGAAGGAGGAGGTTGCGGAGCGCGTAGCTCGGCAGGCTACAGCATACTGCATCCAGGACAGTGAGCTATACCGAAAATGACCGAATGATATTTCTTTGTGGTGCATCTCCAGGGAGCAGGGGTGCGAGCTGCTAGCTGACATACATGACGGAGACTGCAGGCATCACTCATCGTCGCGCACCCTAGTGGGCAAGGTGTTCCGCAGCGGGTTCTACTAGCCCACGGCACTCAACGACGCAGCCGAGCTGGTGAGGTCCTGCAAGTCCTGCCAGTTCCATGCCAAGCAAATCCACCAGCCCGCTCAGGGCCTCCAAACTATTCCGCTCTCATGGCCGTTTGTGGTATGGGGGCTGGACATCCTGGGCCCGTTCCCGCGAGCACCCGGGGGCTACCTCTACCTCTACGTCACCATCGACAAGTTCACCAAATGGGCGGAGGTGGAAGCCGTCCGCACCATCCCAGCCGGCTCCGCGGTCAGGTTCATCAAGGGCCTGATATGATACACCTCAATAGCACACCCCAGAAGCAACGGCCATGCTGAGCACGCTAACACGAAGGTCCTGAGGGGCCTCAAGACAAGGACCTTCAAAAAGAACCTCGAGGCATGCGGCAAGGGCTGGTACGACAAGCTCTAGTCTGTGCTTTGGTCCATCCGCACCACCGCCACCATGCTGGATAGGCAAGATTCCATTCTTCCTCGTCTACGGAGCCGAAGCGGCTCTCCCTCACGAGGTCAGGCATCGCTCTGCGTGGGTCCTAGCGTTCGACGAGGCATGCCAGGACGCCATGCGGGGGATGGACCTCGTGCTGGGGGAGGAACGCCGCCGCCAAGCCTTGCTCCGTGCGGCAAGGTACCAGCAGGCGCTGCGGCGGTACCACTGCCGCAGCGTCCTCTCCAGGACACTCGAGGTGGGCGATCTCGTCCTGAGCCGGGTGCTCTCTAGGGAAGGGCTGCGTAAGCTGTCACCCATGTGGGAGGGCCCGTTTAGGATCCCCATCCAGAACGCCTGGAACAACCAACACCTCCGAAAGTTCTACCCATGAAGCAAGGCCCAATGCCCGTGAAGGTCTTCGCCCGTGACACTATGACGTAATAATGAGTGGGATGTACATGCCCCGGAGTCTCCTTAGTGCCGCCCTCGGGCCTCGGGGGCTCCCTCCCACGTCCTAGAGGCATCACTTAGCTCTGCGCTGGTGAGAAGACTAGACTAGGTGCTGGACGCGGCTGTTCATTTGCTTTCTATGGTTGGTTTGCAGCTTTTAATGAAATTTGAAGTTCTGGCATTTCTCGATTGCTCGGTTGAATCCTTTCTTTTCTCTACTTCTTCACTCGGTTCTTTGTTTCATGCCAGGGAGGACGGCAGTTGCCCGATGCTCTCCCTCGGGTGCCTCGCGTGGGGGCTAGGCAGGTGTTTGCGTGCGCTGGGCTAGCCTAAGGCACGGACACACCTCGCCAAAGCCATGTTGCTCCAAAGCTTCGGCTCCCCTGACCTTTGCGAGGTACCCTCGATTGAGCTCGTGGTTGGCGCACCCCTCTAAGTCTGTGCCCCACGTGTACTGGGACATGGTGCGCTAGGCCATGATTATGAGGCCTCGCGCAAGGAAGGATAAGGCACCCGACGACGTCGTAACAATTTCTACAGCTTTGTGACGCCTCCCGAGGTCAATGGTTCCCGAGCCAGCAACAAGGAGGGCTCACCGGGTGCCAGAGGATGCGCCCTCACGAGACAGGAAACTACCCCGGGCGCATCGAGCTAAGTTATCCCTCTATTTCTACATGAAGCACGAATGCCATAACTCAACACAGGAACAATAAACATAACACAAGAGGCATTGAAATTATGGTTCATTACATGCCCTCGCAGGGCCCCATACTTGTTTCTTGGTATGCGGGAAGAAGGGAAAGGACGAGCAAAAGCGGCGCGCGCGCCCGCAGTGGCTCCCGGGTGTCGGCTCCCTCCCCCCCCCCCCCCCCGACTTAGCCAGAGTCCTCCTCGCGCATCACCAGAGCGCGGAGGCGGGACGACCCAGCACCGTCCTCATAGCGAGCCCGGTGACGTGGCAGCTGGTCATAGTGTAAAGCCTCAGATGTAACATTCCATAATTGTAACTCCAACTCTTGCCATTTCTGGCAATGTTATATGTTATATCCTCCGTGGTTGGGTTTTGTCTTCGTTTTTCATTTTGCTCATATCATGCATGTCATCTCATGTCATCATGTGCATCTCATTTGCATTCGTATTTGTCTCATGCATCCGGTCATTTTGCCCGTTGTCCGTTTCAGGATTCGAGACTCACACATGCACCCGTTGCACCCCTCAGATCTTGTTTTGTGAGCGGGAGAAAACATTGTCGAAATGGGCCAAGATTTGTCGAGTGGCCTTGCTACATCACCGGTAGGCCGACGCTCGCCATGTGGCCCGCTCCGCCTCCCCGCAGATACCGGCGCTCGCCACGTGGCTCGCTCCGCCGCCCGCCGCTGCCGGCCGGCTATGCTCGCGTGGGGCTCCCCGGCCCGCATCGCCTCACGCCACCGCCCGGACTTTGCCGCCTACCCGCGCCTCGCCGCTGCCACGCTGGATCTCGCGTCCGCTGCCGCCTCGGACATCACCGGCCCCTCGCCGGGGCTCGCCGTCCACCGCAGTAGCGCTCCATCGCCGCCGCGCATCCGCCTCCCGCTGCCGCGTCGCCACCTTGCTGCCGAGCGCCGCTGCCCGTCGTTGTGCCGCTCGCCGCCGACCTCCTCGTCGTCCGCGCCGCCGTCGCCGAATTCCGATCGCTGGATCCACAAGAGTGGATCAGATCCACCCATACGATGAACCAAATGCTGCCCCGTCCTTGGTTCCCTCCGTCCCGGGTCCTCCCCGTCCATGTTTCGCGAGGTGAAATTCGGCTAAGTCCCAGATTCCTTGCGATATGTGCACATGTTCGACCGTCCATAACTTCCTGCTCGTAGCTTTGTTTTGCGTGCCTGCGGTTATGTGGTAGATGGGAATTTGTTAATATCCGGTTGTAGAGAACTTGACACTTGACTTAATTAAAAATGCGCCAACCGCATGTGTAACCGTGATGGTCTATTTTCGATGGACTTCAGGAAGTGAACACGGTTGGGTTATGTTTGAACGTAAGTAGTTCAGGATCACTTCTTGATCACTTCTAGCTCTGCGTCCATTATGTAGTTTCTCATCTTACACTTGTACTCGTTTTTTAGGCATCATATTTGCTTAGAGCATGCTGCAACTCCACCTTATAACCACATCCTACCTATAAGTTTAAATAGTCTTGATCTCATGGGTTTTGAGAATGTTGAGTCCTCGTGACTAACAGATACTACCAAAACAGTTGCAGGTGCCGATGATACCAATGCAGGTGATGCCACCGAGCTCAAGTGGGAGTTCGACGAAGACCTTGGCCGTTACTATGTTTCCTTTCCGGATGATCAGTAGTGGTGCCTAGTTGGGACGATCGGGATTTAGCATTTGGGGTTGTCTTCTTTTCTTTTGGATTCGTCCATAGTCGGACCTTGTGTGTACTCTGATTGATGTATGAAATTTGATCATTGTGTGACGTGGCGATTGTAAGCCAACTATTTACTTTCTTGTTCATTACATGGGATTGTGTGAGGATGACCCTTCTTGCGACAATACCAAAATGCGGTTATGCCTCCAAGGCGTGCCTCGATAGGTGGGAGATATAGTCGTACCCTAGGCGTTACAAGTTGGTAATCAGAACCATCCCGACTTAGGAGCCCCCCTGCTTGATCGAACCGCTGACGTTGTTTTGTCCTGAACAAAATTGTTTTGAGTCTTAGGATTATATATATCGGAGAGTAGGATTCTTTTTACTCCTCAGCCCCCTTCGTCGCTCTGGTGAGGTCTCCTGACATAGATGTTTTGGCTTTCCTCTCCTCATTTTCACTAAAAAAATTAGGATCACGCGGGTATCTTGGGATCGTTCCGATATTCTTGTTACGAGAACATTGTTCTTGGTGCCTCCTGACATTCAGGGGTTGTGGCAGTGTCCCGGGGAGTTGAGCTCCGAGGTGTCATCGTCACAATTTTATCGTTGCAGTTCTGGAATACCTGAGTTCGCTGACATCGAAAATCTCTTTTATGCAGTTAGTGGTGAGACAACCTCGACGCCACCCAGTACTAGGGAGGGAGTTCGGGAGTATTGCCATAGCTCATATAACGGATGCTTTTCGAAGGTTGTGGTACATGATTTCCGATTTTTCATTGTTACGTGTTAACAGATGGATACATTTGGAGCGTAGGGCATGTTAGTTTTGTGATATATATTGTGCCTCCCTGTATCCCCAACACGAGATTGCATAACCAGAAAGTTTCGGGAGTTAATAGGTGGGAATTCAAGTAGCTCTTAGTTATTCTTCCGGCAGATAATTGGTATGGGATTGGGTAATCCTTACCACTTATTTGTTCCAGTCGTACCTTGTTGTTTCATTTATCAACCTTTGTCTAAGTGGCTTCTTACCTTAATGGTCGTCTAATGTTAACTCTGGAATGCATTCGTTCAATCTTTGTTCGAATGTTTATTGTGAAGATTATATGTTGCTCATATCTATTTGTTGATTCAGCTTATCTATCATGGTTCTAATGAATGTCATCTCTTCAGGATGGCTCCTCCAACGCGTCTGAATCCGGACCGTGACAATGGGAATCAGTTGAACCCTCCACCTCTGCCACCTCCTCCGCCTCTGGAGACATGGCAAGCCGTCATGGCAGCCACCAACGCCAACACCCAGATGCTTTTTCAACTCTTGCAAGAGCGCAACCAAGGCCAAGGCAACCAAGGGAATCAAGGTCAAGGTCAATTCAACAATCAACCTCAGTTTGCTACCCTCAACCAGTTTCTTGCAAATCAGCCAAAGTCTTTCAGCGCTTGTGCTGAGGCCACGGACATCGATGATTGGCTCATGGACATCAACAAGCATTTTGAATGTAGCAATGTCAGGCTTGAGGACTAGGTCAAGTTCACTTCTTTTCAGCTCAAGGACCAAGCAGCTGATTGGTATCAGTAGTACAAAGATTCCAAAGGGGGTTGAGTGATTACCTGGGATGACTTCTGCAGATACTTTTGAGCTCATCACATTCCAACAAGTGTTGTGGAGAGCAAGCGTGAGGAATTCCGCAATCTCAAGCAAGGAAGCATGTCCGTGTATCAATACAACAGCATGTTTCAGAAGCTTGCTCGCTTCGCAAAGCAAGATGTTCCTGATGAAAAGAGCATGATCTATCACTTCAGGGGTGGCCTCAGAGAGGATCTGCAGTTAGCTTTTGTTCTTGTGGAGCCTACTCAGTTCGATCACATGGCCCTCGAGCAAGAAGCTGCTCAGCCAAGTGTGAGGCTTCAAAGAAGAGAATCAGGGATGCAGTCCAGTCTTCTTCTTCCTCACAAGTGGCAGCTAAGCAATAGAAGTTCAGGCTTCCTCCACCTCCTCCGTTTCGTCAGCCCTACCAGCAGAAGAACAAAGGATCTCCCCACCCACCCAACCGAGGCTATCAAAACAAGTCTCAGACTCAGGCCCCGAGGACAGGTGGTCCTCCTCCTCCTTATCATCGTCCGTTCTTAGAGGTCACTATGCAAACAAGTGCTTCAACCAATGGCGCCTTCCGCCTCCTCCCCCTGTGAGGTCTTCAAGCAATGCAGTTGTCAAGCACAATCCAAAGCATGCAAAGGTGAACATGATGAATGCAGCTCAAGCAGAGGATTCTTTAGATGTGATAATGGGTAACCTCTTAGTTAACTCCATTCCTGCAAAAGTATTGTTTGATTCTGGTGCATCGCATTCTTTCATGTCATAACCATTTGCATCGGAGCACAATTTTGACATAGAGGTTTTGGCGAAGGTTATGCAAGTTGTTTCCCCGGGAAAACTTATGACTTCTAGTTTGGTAGCTCTTGATGTCACCATCAAGATGGGCAATTATAAATTCCTGGCTTCCCCAATTGTTCTCGGCGACTCTGATATTGATCTAATTGTCGGCATGGATTGGCTTTCTAAGCACAAGGCCTTTCTTGATTGTGCTGCCAGGGAGATTAAATTGACGCACTCTTCTGAGGATGTGATCATCTATGGCGCTCGTGATGAAACCATTCGGTTGTTCTCTCTCAATGAGAAAGGCGAGTTAGACGCAATTTCTTAGATTCCAGTTGTTTGTGAGTATCAAGATGTCTTTCCAGAAGACCTTCCGGGTATGCCTCCTCACCGGCCAGTCGAGTTCGTTATTGATCGTGAGCCCGATACAGAACCCGTTTGCAAGCGCCCATACAAGCTTGGGGCAAAAGAGCTGAAAGAATTGAAGAAACAACTCGATGAACAAGAGCGTCTGGGTCTGATCAGACCAAGTTCATCTCCATGGGGTTGTGGTGTTCTTTTTGTCCAGAAGAAGGATGTCACGGATCGACTTTGCATCGATTACCGTCCATTGAACAAGAAGACAATCAAGAATAAATTCCCACTTCCCAATATCTATGAGCTATTCGAGCAACTCAAAGGTGCACAGGTGTTTTCCAAGCTTGACCTCCGTATGGGTTATCATCAGATTCACATTCGTGAAGAAGATATCCCAAAGACAGCATGCAGAACAAGCTTTGGTTCTTATGAATATACTGGCATGTCTTTCAGGCTTGTCAATGCCCCTCCAACTTTCTCTTGTATGATGAACTTCATCTCCAACCCCTACACCAATGAATTCATCCTGGTGTATCTCGATGATATCTTGGTGTTCTCCAAGAATAAGAAGGATCATGCCAAACATTTGTGATTGGTGCTGGACAAGCTCAGAGATTATCAATTCTACGCAAAGTTCTCCAAATGTGAGTTTTGGCTTGATGAAGTTCTTTACCTTGGTCACATCATCTCCGCCAAAGGCATTGCGGTTAATCCGGAGAAGGTTTCTGCAATTGTGAACTGGGAACCTCCTCAGAATGTCAAGCAGCTCCGCAGTTTCCTCAGGCTTGCAAGCCATTGCCAAATATTTGTTGATAATTTCTCAAAGACTGCTAAGCCTCTTTCCAACCTCCCCCAGAAGCATGTCAAGTATTCCTGGACTCCTAAGTGTGACGTTGCTTTCAACACTCTCAAAGAGAAACTCGTCACAGCTCCTGTCTTAATTCCTCCTAATGAGTCAAAACCCTTCGAAGTTTTCTGTGATGCCTCGTTGCAAGGTCTTGGTGCCGTGTTAATGCAAGAGAAGAAAGTTGTGGCTATACTTCTCGCCAGTTGAAGCCAAATGAAAGGAACTACCACACTCACGATCTTGAGTTGGCTGCAGTTGTCCATGCATTAATAACATGGAGACATCTCTTGTTGGGAATGCAAGTGGACATTTTCACTGATCACAAGAGCCTCAAATATATCTTCACGCAAACCAACCTCAACCTCGAGCAAACTCGTTGGGTCTAAATGATACAAGAGTACAATCCAAGTATTGAATACACTCCAGGCAAGGCGAACGTGATTGCAGATGCTTTGAGCAGAAAGGCTTATTGCAACAGCTTAATTCTCAAGCCAGTCCAACCAGATCTTTGAGAAGCATTTCGCAAGCTCAACCTCCAAGTTGTTCCTCAAGGTTTTATTGCCAACCTTCAAGTCACTCCATGATGTAGGGTGGAACCCTAATCGACTGATCTTTCACAAAAGGAGCGGATCCCACGAGGAACACAAAGAACATGAGGAGGGAAACAAGGGAAAACATGAGAGAAACACTAAACCAACAAGAAATAGTCACACATGTGCTAGATCCTCGAGTACATAAGAGACACACGATCCACGGACAACTAAGGACGATACAAAGGTAGCCGGTCTTCTCCGTGAGGAGGTCTTGATGTTCTTATCCGCAAGGAGGTCTTGAATCCAAAGAGATCTTCTCCGAAGAGGGCCGCGGTCTCTCTTTGGAGTATATCCAATGTGGATGAGCAATGCTCTATCTCTAAATATGAGCTAAACCAATGCTGACCCTAGCTAGGAGGAATAGGAGATCTATTTATAGTCTTAGTGTGTGACGCCCCGAGACCGATGTGCCAGGTGTCCTCCAGTTATTCGCTGTCGTTGCCATGTCATTCGCTTGCGTGTTGCATCTTGTCATGTCATCATGTGCATTGCATCATCATGTTTTTCAAAACTTGCATCCATCCTGGTCCCCTAGTTCTCTCCATTGTCTGTTCTGAGCCCAGACACACTTGCACGCGCCCGCGGCACGTCCGAAATATTATTTTATAAGTGGCCGGGATATGTTCTCGGATTGGGTTGAGAATTGACGTGTGGTCTTATTATAGTGTAGATAGACCGCCTGTCAAGTTTCATCGCATTTGGAGTTCGTTTGACGCCCCAAAGATTAACTATAGTGGCAGTATAGCCGGTCTATCGTCGGACGTTTTCGGTCTCCGGAAACAGTCGCCGGGCCTCCCTCTCTTCTCTTCTCTCAGCTCGAGACCGTCTACACAGCTCACTACCTACCGCCAGGTCCAACCTGACCTCTCTCGTCAGCCCGCGGCCCTCCTCGCGCGCGCGTTCGAAAATTGTCCCGGACCCGACCCGAGCAGTCGTCACCGTCGTGTCCGGATCATCCCCAAACGTCTACAAAACGTCACTGTTTTCCTATTTGGACTCCCTAGCTATTTTATTCGCGATCGTCTGATTGCGATCTGAGGTACGAGATAGCCCCTAGCCTAACCTACCCGCTATATATACTAGTCTAAACCGAGACCAAACCTCTAATTTCTAGGAATCCTACCCTAGCGCCGCCGCCCACTTTCTCCTCAATCTCAGCGCTACCCAGTCGCCGCCTCTTTTCCTTCCTCGATTTCACCAGCGAACCAACTAGAGCCTCCACCTCCTCCTCAATCTTCCCTGCCACCAGCGACTGGAGCCTCCCGGCGCAGTTTTCTCCTCGTCGCCTCGCTCAAGGCCTCGGGTGCCTTCCTCTGCCCGACGCCAACCTTCCCCGCCTTGGATTGGAGCCCGCCTCTGCTTCTCTTCGTCAGGATCAGGAATCGATGACCGCCGCCATGACCATCGATGGGAGATGCCTCCCCTTCCTTGCTCGCGCCCGATCTGCTCCAAGCCGCATCCCGTGCGCCTCCACCCTCCGTCGCGCCATCTCTCCCTCTCCATTCCCTTTTCTTTCCCGGTTCCATACTTCTCCTCTCACATCTCGCTTCCTCTTGCTGTTTTTCCTCGCAGGAGCCGCCATGGGGAAACACCAGCAGCTCCGCCCAAGAGCTCCTCCTTCCGCGCTGCCGTTTGCCCGGACCCGGCACCAACCTACCGGATCCACCCGCCTTCGCCGTTCTTGGCGCTGCTGGCGCCCCAAGTTCCCGTCCGCGCTGCCGTTCTCTGGCCATGAAGCCTCGGCCTCCCCTGCTTCTGTTCCGGGAGGAGGACGAGCGCTTCGCTTGCCAAGTCCCCTGCTTCATTGACCGCGCCCCTCCACCTCGTTCGATCCTGCCAGCGTGGATAGGCGCCAAGGCCCAGCACCGCCCGTCCGCTTCATCCCCGTCGTCCCACCGGAGTTCCCCGCCTCGCCGCAGACCAGCAGCGCCATCGCCTTGTTTTTCCCTGCATCGAACGAGGAGACCTGCTACCGCGTTGACCCCGTCCTCCACCGCACTGGCAAGTTGTGTGGCCTGCCAGGCGCGCTAGGCCCAGCTCCCACGCCGGCCCAGCCGCTCCTTTTACTGGCGCGCCTCCTCCCCACTGACCGGGCCAGGCCCAATGTGAGCTCCGCCCAGCCCTTTTGACTGTGCACAGTTGGGCCAGCCACTTTCGGCCCAACTTCTGTTTTTTTATCAGGCGATCTGTCTATTTATCCAGAGATTTACCATTTTGCAGAAAGCCTCCTAAACTTCATGCATTTAATAACTTCACAACCGTGCATCGGATCTAAATAATTTATACATGAAACTTGCTTAGAATTTTGTCTAGTTTCATAATATGTCTCTTTCATCCATGTTTAAAATATTTAAAATGATGTTTGGTTATATTTTCTCCTATGCCATGTTAAAATGATTTACTTCATAACTAAATAACCGTAACTCGGAATTTAATAAACTTTATATGTAAATGGGGTAGAGTTTTGCCTAGTTTAACATGATGGCTTCACTTTGCATGCTTAACAACTCTAAAATTATGTTTAGGGCAGATCAGTACCAAACCTTAAAATATGCATATTGATGAGGACATCAATACCATTGTTACACCCACAGCCCCTACTGTTACATATACTGGACCAATTACTAGAGCTCGCGCACGCCAATTAAATTACCAGGTACTTTCGTTTCTTGGTAATGATTCTAATGTTCATGAGATTATGATGCTGCCTAAATTGGATACATTTGTTTTGCTTACAAATGAAGGTCCTAGCTTGGAGAAGGATGAACATTGGAGCAAGAACACGAATGGAGTTGATGGCATGCGCAAGGGGATCAAGAACGGAGTTACAAGTGATGATTTCAGGACTTTGAAGCCGCCATGAGGAGTGCATGAAGCCTTGGACGAAATATACAAGATGCCACTTCATAATATTCGTCCATAGGCTATTCCAGGTGCTGCGTCACCTTATTAATGGGCCAGGCCCATGTAATTTCGAAATACTTAAGTATAGGCTATTTTTAGAGTCCGTATGTGTGGGGAAACAAGAGTTAGGGTTGGTTTCGGACCCCACCCTCAAGGGCCACGAAATTCCCCTCTCTTCCTCCATATATACAGCCCTTAGGGCGTCGTTTAGACTTGGGTTTTGTTTAGATTAAAAGTTCGCCATAGCTGCAACTTCGCGTACTTCGTTTGTGTCCAACGACCAGACCAAGACGTCACAGAACCCCACCTTGATCAATAAAGCTTTCATCTTATATTCGCAATATCCAGATTGCAATCTCAGTTTCTTGCTTGTTCTTCGATTGCTCGCAGGAAACAGGCCCTCGTGGTCAGGTTGATCGTGCTCCGGCGTGGTCAATAACCCCTCGGAAGTTGGTTTAGCGATTGCTAAGGCGCGACGTCTCGCACGTTCGTAGTCGGATCGTCAAGGTCGACTCCCACAGAAAACGATAGCCACCATCTCATCGAAACATCGGGACACCTTTGCCTCTATCAAGTGGTATCAGATTTCCAGGTTGCTCGGTGAGATTTTACAGTTTTTCGTAGATTAGATCGAGTCTGTTCTTCATACCTACAGTCCACGAAAAAGCCACACAAAAAAAATTAGGGTTAGTTCATCATATCCGAACCAATCTGAGCCTTTGCATAATCTTTTTAGGGTTTTTGCTTTGTTGAATTTGCGGTTGCATCGTCGTGTCAAGTTGCTGGTCTTAGAGTCTAGTCTTTTAGAGTTTCGAGTTCTGGTCATAAGTTGTCACGCCGCCGCCGCACCATCATCATCGCCCATCTACCACTTTTGCTTATCCGCCACCGCTCTGAATCCTTATCCATATACCACATACCACCACCGCTACCATATACCACCACCGCTGCCATATACCACAACCATATATCCACCACCAATCCGAGTTCTTCTC
The DNA here is from genome assembly GCF_056163025.1 of Triticum urartu. Lineage (NCBI taxonomy): Eukaryota > Viridiplantae > Streptophyta > Magnoliopsida > Poales > Poaceae > Triticum > Triticum urartu. Next base: position 396,648,383 of record NC_141879.1, on the reverse strand, counting down.
ATATTAGGTTTGTTCTTGAGATCAATCTCAATTCCGATTCGTGTTTCCTTGCCTGCGTAGGTCTCGAAAAAAAAAAAAGAGTCTGGAGACCCCCGGGCAGTTTTTAGGCCAAAATTTTCTCGGGCAAAATTTTTTTTTCCCTATCCTATTTTTAGGCTTTTCTGAGTCTTTTGAGCCACGTGCCATCATAGTGATTTTTTGTCGCACTTTTTCGTCGTCGCTGCCCTGATTTCCGAAAAAAAAAGTGGAAAAAAAATTTTCGTGCCCATCCTATCAGTTTGACGTGGGAAGAGTTTTGAGACACTCGCCATTATAGTAATTTTTCGCAAAAAAAAAAAAGAGGAGCGCAAAAAAAAAAGAGGAGCGCAAAAAAAAAAAAAAGAGGAGCGCAAAAAAAAAGCGAAAAAAAAAAAGTTCCAGAGTGTGCTTTTCCCTTATTTACGTGCAGCGCCGTGATTTTGTTAGTGTTCTAGGCTCGCGTCTCTAGCACGGTCTAGCCTAGGACCAGCACAGTACCGTCGTTGAGCGTTTATTCAACTTTGCATCTCTGAATTGATTATTGCTGACCCTTTTTGCTACCATACTATAAGCCTTCCCAGCTCCACATACCTCTACGTCGTGCGTTTGACTCTCCCTGGCAATCGCTCTATCCAAGCTTTTGAGAGTTTTGACTACAACGGTTGCCGATCACCGCCTGCTGCTGGGTAAGAACTGGTAAGAATTTGAGATTTGCTTGACGGATTTGTGACACCCGCCACCACCACCTCTTGTTAGTATTCTGTAGGATCATATTCTTGTGTGTTTTCTATTGTTGCTAACCATGGCAGGATCACAAGCCGACGAGACTGACTGGGAGAACATGACGAATCAGGAGTTGCATGATAAATTTCAGCAAATGATGAATGGACAGGTGCAGGATGTGCTAAACAGATTTGAAGAGGCCATGGAGAAGATAGATGACATGGAGAAGACGTTCGAAACAAAGCTCGATAACAGGTTTAATGAATTGCTCGCGCGTCTTCCACCACCACCACCGGCTGCACCTAACGCACCTCTACAACAACAACAACGACGACTACCTACACATCGTGAAACAGCCCTCCGCCGAGCGAGCCGTCTCCCTCTTGCACCTGGCCAAACTGTTGGTGCTGCTGTTGCTACTTCTGTGGCTCCTGCTGCTGATGCGGAGGAGGATGATTTTGCTGGCGATTACGAGGATGAGGTTGATCAAAATCAGAACTACGTGCCACCACCAGCACAGCAACCATCAGGTCGTCCACATGCAAATAATGGCAATGGTAGGGCTCACCCTCAGGTACGAGATCATGACCATCTCCCTAAACTAAAATTGAATATTCCACCATTTGAGGGTAGATATGTTCCTGATATATATCTTACTTGGGAGTTAGAAACTGAACAACGATTTACATGTTTACAATATCCCGAGGAGAGACGTGTTCCTGCTGCTGTTTGTGCATTCACTAGTTTTGCATGTGTTTGGTGGTCTGAGCATTGTAGATTATATCCCATTCCTGCTACTTGGGCTGCTTTGAAAACTGCTATGCGTACTCGTTGGGTTCCACCATATTATCAACGTGAATTACTTCAAAAATTGCAGCGCTTAAGACAGGGAAAAAATTCTGTAGAAGAATATTATCAGGAATTACAAACTGGCATGATTAGATGTGGTATTGTTGAGGAGAATGAAGCTATGCTTGCACGTTTTATGGGTGGATTAAATAGAGAGATTCAGACGATTCTAGAGTATAAGGAGTATACTAATATCACTCGTTTATTCCATCTTGCTTGTAAAGCTGAACGTGAAGTGCAGGATCGACAGGCATTGGCGCGGACTAACTTTTCTGCAGGTCGACCTTCTTCATGGACACCACGTGCATCATCTACTTCCACACGTTCTGCTTCACCGGCGCCTCCGTCGGCTGCCACCTCCAACCGTGATACAATAAAGCAGGCACAATCACCACTATCTGCCAAGAGCACACCTTCTGGGCCTGCAAAGAGCTCTTCTTCATCCATGGCATCAACAGGGCAGACACATGATATTATTTGTCGACGTTGCAAGGGTGGAGGTCATTATGCGAGAGAATGCCCATCTAAGCGTGTGATGATTGTTACTGAGGATGGTGGGTATGAGTCCGCTAGTGACTATGATGAGGAGACTTTGGCTCTTATTACACGTGACGAACACGGTGGAGACGATTCTGATCATGAGACGCAATACATGGCTCCTGAATATGCTGACAGGTATGAATGTTTAGTTGCTCAACGTGTTTTGAGTGTGCAGGTTACACAAGCTGAGCAAAATCAGAGGCATAATTTGTTCCATACAAAGGGAGTTGTGAAGGAACGTTCTGTTCGCGTGATCATAGATGGAGGGAGTTGCAACAACTTGGCTAGCATCGAGATGGTGGAGAAGCTATCTCTCACCACAAGACCACATCCACATCCTTACTACATCCAATGGTTCAACAACAGCGGCAAGGTTAAGGTAACACGTACTGTTCGTGTGCATTTTAGTATCTCTACATATGCTGATTATGTTGATTGTGATGTGGTACCTATGCAAGCATGTTCCTTATTACTTGGTAGACCATGGCAATTTGATAAAAATTCTATTCACCATGGTAGAAACAATCAGTATACTCTTGTTCATAAGGATAAAAATATTACTTTGCTTCCTATGACTCCTGATTCCATTTTGAAAGATGATATTAATAGAGCTAATAAAGCAAAACAGGAGAAAACTAAGAGTGAAAATCAGATTGTGGCAAAAGAATTTGAGCAAAAAATGCAGCCTAATAATAATAAACAATCTAGTGTTGCTTCTGAAATTAAATTGAAAAGTGCATGTTTACTTGCCACCAAATCTGATATTGATGATCTAGATTTTAGCAAATCTGTTTGCTATGCATTTGTGTGCAAAGAGGCATTATTTTCATTCGAGGACGCGCCTTCCTCTTTGCCTCCTACTGTCACTAACATTTTGCAGGAGTTCGCCGACGTCTTTCCACAAGACGTGCCACCGGGATTACCACCTATTCGCGGGATTGAGCATCAAATTGACTTAATTCCCGGTGCATCATTACCCAACCGTGCACCATACCGTACCAATCCAGAGGAGACGAAGGAGATTATGCGTCAAGTACAAGAACTGCTCGACAAAGGTTATATACGCGAATCCCTTAGTCCTTGTGCTGTTCCAATCATTTTAGTGCCGAAAAAGGATGGTACGTCGCGTATGTGCGTTGATTGTAGAGGCATTAATAATATTACTATTCGTTATCGTCATCCTATTCCTAGGCTAGATGATATGCTTGATGAATTGAGTGGCTCTACAATATTCTCCAAAGTTGATTTGCGTAGTGGTTACCATCAAATTCGTATGAAATTGGGAGATGAATGGAAAACAGCATTTAAAACTAAGTTTGGATTATATGAGTGGTTAGTCATGCCTTTTGGGTTAACTAATGCACCTAGTACTTTCATGAGGTTAATGAACGAAGTTTTACGTGCCTTCATTGGACGATTTGTGGTAGTTTACTTTGATGACATATTGATTTATAGCAAATCTTTGGAGGACCATTTGGAACATTTACGTGCTGTTTTTATTGCTCTACGTGATGCACGTTTGTTTGGGAACCTTGGAAAGTGCACCTTTTGCACCGACCGAGTATCTTTTCTTGGCTATGTTGTTACTCCACAGGGAATTGAAGTTGATAAAGCCAAGATTGAAGCTATTGAGAGTTGGCCGCAGCCCAAAACGGTCACACAAGTGAGGAGTTTCCTTGGCCTCGCTGGTTTCTATAGGCGTTTTGTGAGAGATTTCAGCACCATTGCTGCACCTCTGAACGAGCTTACAAAGAAGGATGTACCTTTTGTTTGGGGTACCGCACAGGAAGAAGCCTTCACGGTATTGAAAGATAAGTTAACACATGCTCCTTTACTCCAACTTCCTAATTTCAATAAGACTTTTGAGCTTGAATGTGATGCTAGTGGAATTGGATTAGGAGGTGTGTTATTACAAGATGGAAAACCTGTTGCATACTTTTCTGAAAAATTGAGTGGGCCTAGTCTGAACTATTCTACTTATGATAAAGAATTATATGCTCTTGTTCGGACCTTAGAAACATGGCAACATTATTTATGGCCCAAGGAATTTGTTATACATTCTGATCATGAATCTTTGAAACACATTAAAAGTCAAGCAAAACTGAACCGTAGACATGCTAAATGGGTTGAATTCATTGAGACTTTCCCTTATGTCATTAAACACAAGAAGGGTAAAGAAAATGTTATTGCTGATGCCTTGTCTCGTCGTTATACTATGCTTTCACAACTTGACTTTAAAATATTTGGTTTGGAGACCATCAAAGATCAATATGTTCATGATGCTGAATTTAAAGATGTATTGCAGAATTGTAAGGAAGGGAGAACTTGGAACAAGTTCGTTCTTAACGATGGATTTGTGTTTCGTGCTAACAAGCTATGCATTCCAGCTAGCTCCGTTCGTCTTTTTTTATTGCAGGAGGCGCATGGAGGAGGATTAATGGGACACTTTGGCGTCAAGAAGACGGAGGATATACTTGCTACACATTTCTTTTGGCCAAAGATGAGACGGGATGTTGAGCGTTTTGTTGCTCGCTGCACTACATGTCAAAGAGCTAAGTCACGACTCAATCCTCATGGTTTATATATGCCTTTGCCTGTACCTAGTGTTCCTTGGGAGGATATATCTATGGACTTTGTTTTAGGTTTACCTCGAACAAAGAAGGGGAGGGATAGCATATTTGTTGTCGTGGATAGGTTCTCGAAAATGGCACACTTTATACCATGTCATAAAAGCGATGATGCTGTTAATGTTGCTGATTTGTTCTTTCGTGAAATTATTCGCTTACATGGTGTGCCAAATACTATTGTTTCAGATCGTGATACTAAATTTCTTAGCCACTTTTGGAGATGTTTATGGGCTAAGTTGGGGACTAAGCTGCTTTTTAGTACTACTTGTCACCCCCAAACTGATGGACAAACTGAAGTAGTCAATAGAACATTGTCTACTATGCTTAGGGCTGTTTTGAAGAATAACAAGAAAATGTGGGAAGAATGCTTGCCTCATATTGAATTTGCTTATAATCGTTCATTGCATTCTACTACTAAGATGTGCCCTTTTGAAATTGTGTATGGTTTCCTACCTCGTGCACCTATTGATTTGTTGCCTCTTCCATCTTCGGAGAAGGTTAATTTTGATGCTAAAGAACGTTCTGAATTGATTTTAAAAATGCATGAGTTAACTAAGGAAAACATTGAGCGTATGAATGCTAAATATAAACTTGCTGGAGATAAGGGTAGAAAACATGTTGTGTTTGCACCTGGCGATCTTGTTTGGTTACATTTGCGTAAAGATAGATTTCCTAATCTGCGCAAATCAAAGCTAATGCCACGTGCTGATGGTCCTTTTAAGGTTTTAGAGAAAATAAATGATAATGCATATAAACTTGAGCTACCTGCAGATTTTGGGGTTAGTCCCACTTTTAACATTGCAGATTTGAAGCCTTATTTGGGTGAGGAAGATGAGCTTCCGTCGAGGACAACTTCATTTCAAGAAGGGGAGGATGATGAGGACATCAATACCATTGTTACACCCACAGCCCCTACTGTTACATATACTGGACCAATTACTAGAGCTCGCGCACGCCAATTAAATTACCAGGTACTTTCGTTTCTTGGTAATGATTCTAATGTTCATGAGATTATGATGCTGCCTAAATTGGATACATTTGTTTTGCTTACAAATGAAGGTCCTAGCTTGGAGAAGGATGAACATTGGAGCAAGAACACGAATGGAGTTGATGGCATGCGCAAGGGGATCAAGAACGGAGTTACAAGTGATGATTTCAGGACTTTGAAGCCGCCATGAGGAGTGCATGAAGCCTTGGACGAAATATACAAGATGCCACTTCATAATATTCGTCCATAGGCTATTCCAGGTGCTGCGTCACCTTATTAATGGGCCAGGCCCATGTAATTTCGAAATACTTAAGTATAGGCTATTTTTAGAGTCTGTATGTGTGGGGAAACAAGAGTTAGGGTTGGTTTCGGACCCCACCCTCAAGGGCCACGAAATTCCCCTCTCTTCCTCCATATATACAGCCCTTAGGGCGTCGTTTAGACTTGGGTTTTGTTTAGATTAAAAGTTCGCCATAGCTGCAACTTCGCGTACTTCGTTTGTGTCCAACGACCAGACCAAGACGTCACAGAACCCCACCTTGATCAATAAAGCTTTCATCTTATATTCGCAATATCCAGATTGCAATCTCAGTTTCTTGCTTGTTCTTCGTTTGCTCGCAGGAAACAGGCCCTCGTGGTCAGGTTGATCGTGCTCCGGCGTGGTCAATAACCCCTCGGAAGTTGGTTTAGCGATTGCTAAGGCGCGACGTCTCGCACGTTCGTAGTCGGATCGTCAAGGTCGACTCCCACAGAAAACGATAGCCACCATCTCATCGAAACATCGGGACACCTTTGCCTCTATCACATATGGGGTTTTATCGGAATTGTCGTTGTTGTTTCCGGCCTCATTTAAACTTGCTTAAATGTGTAGTTTTCTTTTGCCTCACCTCTTGCCATGTTTAACAACATTTAAATTTGTTGAGTACCTAACCGAGAGTGAACTAAATAATTGATGTGGTGTTCCGTCAATATGCAACTCCTTGCATATTGAGCTCCACTTAATTTGTAGGATTGTTTTGTGCATTTTTGCCATGCCATGTTTCATTAAACCGGACATGCATCATACTTGGTTGTGCATCATGCCATGCTTATGTGGTGGTTGTTTACTATGTTGTTTGCTTTCTTTCCGGTGTACTTCTTCTCGGTAATCCGGTAACGTCGTGTTGTGAGGATTCGTTCGACTTCATCCATTTATCTTCTTCAAGGACTCGTTCTTCTTCCTTGCGGGATTTCAGGCAAGATGACCATAGCCTCAAAATCACTTCTATCTTTGCTTGCTAGTTGCTCTCTCTTTTGCTATGCCTATGCTATGATACCTACCACTTGCTTATCATGCCTCCCATATTGTTGAACCAAGCCTCTAACCCACCTTATCCTAGCAAACCGTTGTTTGGCTATGTTACCGCTTTGCTCAGCCCCTCTTATAGCGTTGTTAGTTGCAGGTGAAGATTGAAGTTTGTTTCCTTGTTGGAACATGGAGATGTTGTTCCTTGTTGGAACATGTTTACTTGTTGGGATATCACAATATCTCTTATTTAATTAATGCATCTATATACTTGGTAAAGGGTGGAAGGCTCGGCCTTATGCCTGGTGTTTTGTTCCACTCTTGCCGCCCTAGTTTCCGTCATATCGGTGTTATGTTCCCGGATTTTGCATTCCTTATGCGGTTGGGTTATAATGGGAACCCCTTGACAGTTCGCCTTGAAAAAAACTCCTCCAGCAAGGCCCAACATTGGTTTTACCATTTGCCACCTAGCATTTTTCTTTCCCTTGAGTCGGCCGGCTCAAGGGTCATCTTTATTTTAACCCCCCCCCCCCCCGGGCCAGTGCTTCTCTAAGTGTTGGTCCAACTGAGTGATGTCCGAGGCTACCAGGGGAAACTCCGGGCTGGCTTACCCAACGTCTAGCTCATCCGGTGTGCCCTGAGAACGAGATATGTGCAGCTCCTATCGGGATTTGTCGGCACATCTGGGTGGCTTTGCTGGTCTTGTTTTACCATTGTCGAAATGTCTTGTAACCGGGATTCCGAGCCTGATCGGGTCTTCCTGCTAGAAGGAATATCCTTCGTTGACCGTGAGAGCTTGTGATGGGCTAAGTTGGGACACCCCTGCAGGGATTTGAACTTTCGAAAGCCATGCCCGCGGTTATGGGCAGATGGGAATTTGTTAATGTCCGGTTGTAGAAAACCTGAAGTTGACTTTAATTAAAACACATCAACCGCGTGTGTTACTGTGATGGCCTCTTCTCGGCAGAGTCCGGGAAGTGAACACGGTGTTGGAGTTATGCTTGATGTAGGTTGTTCTAGGATCACTTCTTGATCATAGTTTCTCGACCGTGCATTGCCTTCTCTTCTCGCTCTCATTTGCGTATGTTAGCCACCATATATGCTAGTCGCTTGCTGCAGCTCCACCTCATACTTTTTACCCTACCTATAAGCTTAAATAGTCTTGATCACGAGGGTGTGAGATTGCTGAGTCCCCGTGACTCACAGATACTTCCAAAACCAGCTTGCAGGTGCCGATGAACCCATGTAGGTGACGCAACCAAGCTCAAGGAGGAGCTCGATGAAGATCTTGGCCGTTGTGTCATTTCGTTCTAGTTGATCAGTAGTGGAGCCCAGTTGGGGTCGATCGGGGATCTGTGTAGCTTTTGGGGTAGTCTTCTTTTATTTTGGTTCCGTAATCGGACCTTGATTGTATCTGGATGATGTAATGCTTTATTCATGTATTTGTGTGAAGTGGCGATTGTAAGCCAACTATGTATCTCTTTCCCTTATGTATTACATGGGTTGTGTGAAGATTACCTCACTTGCGACATTGCTTTCAATGCGGTTATGCCTCTAAGTCGTGCTTCGACACGTGGGAGATATAGCCGCATCGAGGGTGTTACATAGTGCAAAAGGGGGCGAAGTGGGGGTACATGGGCTGCGGCCTAACCCATGGCAGCGCACAGGCGTCAGATGTCCGGGAGTCACCAGTCGTCCGGTGCTCGAGAGGGTCCGGACGTCCGGTGCCTGTCGAACGTCCATAGATTCGGCTCGGGTGTGCTTCGGTCGGACGTCTGGTCGGGGTCGGTCGTCCGGGCACCGGTCGTCCTGGTGGCCTCGGAATTCCGTTGTTTTGGCTCGGGTGAGGAGGTGTCGGACGTCCCGTCTGGGTTGGATGTCCGAAGCCTGGAGATCGTCAGACGTCTGGTCCTGGTCGGTCGTCCGGAACCTGTAGCTTCTTCCGCATCTCTTCTTCTTCTTCGTCTTCACGTCCGTCTTCCTCTTCTTCTTCTCCTTGCTCCTTAGCTTTTTCATGGCCAACTCCTAGATACCTGAGTATGCACAATGTCTCCGTTTGATGTCGTAGCCATGTCTCATGTGTATCAAAGTGGAAGTCTGAGAGGAGAGATGTCACCTCGGTTTCGAGAGCTCTTGCACATGCTCGTGTCATGGGTCCGCTAGGCACTTGGTGAGACGATGGTAGGTCCATGGGGATGACCTTGGGATGTTGCGCATCATCTCCCCTCCCTTGGGGAAGATCCGTCCTCGGATCAAATTCTTCATCACCAAGGAAGGGCGAGAGGTCCTTGACATTGAAGATATCGCTCACGTTGTACTTGTCGTGCGGGAGGTCGATCTTGTAAGCGTTGTGGTTGTAGCATGTAAGCACCTTGAAGGTTCCATCCGCTCGTGCTCTAAGTTTGGACTTGCGTTCTTGGGGAAAGCGGTCCTTGCGAAGGTGTAGCCACACGAGATCTCCAATGTTGATACCATAGGTGGCTTGTTGAAGTTGAGCTTGGTCTCAAGGTGTTGTACTTCGTGCTCGATGGTTTGCCTTGTATCTTCATGCACCTTCTTGAGATGATTCAGACATGCACTTTCGTCCAAATTGATGCGCTCTTGTAGTGGTAGAGGGAGGATGTCCAATGGTGACAATGGGTTGAATCCGTAGACGACCTCGAAGGGGGATTTGCCGGTTGTTGAGTGTCTTTCTTGGTTGTAGGCGAACTCGGTGATAGGTAGGCACTCCTCCCACTCCTTGATGTTCTTCTTGATGAGTACTCGAAGTAGAGCGGAGAGTGTGCGGTTGGTCACCTCCGTTTGGCCGTCGATTTGTGGATGATACACCGTGGAGAAGAGCAGCTTGATTCTGAGCTTGGCGCATAGGGTCTTCCAAAATTAGCTAAGGAACTTGACGTCGCAGTCCGAGACGATTGTCTTTGGCACTCCATGTAGACGCAATATTTCCCTACAAAAGAGATTAGTAACATGTGAAGCATCGTCTATCTTGTCGCAAGGAATGAAATGTGCCATCGTAGAGAAATGGTCCACAACGACAAATACCGAATACTTTCCATTTCTAGTCCTAGGAAATCCAAGTACAAAATCCATGCTAATATCTTCCCATGGTTGATATGGAATTGGTAGAGGCATGTAAAGGCCATGGGATTGAGCTTCTTACTTAGCTTTGCAACATGTAGAGCATCGGTTGGTGAAGCGGTTGACGTCGCGAAACATCTTGGGCCAATAGTAGTTCCTGGAGAGCGTGGCGAAAGTCTTGTCGCGTCGAAAATGTCCCATTAAGCCTCCTCCATGAGATTCCTGCAAAAGCAACAAACGAAGATAAGACTCGGGAATGCAAAGCTTGTTAGCTCTCAGAAGATATCCATCTTTGATGTAATAGCATTCCCAAGAGGTGTGCGTCAAACACTTGGCATAAGGAGTAGCAAAAGTAGTATCATGCTCATACAAGTCTTTTATATGCTCAAAGCCAATGACATCCAATTCAAGTTGAGTAACAAGCATGCATATGCGGGAAAGAGCGTCCACCACAATATTTTCCTTACCTTTGATGTACTTGATGACATAAGGAAAAGACTCAATAAATTCACTCCATTTAGCATGATGGTTGTTCAACTTGGTTTGGCCCTTAAGATACTTAAGCGTTTCATGATCGGTATGAATGATAAATTCATGAGGGCGAAGATAGTGTTCCCATTCATGCAAAATGCGGACTAAAGCATATAGCTCTTTGTCATAGATGGGATAATTGAGTTGCGCGCTGGAGAGTCTCTCACTAAAGTAAGTTATGGGGCGCTTCTCTTGCATTAACACACCTCCTATGCCATTACCACTAGCATCGCAATGAATCTCAAAGGGCTTGGCAAAGTTGGGTAAAGCAAGCACGGGAGCATGAGTAAGGAAATTCTTAAGCTCATTGAAAGCGGTATCTTGGGATGGTCCCCAAACAAAGGGCGCATTTTTCTTGCTCAAAGCATGCAAAGGCGAAGCAATGGTGCTAAAATCTTTCACAAAGCAATGATAGAAACCCGCATGGCCAAGAAAGCTACGCACTTGATGCAAGTTGGTTGGTTGGGCCAAGTCTTAATAGCATTGATCTTGGAATCATCAACATGAACACCCTTTGAGGAAACAACAAAAACCAAGAAAACGAGGTTATCCACGCCGAAGAGGCACTTTTCCATGTTAGCAAAGAGATGCTCGTTTCGAAGAGTTTGCAAAATGGTTCGAACATGGGTGACATGATCTTGAAGAGATTTGCTATAAACAAGGATACCATCGAAGTAGACCACAACAAACACACCAATCGAAGGGCGAAATACATGATTCATACGGCGCATAAAAGTACCCGATGCTTCCGATAGACCCATAGGCATGACTAACCACTCATACAACCCAAACTTGGTTTTGAAAGCGGTTTTCCATTCATCACCCTCTTGTATGCGGATTTGATAGCAACCACTCTTAAGATCAACTTTGGAAAATATAGTGGCACCACTAAGTTCATCAAGCATATCATCAAGGCGTGGAATGGGATACCTATAGCGAACGGTGATAGCATTGATAGGTCTACAATCGGAGCACGTGCGAAAGCTACCGTCTCGTTTTGGCACAAGAATGACAGGAAGGGCACAACGGCTCAAACTTTCACGCACATGCCGATGGTCTATGAGATTCTTTACTTGCCTTTGTATTTCTTTGGTTTCTTCGGGATTGACGCGGTAGGGAGCTTTGTTCGGAAGCGGTGCTCCGGGGATGAGGTCGATGCGGTGCTCGATTCCTCATAGTGGAGGTAATCCCGGAGGTAGCTCGTTGGGGAAAACATCTTGAAATTCCTGCAAAAGAGAAGACAACACTAAAGGTAGAGTGTGAGAGGTGTTAGTTTGTGTTGCATTGTCCTTGCACAAAAGGACATAGTGTATCACACTAGATGGGTTCTCACACACTCCTCTTATCTCACTTTTGGTGGCAAATAGGACTAAGTTCTTCTTTTCGCTCATCGTGGAGGCGCTCGATTTGGGCTTGTGGCGCTCACTCTCTTTTTGGTGGCTTGCTCTCTCACTATGATCTCCATGATGTGTGGCTTGCTTGTCGGCGATCACTTGACTTGGCGACATTGGACGGAGGACGTACTCCTTGCCCTTCATCTTGAAGATGTAGTGGTTCATTCAGCCAGTGTGGATGACTCCTCTATCAAATTGCCATGGGTGTCCAAGGAGAAGATGGCAAACGTTCATTGGAACGACGTCGCACTCCAAGATGTCTTCGTAGGCTTCAATTTTGAAGGAGACATGTACTCGATGCTCGACATGGATAGTGCCGGAGTCACTAAGCCATTAAACTTTGTAGGGATGTGGGTTCTTCGTCTTGGGCAATTGGAGCTTGGAGCAAAGTTCTTCACTTGCGAGGTTATGACAACTCCCTCCATCGATGATGACCTTGACGGATTTTCCATTGATGCCGGCCTTGGTATGAAGGATATGGCATCTTTGGTCTTCTTCTTGGTGATGTTGGGGAGTCAAGACCTTGGAGACAACAAGGGCGGGACTTGAATCTTCATCGCAAAAGACTTGTTCTTCTTCATCTTTCACTTGCCGGTGCATGGTCGAGGGCGTCCATTTCTCCTTCACTCATAGTGTCATAAGTGCCGTCGTCATTGAGGATCATGGTCCGCTTGTTGGTGCACTCATAGGAATTGTGGCCTCGGCCTCCGCATGTGAAGCATTTGAAGGAACTTGTCTTGACGGTCTCATCAGTGGGGGTTGATGATGATGAAGCTCTTGGCTTGAAGTTCCTTGTAGTAGGAGGATGACTTGGAGTTGACGAAGCTTTCTTGGAACTCGACTTGTCGATGTTGCTTGTAGAAGGTTTGGTAAATAGTGTTGGAGTCATTGAAGCTTGGGTATTGGAGAAGCCGTATGACTTGGATGAGAACTTGACATACTTGTAATCGTCTTGCACTTGACGTTCCGCTTTGGTAGCTTGATGCACTAGCTCGATGAGATTCGAGTATGGTTGGAAGTCAGCGGTCTTCTTGATAGAATGGTTGAGTCCATTGAAGAAATGTGCCATTGTTTGCTCATCATCTTCCGTAACATTGACTCTTATCATGGCGATCTCCATCTCCCTGTAGTACTCTTCAACGCTTTTGGTTCCTTATTGAGTAGTTGAAGTTTCTTGAAGCGGTCGCGGTTGTAGTAGGTAGACACGAAGCGTACTCTCATGACATCCTTCATTTGCGCCCAAGTTCTGATGGGTAGTTCACCTCTTTCCTTACGGCGTTCCATGACTTGTTCCCACCAAATGATGACATAGTCTTGGAACTCAAGGAATGCCTCGTGATCTTCTTCTCTTCGTCATAGTTGTGCAAACGGAAGATTTTGTCGACCTTCAATGCCCATGAAAGGTACTCTTCGGGATCGTTGCTTCCATTGAACTTGGGCATTGTGAATTTTAGCTTGCCGTAGCGTTGCTCTTCATTGTGATGGGGTCGGGGATGATGACGCCCATGTTGTTGATGATTGTCCAACTCGTGTTGCTCTTGGCGAGGAGGGTTGTTAACCTCATGTTGCTCTTGTCATGGAGGATTCCCATTGTCTTCATGCTCTTGGTGATGTCCTTGGGGTTCTTGAGGAGCTTGTGGAGGGGCTTGTCAAACTTGAGGAACTTGACGATGCACACAAGCTTGATATCTTCGTTCGTGAACTTCTTCGCGAACTGCTTCTTCATGTTCACAAGCTTGTCGGCCTCGGTTGGCTACGACTCGACTTGAATCTTGGAGGGCACGTTGAGCCTAAAGTGCTTGAGCTCCACGGATTTGTTGTTCTTGCCGTTGTGCCTCGGCATCTTGTGCATCTTGGTGTAAACGCGCTTGCTCTTTCTCTTCATGTCGGTGTTGTTGTTGCCGTTCTCGTGCTAGCGCAAAAGCCACTTGGGTTTGACGATGTCCGTGCTCTTGAGAGTCGGTGTCGCATAGAGGATTGAGGCTTGCTTGATGATCATTGCGCGCGGCATGGAGAAGAGTGTTCGATGTCGGTGTACTTGAGCCGGAGAGGGTGAAGTCGGAGTGTCGACCTGAGCGGGTTCGTCTTGACGAGGACGAAGTGGAGGAAGAGCGGTTGAGCAACAAAGTGTGAACCTCGTCCATTCTTGCGTCGTTCTCTTGCTTGTGATCATCGAGCTTGTGGTCGAAGTAGACCCTTGTACGTTGCTCGGAGAGTCGCAAGTTGGCGGCGAGGTTGTCGATGCGTTCACTCATTGCTTGTTGCTCTTGATGCAAAGCACCTTGTGCACCAAAGAGGTGGCTCTTGGTGACGTAGGAGTTCATGTCGTCATCATGCTTAATGAAGAGTGGGTTGGTAGAATTACTAGGCCTATCCATCATTCCAAGAGAAAAAAATGTGAGTGGTAGAAAGATAAGAACGAATACCAAATGTACCTTGACCGAAGTTGAAAGTGGATCAATGATCACTCCAATGTAGGACAAGGAAATAGCACGATTGGTACTAGTTCTTGTCGTTTTCTCACACCTACACAAGTAAAAGCTTATGGTGGAGCTTGGTTAGGATGGTGGCACAAAATTTGATGCAATTGTAAGTGAGCTTCAATAATGTTGGAAAAGATTCGCAAGATTGCAATGCAACAAGTAGACCTAGCAATATAAGGTACACAAAAACACACATGCAAAAAGATAAGCGGGGTCGTGCAACCAAGGGTGAGCCAAAATGTGGAATCCACAAAAATGCTCTTGTTGCACAACACTAGAGAGACGCTAGCACGATTGCACAATAGGCGGATACAAAGACTTGTGCACAACCTACTAAGCAAAAATGCAACGACTCCTATCCCAAGTATGCTCTATGGAAAGTGTTTCTATGATATGATCCAAGATGATCTAATATGACAATCTTAATGTTGTACGATGCTATGGTTCTTGCTTAAAAGCTCTTTGCTTATCTTTCCCTTTTGCTTAAAAGCTTGTTTGGCTCTTTGTTGTTTGAGCTCTTTTCTCATGCAATGCTTCACGAACCAAGATAGCAATTGTGTATGCGATGACAACCTTGTGACACAAGAGATGATACCAAGATATGCAACAATGATGTATGTATGCTATGGGAAGTATGATCACTAATGTGCACAAGTCTCGTTGCCGGCAATACTCAAAATCTAGTCTCGATGGGTAAGCGACGCAAAGGAGTAAGGCTATGATGGCTATCAATGTAATGGCAAGAGTGATATGTTCAATACCAATACGAGGTTACCATTCGTGCTTATGGTAATGTGTCAAAATGGTGGCAGGAATACCAAGATGTAGTCGAGGTGGTCGTTGTTGATGATGCGTCTGTGGCGAAGATGAGCGGCAGTGATGTTGATGTTGAACCGTGCCTAGATAGCCGAAACACAAAAGGACACGGAACCGCAACTCAAATTATCAAAGCTCGAAGTGGCAACACATGTCGGAGTGCGAAATGGGTAAGCAATGGTGGTGGTATGCGGGAGTGGTGATGGTGTATAGGTGGTTGGGGCGTATGCCGAAATGTGGGGCGGTGGTGGTGACTAGACTGAAAAAAATTCAGTTTCGGCAGTGATCGTCGGACGTCCGGGCTGGGCCGGTCATCCGGTCGTCGGACGTTCGGTGGGGGTCGGACGTCCGGTGCCTGGGCGATTTTCGGGCATGGGAAGAACAACACGTGTACGAGGTGGAGAGGTCGAAATTCGTCGAATCTGGGCGATTTTGTGGATGGAAAGGGTGGAGACAAGTGGGAAAAGGTACATCCACTCAGGGCAAGGCAAATCCACGGATCAAATCCAACAACATTTCAACACACCAACAAATCACAAAAAAACAATTGGGGCTATTTTTGTGGGGAATTTTCGAATTAGGGACGAAATCAACAAAAACTAGGCTAGCAACACAACGGGGAGGCTCCGAAATCGTGATCAACGTGGCTCTAGATACCAAGATGATGTAGGGTAGAACCCTAATCGGCCGATATTTCACGAAAGGAGCGGATCCCGCGAGGAACACGAAGAACACGAGGAGGGAAATGATGGAAAACAAGAGGGAAACACGAGAGAAACACTAAACCAACAATAAATAGTCACACATGTTGATGTATGGTAGAACCCTAATCGCCTGATCTTTCACGAAAGGAGCGGATCCCGCGATGAACATGAAGAACACGAGGGGAAAAAAGAGGGAAAACACAAGGGAAACACCAGAGAATCACTAAACGAACACAAGAAAGTCACACATGTGCTAGATCCTCGGATACATCGAGTTCACACGGTACACGATCAACTAAGGATGATACAGGGGTAACGGTCTTCTCCGTGAGGAGGTCTTTATGTTCTTCCATAAAGAGGGGTCTTGATTCCACTTGGGGGATCTTCTCCCTAGGAGGCTCGAATGTCCGAGGAGAAGGTAACCAAGTGGATGAGCAAAGCTCTCACACGAAATATGAGCTAATCCTTTGCTAACCCTAGAAAGTTGGACGAGGTGGGGTATATATATAGTCTTAGTGCAAAAGAGGGGGCGAAGGGGTACATGGGCTGCGGCCCAACACGAAATGGTCCACTAGCGTCGGACGTCCGGGAGTCACCGGTCGTCCAGAGGCTCGCGAGGGTCCGGACGTCCGGTGCCTGAGGACGTCCGTAGATTCAGTTCGGGTGGTCTTCGGTCGGACATCGGGTTGGGGCCGGTCGTCCGAGGAGCGTCGGTCGTCCGGGGGGCGTCGGATGTCCGTCTGTTTTGGCTCTCGTGTGGAAGTGTCGGTCGTCCGGAGGAGGACGGACGTCCGGAGCCTGGAGGTCATTGGACGTCCGGGGTTCGTCGATCATCCGGAGCTTGGAGACTTTGAGCAACTCTTCTTCTTCGTCTCCGTCTTAACGTCCATCTTCCTCTTCTTCTTCTCCTTGCTCCTTAGCTTATCCATGATACCTGAGTATGCACAATGTGTCCATATGAGGTAGTAGCCATGTCTCATGTGCATCAAAGTGGAAATCTGAGAGGAGTGATGTCACCTTGGTTTCGAGAGCTCTTGCACGTGGTCGTGTCATGGGTCCGCTAGGCACTTGGTGAGGCGATGGTAGGTCCATGGGGGTGACCTTGGGATGCTCCGGCATCATCTCCCCTCCCTTGGGGAAGATCCATCCTCGGATAAAATTCTTCATCACCATGGAAGGGAGAGAGATCTTTGACGTTGAAGATGTCGCTCACGGAGTACTTGTTGCGTGGAATGTCGATCTTGTAGGCGTTATCGTTGTAGCGTGCAAGCACCTTGAAGGGTCCTTCCGCTCGTGGTCGAAGCTTGGACTTGCGTTCTTGTGGAAAGCGGTCCTTGCGAAGGTGTAGCCACACGAGATAACCAATGTTGAAGACCATAGGTTGCTTGTTGAAGTTGAGCTTGGTCGCAAGGCGTTTAACTTGGTGCTCGATGGTGTTTCTTGTATCTTCATGCACCTTCTTGAGATGTGTCACACACGCACTTGCATCCAAATTGATGTGCTCTTGGAGTGGTAGAGGGAGAATGTCCAAAGGGGACAAAGGGTTGAATCCGTAGACAACCTCGAATGGGGACTTGCCGGTTGTTGAGTGTCGTGCTCGGTTGTAGGCGAACTCAGCGGTAGGTAGGTACTCCTCCCACTCCTTGATGTTCTTCTTGATGAGTATACAAAGTAGAGCGGAGAGTGTGCGGTTGGTAACTTCCGTTTGGCCGTCGGTTCGTGGATGATACGCCATGGAGAAAAGTAGCTTGATTCCAATCTTGGCGCATAGGGTCTTCCAAAAGTAGCTAAGGAACTTGACGTCGCGGTCCGAGACGATCGTCTTTGGCACTCCGTGTAGACGCAATATGTCCCTACAAAAGAGAGTAGCAACAGGTGAAGCATCGTCTATCTTGTTGCAAGGGATGAAATGTGCCATTTTTGAGAAACGGTCCACAACGACAAATACCGAATCCTTCCCATTTCAAGTCCTAGGCAAACCAAGTACAAATTCCATGCTAATGTCTTCCCATGGTTGATATGAAATTGGTAGAGGCATATAAAGGCCATGAGATTGAGATTTGGACCTAGCTTTGCGGCATGTAGAGCATCGGTTGGTGAAGCGATTGACGTCACGAAACATCTTGGGTGAATAGTAGTTCTTTGAGAGCGTAGCGAATGTCTTGTCGCATCCAAAATGGCCCATTAAGCCTCCTCCATGAGATTCCTGCAAAATCAACAAACGAAGCGAAGACTCGAAGATGCAAAGTTTGTTAGCTCTCATAAGATATCCATCTTTGATGTAACAGCGTTCTCAAGAGGTATGCGTCAAACACTTGGCATAAGGAGTAGAAAAGGTAGGATCGTGCTCATACAAGTCTTTTATATGCTCAAAGCCAATGACATCCAAATCAAGTTGAGTAACAAGCATGCATATGCGGGAAAGGGCATCCGCCATAATGTTTTCTTTACCTTTAATGTACTTGATGACATAAGTAAAGGACTCAATAAATTCACTCCATTTAGCATGACGCTTGTTCAACTTGGTTTGGCCCTTAAGATACTTCAGCATTTCATGATTGGTATGAATGATAAACTCATGAGGGCGAACATAGTGTTCCCATTCATGCAAAACATGGACTAAAGCATAAAGCTCTTTATTATAGATATGGTAATTGAGTTGCGCACCAAAGAGTTTCTCACTAAAGTAAGCTATCTGTTCCTTCTCTTGCGTTAACACACCTCCTATGCCATTACCACTAGCATCGCAATGAATATCAAAGGGTTTGTCAAAGTTGGGTAATGCAACCACGGGAGCATGAGTAAGCAAATTCTTAAGCTCATTGAAAGCGGTATCTTGGGAGGGTCCCCAAACAAAAGGTGCATTCTTCTTGCTCAAAGCATGCAAAGGCGAAGCAATGGTGCTAAAATCCTTCACAAAGCGACGATAGAAACTCGCAAGGCCAAGAAAGCTACGCACTTGTTGCAAATTGGTTGGTTGTGGCCAAGTCTTAATAGCATTGATCTTGGACTCATCAACATGAACACCCTTAGAGGAAACAACAAAACCCAAGAAAACGAGCTTGTCAACGCCAAAAAGGCATTTCTCCATATTAGCATAGAGATGCTCTTTTCGAAGAGTTTGCAAAACGGTTCGAACATGGGTGACATCTTCTTTAAGAGATTTGCTATAAACAAGGATATCATCAAAGTAGACCATAACAAATATACCAATGTAAGGGCGAAAGACATGATTCATAAGACGCATAAAAGTACCCGGTGCTTCCAATAGACCCAAAGGAATGACTAACCACTCATACAAGCCAAACTTGGTTTTGAAAGCGGTTTTCCATTCATCACCCTCTTGTATGCGGATTTGGTAGTAACCACTCTTAAGATCAATTTTAGAAAAGATAATGGCACCACAAAGTTCATCAAGCATATCGTCAAGGCGTGGAATGGGATACCTATAGCGAACGGTAATAGCATTGATAGGTCTACAATCGGAGCACATGCGAAAGCTACCGTCTTGTTTTGGCACAAGAATGACCGGGACGGCACAAGGGATCAAACTTTGACGCACATGTCCATGGTCTATGAGATGTTTTACTTACCTTTGTATTTCTTTGGTTTCTTCGGGGTTGATGCGTTAGGGATCTTTGTTAGAAAGCGGTGCTCCGGGGATGAGGTCGATGCAGTGCTCAATGCCTCATAGTGGAGGTAGTCCCGGAGGTAGCTCGTCGGGGAAAACATCGTGAAATTCCTGCAAAAGAGAAGACAATACTATAGGAAGAGTGTGAGAAGTGTTACTTTGTGGTGCATTGTCCTTGCACACATGACGTAGTGTTGGACACTAGATGGGTTCTCACACACTCCTCTTATCTCACTTTTGGTGGCAAATAGTACTAAGTTCTTATTTTCGCTCATCGTGGAGGTGTTCGATTTGGGCTTGTGGCGCGCACTCTCTTTTTGGTGGCTCGCTCGCTCACTATGATCTCCACGATGGGTGGCTTGCTTGTCGGCGATCACTTGACTGGGCGACATTGGACGGAGGACGTACTCCTTGCCCTTCATCTTGAAGATGTACTGGTTCGTTCGGCCGTTGTGGATGACTCCTCTAACAAATTGCCATGGGTGTCCAAGGAGAAGACGTCAAACGGTCATTGGAACTGTTGGATGTGGGGTTCCGGCAAACCCTTAAGGTTCAAACATTGGGGTGCGCGCGAAGTCTTTCCCTCCTACCGAGCTACGCCCTAGCTCGCTAAGATCTCATGGACGAACTCGCAACACAAAAAGACACAAGATTTATACTGGTTCGGGCCACCATTGTGGTGTAACACCCTACTCCGGTGTGGTGGTGGTGGATTGCCTCTTGGGCTGATGATGAACAATACAAGGGGAAGAACATCCTCCTGAGGTTGAGGTGTTCTTGTGCATGGCTCACTTGTGTGGGTGAGAGAGTGATCTCAGATGCCATCTCCTCCCCCTGATGGTGGCTAGTCCTACTTATAGAGGCCCTGGTCCTCTTCCCAAATATTGAGCGGGAAGGGAGCCAACAACGGTGGGCTAATTTAAAGGGGGACAGCTAGTACAAGCTATCCTGACAAAAGGTGGTCTACGCCTGCGAAAGGATCTAGTGTTGATGATGTCTTGGCCTCCACGATGACCTCTGTCTTGCCGTCCTTCTGGTCTTGATCTTGTTGCACCAAAGTGGCAACCTTTGCCTGATGCCTCGGTACTCCTCGCCTGCACTAGTTTCCTTAGCATCAAAGAGGAAACAAGGACGCTGCGTGTGCGGGCACCTGCCTGGCGCCCGCCTGGTGTCGATCGTCATGGCTCATGTCACGAGAGCCTCGTGAGGTTCGCCTCGCCTTGAAATCTCCGCTCCTCATGAGCCTGCCTGTCTAGGCCGCTCCAGAGGAGGTCTTGTGTAGTCCGCCTCACGAGGCTTGTCCCCTCGCAAGGGTCTTGGGTGCCTTGTTGATGAAGACGGGTCATACGGCCTGCTAGCTCAGCCACGCCGCGGGCCGCAGGCAGGCAAGTCTGGGGACCCCCGTTCCCAGGACGCCGACAGTAGCCCCCGGGCCCAAGGTGTGCTCGGGCTTGGCTTCGTGGTCAAGCCAAGGGCCAAGTACGGAGCGCCACGGGCCCCAAAAGCCCGCTGCCTTGATTGACGCGTGGTGGTTGATTGGACGTGGGCGTCTCCGCTTCCCCATGCTGCCCTTGAATCCGCCTGGCTATGCGGCCCCGCCTCTTACACAGTTATTCTTCCTTCGCCATGCCTGGCTCTTCCAATATCCCTGCTTCCTCGACGCCTTGCTCCGCCTTCCCAATCCGACCTTCGCTCCGCCCGCTTCACCGCCATGGCGCCGAAACAAGCCGACAAGGGGAAGAAACCTCTGTCCTTGCCAACTGTGTCTCCATCCTTCGAGCCGGTGCTCAGCCGGCCTCGGGTGCTCAACGACGAGGCCATGGACAAGGTGTGCCCCATGCTTGCCTCCAGTTTCAATGAGTGGGGACAGACGCCGGCTTGGCCCGCGTCTCACACCAGCATGGCTCGGGCAGTCACCGAGGTTCCGATCTTCATTGATGCCCTCTGGGCTGGCCTAATTCCTCCCTTCTCTGCCTTCTTCAACGCGGTGCTCGAGCACTATCAGATCCACATGCTCCACCCCGATCCTCAGTCTGTGACCCTTCTCGCCGTCTTTGCCTTCGTGTGCGAGGCCATGGTGGGCATCGCCCCCTCCGTGGCACTCCTCCGCCACTTCTTCTCGTTGCATCTCATCGGTCCCCCATAGAGCTCAGGGTGCATGGGCTTCCAGGCCGTGGCTACGACGGCAGTCACAGGGATTGACTTCGAGCTCCCTTCATCCACGAGCGAGTTCCGTACGTGATGGGTGTTTGTTGACGCCGGCATGCTCAACCATCTGCTCTAAGATCTGGTGGGGCCTGCTATTCCAAACTCCAGCTGGGGTCATCAGAAGCTCACAAGCCCCTGCCTTGCCCCTGTCTGGGCCAGGTTGAGGTGGTTGAAGGACCTTGACGTGACCGCGCCCATGGTGGTGAGGGAGTTCGTCAGGCGTCGAGTTGCTCCACTTCAGTGCCACTCTCGCCCGATGTGGGACTTGCTCAGCAGACAGGGCAACATGAAGTTTTAGGAGGAGGGGCTTCCTCTCGCTGTGCGGCAAACAATGCTCACGGTCCTATCGGGTGTCCCTCTGCCGGGCGAGATGCCCAGGAACAGCTGCATGTTGTACCGCTGCGAGAACAAAGTCACATTTGCCGCGAACATTCCTTCCTTTGATGAGTGGGGGCCACGCCCAATCGGCTTGGTGGGGCCCCACGAGAACCCCGTCATTGTGGTCCCCTTCTTTGCCGCCAGTGCCGGGCTCGCCCCAGGTGACGGTGCGGGGGAGCGAGCTGTGACGTGGGCCGGCGGCTCAGGTGCTGAGGAGCACATGCCGGGTGGTGATCCGGGGGCGTCGTCCTCGGGGGCCTGCGACCCCTCTCCTGAGGCTTCAGTTGCTGAGGAGTTGCGGTATGCGGCTCCCGAGGCTGAGGCTCCAGGAGCCTCGGGAGGTCGCAAGGAGAAGGAGCTGGGTTGTTCGCCACAGCCGGGCTCCCTAGAGACCACCCCTCTTGGTTCTTCTTCGGCTCCGCCGCGCACCAGCCGTCACATCCAGCGCTTCAGTCGCCTTTGTGTGGACTTCGAGGAGCTCCGCAAGAGGAAAGGATCCCCTAGTGGCAGCAACATCTTCAGGCAGTTGATGCGACGGAAGTACATCACTATTGACGCATAAGTACCTTGTCACCGTGGCTTTTTGTGTGTGGTCTTCTTATCCTGACGCCTGTCCTCCAGGGCTCCTTCTGCTGAAGCTGTTGCGTCTTCCGAGAGGCAGCCTCCTCCTTCATCAACTCCCCCATCGGCATTGAGCGTTCCTAGCCTGCTTGCCGCCCCTGGAGCAGGGTCGGTCGGAGTAGCGTCCCCACCTTCGGGGCGTGCTGAGTCCGTGGTTTGGTCGCCCCTCACCCATGGTCTGGCGTAGAGCTTGGCGAGCGTGCCCAAGACTCCTCCTCTGTCCATGAACAGTCGTTGGCTGACCTCGGTCTTTGGTTCCTCTTCAGGTAGCGAGCCTCGATCAGCTTGGGCTCCTCGCGAGGATGGGCTAACGTCAGGCACGGCGCCAGCCCCCAGCCCCCAACCAGGAGGTGGCGCGCCACTTGATGCCCCACCCGTAGCCCCCGAGGTGGAGGACAAGGCGGGTCGAGTGTTCGAGCTCGAGCGCGGGTGCAGCATAGTCCGTCATGAGCTCTTCTAGGAGGCGATGGGCGTGATGAGCTGCCTCGATGAAGAGCTTGCTGGTGTGGACTCGCATCTTGAGGCTGAAGGTCTTCAGTTGGTGGAGGAGCGGCGCAAGCTGTGGGTGGCCATCAACCTTGGTCGCTATCAGCGCGACCTCGAGAACGCGAAGGCCAAGGCGTCCCTCAAGATTGCTAATGAGGCCTGCTCGCGAGCTTTGGAAGAAGGTCGCGAGGCCGATCACCGCCGCGAGGCTGCGGAGGAGCGCGCGTGGGGGCTTCAGGCCTAGAGCACATCCCTTGATCAGCAGGTGGAGGCGCGCGAGGCCGCTCTTGCATCGCTGAGGGGGATGCCCGCGGAGGAAGAGGAGATCCGGCATCGTGAGGACACGCTGGCCCTGGAAGCCGTGGAGCGCAGCCTCTAGCTCGAGCGATTGGAGACGAGGGAGCGTCAAGTCGCTCAAGCAGAAGATGCTGTCGGGGCCCGCTAAGCCGGATTCGAGGAGGAGATCAATCGCCGGGTGGCCGAGGTTCGCGCGGATCTGGAGGGCAGGTACGACTTGAAGCTGAAGCTCCCCGGTCTGGAGGGTGCGGGCAGGGCCGCCGCCCTCAGGCCCAGGTTGGACGAGGCCGAGAGGCGTACAGAGGCCACAACCGCTGCCCTGGTTACGGCGCAGGCGGACTTGGCTTCCGCTCGCGCCGAGCTGCTTTCCCTCCGGAAATGACTTGACGACGTCGAGGCCGTCACACGGCAAAACAGGGAGGAAGTGCTCCAACGCCGAGCGTTGGAGCACGAGCATGCTCCTATGCTTCAAGACCTTCGTAGCAAGGCCAACACTGCCCTAGTTTACATCTGCGACGAGAACGCCCTGGCCCCTCACTCGAATCACTACGCCAGCCACCTGACCTTCTTCACCGAGGTGGTGACGCGCCTGGAGGCTCAATCTAGCAGAGCTCGATAGCTTGTGGAGGAGAGGGGTCATTGCCTACTTCAGCGCGCCTTCTCCCGTGTCTTCAGCCACCTTCTGAATGCCGACCCCAACTTCAATTTCGACGCTGCCATTGCCCGTGTACCCACGGCCGTCCGGGGCGACCTGGCACGTTGGGTAGAGGACCATGTCGACGCGTTGGTCAGGGCCTTCACCTCGGAGGATGACGCGGTAGTGGTCGTCATAGACAAAGGTGACGTGGTCAATGTCGGCGATGGGGGCATCACCATTGGCGGCGACGATACCGACGAAGATGACGACGACGCGAGTGACGCGTCTGCGGGTGATGTAGCGAGTGATATCTCTGGCTGATCCCATGGCCTCCTGTTGTTTCATCCTGCACGCAGAACTCGGGCGTGGCCCTTGGAAGACTTGTAAGAGCATTTCAAGAGGGGGAGCCCCTCGTGTAAGAAAATTGCAGTTTTTTACTTTCCTATGCATGTGGGTATGCGTCCTTGTGAGCTCATGAAGCCGGGGGTGAGCTCCCCGACGTGGTTTACCTTAGTCAGCGCCAGCTTAGGGCTGGTTCGTGAGGCGACGAGTTCCTGAGACTCCTGCGGAGCTTATCGCCCTGTTTGAGGGGGGCCCGTAAGAGGTGAACACCAGGCGCAGTGCTAGCACGTGCTTGATGAGTGTGCGCTTTGCGTAGTCCGGCTCGCGAGGGAAAGGCGATGGACATGAGTCCCAAAGCAAACAAGATCCAGAAGGCAAGAAACGGCTCAAACGAGAAAAGGCACCCCCGCGCGCATCGGTAAAAATTTAGCTTCAACTTAAGTCCAGATCCAGAAAGCAAATCCACAGAAAGAGAGATCCAAAGCAAATGGCCGCGTCCGACACCTAGTCTAGTCTTCGGGTCTTCAAGTCTTCTCACCAGCGCAGAGCTAAGTGCTGTCACTAGGCGTGGGAGGGAGCCCCAGGGCCTGAGGCCGGTGCTCCTGAGACTCCGGGGCGTGTACAGCCCCAACTCATTATTACGTGAGAGTGTCACGGGCGGCGAGCTTCACAAGCACTGCGCCTTCTTCACAGGTACCATCCTTGCTTCATATCGCCAGACGAGGGCCCCGCCTTGCACCACCCTCGACCTCCTTTGAGCCGACCGGTCACCAGGACGACACAAACGAGGGAAAGGGGATGCCAGCGGTTCCCTCGGCGACCATGGTTCCTCTACTGGGGGAAGGGTTATCGAAGCCACCCCCGCAGAGGGCCTACCTCCGGGTGTCCCCTGGTTTCGCATGCCCTAGGGAGGGGCCTGGCTCCCGAACCCTCTCCTGTAGCCCCCAACACGATCCTCCCATTGCCAGGGGGGCTGTCGAGCTGGGGCCGCTTACCGTTGCGTTGACCTGATCCTCCTGCGACTCATGGTTAGCATAAGCTTGTTCCTGAGGGATTAGGGGTACCCTGTAGTGGTCGTCGCACACGTGGTCGTGGTGGTTTCTCGGCAGCTCCTGGAAGGCTTCGACTCCTAGCACTCCTTCCTCCCAATCTTCTCCAACGAACGAACTCAGGCCATCCTCCGGTGTGTACTCCTGGTCCGTCATGCGGGGCACGTAGGCTTCCGGGGCTGTTACCCCGAATACCTCGCCGTGGTGCCCCACACTCCATGTCGCTCATCCCATCGTGGCGTCCCAGGGGTGATAGCGTGGCATCCCACTCGGGCCATGAAAGGCGACGCTTGTGCCCATGCTTGTTGCGGGCGGTGCGGTGGCGGTAGAGCCCCCGGCGCCGCCGGCTGTGCCGGCATTGATGAAGCCCCCTGGCGTACTCGACGGTGCGCGATGGCGGCATGGCCCGCCGAAGATCCCCGTAGCGGCCTAAAAAGGAAGCTGATGGCAGAAGGGCGGGGCTCCCGAGGCCGCCGCATCCAGCAGCTCGGCGACGCGCTCCAGCATCGTGTCCCGGCCACTTTCCATCAGTCGGCACTGCAGCAGCTCCCTTGCCACGGTGAGTGCTGCCCGCGTGTTTGCTTGCTCCCGTCGTGAGTGCGGCACCATCGCTGCGGCGTGGCTTGCTGCTCTAGCAGTGACTCGTACTTGCCGTGGAGTGAGGGTAGCTGACTCGCTGCCGCGTCGCCCGCGCCCCGCAGGATTGGGTGGCGCTCGGGCCGCCTGGAGCGCGGGGTTGCGGTCTTCATAGGCGGGCGGCGCCGACCGGGCTGGCCAAGCTGCCCAGCGGTCGGGGTCAGCTCTTGGGTCGTCGGACATCGCGGCCGTGGTGCGTCTGCAAGTCGATTGTCGGAGAAGAAGCTCCGGCGCACCCCTACCTGGCGCGCCAAATGTTGGATGTGGGGTTCCGGCAAACCCTTAAGGTTCGAACACTAGGGTGCGCGCGAAGTCTTTCCCTCCTACCGATCTACGTCCTAGCTTGCTAAGATCTCATGGACGAACTCGACGAACTCGCAAGACAAAAAGACACAGGATTTATACTGGTTCGGGCCACCGTTGTGGTGTAACACCCTACTCTAGTGTGGTGGTGGTGGATTGCCTCTTGGGCTGATGATGAACAATACAAGGGGAAGAATAGCTTCCTGAGGTTGAGGTGTTCTTGTGCATGGCTCACTTGTGTGGGTGAGAGAGTGATCTCAGATGCCGTCTCCTCCCCCCCCCCCCGATGGTGGCTAGTCCTACTTATAGAGGCCCTGGTCCTCTTCCAAAATATTGAGCGGGAAGGGAGCTAACAACAGCGGGCTAATTTAAAGGGGGACAACTAGTACAAGCTATCCTGACAAAAGGTGGTCTGCGTCTGTGAAAGGCTCTGGTGGTAACGCCGTCTTGGGCTCCATGATGACCTCTGTCTTACCGTCCTTCTGGTCTTGGTCTTGTTGCACCAAAGTGGCAACCTTTGCCTGATGCCCCGGTACTCCTTGCTTGCGCTAGTTTCCTTAGCATCAAAGAGGAAACAAGGACGCTGGGCGTGCTGGCGCCTGCCTGGCGCCCGCTTGGTGTCGATCGTCATGGCTCATGTCACGAGAGCCTCGTGAGGTTCGCCTCGCCTTGATATCTCCGCTCCTCATGAGCCTGCCTGTCTAGGCCGCTCCAGAGGATGAAGACGAGTCGTACGGCCTACTGGCTCAGCCACGCCGGGAGCCGCAGGCACGCAAGTCTGGGGACCCCGGTTCCTAGGACGCCAACAGGAACGACGTGGCACTCCAAGGTGTCTTCGTAGGCACCAATCTTCAAGGAGACTTGTACTCGGTGCTCGATTTGGATGGTGCTGGAGTCGCTAAGCCATTGCACTTTGTATGGATGTGGGTGCTTCATCTTGGGAAATTGGAGCTTGGAGCAAAGTTCTTCACCTGTGAGGTTATGGCAACTCCCTCCATCGTCCATTGATGCCGGCCTTGGTGTGGAATATGTGGCATCTTTGGTCTTCTTCTTGGTGATGTTGGGGAGCCAAGACCTTGGAGACAACAAGGGCGTGACTTGAATCTTCATCGCAAAAGACTTGTTCCTCTTCATCGTTCACTTGCCGGTGCATGGCGACTTGCTCAAGAGCGTCCATTTCTCCTTCACTCATTGAGTCGTAAGTGCCGTCGTCATTGAGGATCATGGTCCGCTTGTTGGTTTACTCATAGGACTTGTGGCCTCGGCCTCCGCATGTGAAGCATTTGAAGGAACTCGTCTTGACGGTCTCATCAGTAGGGGTTGAGGATGATGAAGCTCTCAGCTTGAAGTTGCTCGTAGTAGGAGGATGACTTGGAGTTGACGAAGCTTTCTTGGAACTCGAATTGTCGACGTTGCTTGTAGAAGGATTGATAGACGATGTTGGAGTCGTTGAAGCTTGGTTGTTGGAGAAACTGTATGTCTTGGAAGAGAACTTGGCATACTTGAAATCATCTTGCACTTGGCGTTCCGCTTTGGTAGCTTGATACACTAGCTCGATGAGGTTCGAGTATGGTTGGAAGTCGGCGATCTTCTTGATAGAATGGTTGAGTCCATTCAAGAAATGTGCCATAGTTTGCACATCATCTTCCGTGACATTGGCTCGTATCATGGCAATCTCCATATCCTTGTAGTACTCTTCAATGCTCTTGGTTCCTTTCTTGAGTATTTGGAGTTTTTTTGAAGAGGTCGCGGTTGTAGTAGGTAGGCACAAAGCGTGATCTCATGACATCCTTCATTTGCGGCCAAGTAGTGATGGGTGGTTCACCTCTTGCCTCTCGGCGCTCGATAACTTGTTCCCACCAAATGAGGACATAGCCTTGGAACTCAAGGGATGCCATTGTGATCTTCTTCTGTTCGTTGTAGTTGTGCACACGGAATATCTTCTCAACTTTGAATGCCCATGGAAGGTACTCTTCGGGATCATTGCTTCTGTTGAACTTGGGCATGGTGAACTTGAGCTAGCCATAGTGTTGCTCTTCATTGTGTTGGGGTCAGGGATGATGACGCCCATGTTGTAGATGATTGTCAAAAGCTCGTGTCGCTCTTGGTGAGGAGGGTTGTCAACCTCTTGTTGCTCTTGTCGTGGAGGATTTCCATTGTCTTCATGCTCTTTATGAACTTGATGTTCTTGGCGAGCTTGCGGAGGAGCTTGTCGAGCTCGATGAGGAACTTGATGATGCACGCGAGCTTGAAATATTCGTTCTTGAATTTCTTCGTGAAGTGCTTCTTCATGTTCACGAGCTTGTCGGCCTCGGTCGGCTATGGCTCAACTTGAATATCGGAGGGCTTGTTGTGCCTCAAGTGCTTGAGCTTCACAGAGTTATTGTTCTTGGTGTTGTGCCTCGGCATCTTGTGCAACTTGGTTTAGACGCGCTCGCTCTTCCTCTTCATGTTGTCGTTGTCGTTCTCGTGCTAGCGCAAAAGCCTCTTGGGTTTGACATCGTCGATGCTCTTGAGAGTCGGTGTTGCATAGAGGATTGAGGCTTGCTTGATGATCGTTGCGCGCGGCACAGCGTAGAGTGTTTGATGTGGGTGTACTTGAGCCGAAGAGGGTGAAGTCGGAGTGTCGACTTTAGCAAGTCCTTCTTGATGAGGATGAAGTGGAAGAAGAGCAGTTGAGCAACAAAGCGCGAATCTCGTCCATTCTTGCGTCATTCTCTTGCTTGTGATCGTCGAGCTTGTGGTCGAAGTAGTCCCTTGTACGTTGCTCAGAGAGTCGCAAGTCGGCGGCGAGGTTGTCGATGCATTCACTCATAGCTTGTTGCTCTTGATGCAAAGCACGTTGTGCACCAAAGAGGTGACTCTTGGTGACATAGGAGTTCATGTCGTCATCGTGCTCAATGAAGAGTGGGTTGGTAGAAGTACTTGGCCTATCCATAATTCCAAGACAAATGTGAGTGGTAGAAAGAGAAGAACGAATACCAAATGTACCCAGACCGAAGTTGAAAGTGGATCGATGATCACTCCAATGTAGGACAACGAAATAGCACAATTGGTACTAGCTCTTGTCGGTTTCTCACACCTACACAAGTAAAAGCTTATGGTGGAGCTTGGTTAGGATGGTGGCACAAAATTTGATGCAATTGTATGTGAGCTTCAATAATGTTGGAAAAGATTCACAAGATGCAATGTAACAAGTAGACCAAGCATATAAGGTACACGGAAACACACACACACAAAGATAAGTGGGGTCATGCAACCAAGGGTGAGCCAAAATGTGGAATCAGCAAAAATGCTCTTGTTGCACAACACTAGAGAGACGCTAGTACGATTGCACAATAGGCGGATACAAGACCTTGGGCACAACCTACGTAGCAAAAATGCAATGACTTCTATCCCAAGTATGCTCTATGCAAGTTGTTTCTATGATATGATCCAAGATGATCTAGTATGACAATTTTAATGTTGTATGATGCTATGGTTCTTGCTTAAAAGCTCTTTGCTTATCTTTCCTCTTTGCTTAAAAGCTTGTTTGGCTCTTTGATGTTTGAGCTCTTTTCTCATGCAATGCTTCACGAACCAAGATAGCAATTGT
Source organism: Triticum urartu (assembly GCF_056163025.1). Taxonomy (NCBI): domain Eukaryota; kingdom Viridiplantae; phylum Streptophyta; class Magnoliopsida; order Poales; family Poaceae; genus Triticum; species Triticum urartu. Next base: position 396,618,161 of record NC_141879.1, on the reverse strand, counting down.
TTTTGCGATGACAACTTTGTGACACAAGAGATGATACCAATATATGCAACAATGATGTATGTATGCTATGGGAAGTATGATCACTAATGTGCACAAGTCTCGTTGCCGGCAATACTCAATGGCTAGTCTCGATGGGTAAGCAACGCAAAGGTGTAGGCTATGTTGGCTATCAATGTAATGGCAAGAATGATGTATCACAATACCAAGACGGGGTTACTGGTCTTGCTTCCGGTATTGTGTAAAAATGGTGGACCGAATACCAAGATTTAGTCGAGATGGTCGTTGTTAATGACGCGTCCATGGAGAAGATGAGCGGCGGTGATGTCGACGTCGAACCGTACCTAGATAGCCGAAACACAAAAGGATACGGAACTGCAACTCAAATTCTCAAAGCTCGAAGTGGCAACACGTGTCGGAGAGCGAAACGGTCCAAATGGTGGTGGTATGCGGAAGTGGTGATGGTGTAATGGTGGTGGGAGTGCATATGCAGAAATGTGGGGTGGTGGTGGTGACTACACTGGAAAAAATTCAGTTTCGTCAAGGTCGGTCGGACGTCCGGGCTGGGTCGGTCGTTGGACATGCGGGCTGGGTCGGACGTCCGGTGCCTGGGCGAATTTCGAGCACGGGATGAACAACTAGGGTTCGAGGTGGAGATGGAAAAAATGGTCAAATCCGGCGGATTTTGTGCATGGAAAGGGGGGGAGGGGGAAAAGCTAGATCCACTCAAAACAAAGCAAATCCACGGATCCAAACCAACAAAATCTCAACACACTAATGAATCACAAAAAAAAATTGGGGCTATTTTTGTGGGGAATTTTCGAATTAGGACAAAAAAACAAGGCTAGAAACACAACGGGGAGGCTCCGAAATCGTGATCGACCTGGCTCATGATACCAAGATGATGTAGGGTAGAACCCTAATCGCCCGATCTTTCACGAAAGGAGCGGATCCCGCGATGAACACGAAGAACACGAGGGGAAAAAAGAGGGAAACCACAAGGGAAACACAAGAGAATCACTAAACCAACACAAGAAAGTCACACATGTGCTAGATCCTCGGATACATAGAGTTCACATGGTACACGATCAACTAAGGACGATACAAGGGTAACGGTCTTCTCCATGAGGAGGTCTTGATGTTCTTCCCTAAAGAGGGGTCTTGAATTCGCTTGGGAGATCTTCTCCATAGGAGGCTCGAATATCCGAGGAGAAGGTAACCAAGTGGATGAGCAAAGCTCTCACACGAAATATGAGCTAATCCTTTGCTAATCCTAGAAAGTTGGATGAGGTGGAGTATATATAGTCTTAGTGCAAAAGAGGGGGCGAAGGGGTACATGGGCTGCGGCCCAACACGAAACGGTGCCTAACGGACGTCTGTAGATTCGGCTCGGGTGGTCTTCGGTCGGACGTCCGGTCGGGGTCGGTCGTCCGGGGGGCATCGGATGTCCGTCTGTTTTGGCTCGGGTGTGGAAGTGTCAGTTGTCCGGAGGAGGCCAGACGTCCGGAGCCTGGAGGTTGTCGGACATCCGGGGTTCATCGGTCGTCCGGAGCCTGGAGACTTTGAGCAGCTCTTCTTCTTCGTCTCTATCTTCACGTCCATCTTCCTCTTCTTCTTCTCCTTGCTCCTTAGCTTCTCCATGATACCTGAGTATGCACAATGTGTCCATATGAGGTAGTAGCCATGTCTCATGTGCATCAAAATGGAAATCTGAGAGGAGTGATGTCACCTCGGTTTCGAGAGCTCTTGCACGTGGTCGTGTCATGGGTCCGCTAGGCACTTGGTGAGGCGATGGTAGGTCCATGGGGCTGACCTTGGGATGCTCCGCATCACATGTGCGAGATCCTCGAGTACATAAGAGAACACATGATCCATGGACAACTAAGGACGATACAAAGGTAGCCGGTCTTCTCTGTGAGGAGGTCTTGATGTTCTTTTCTGCAAGGAGGTCTTGAATCCAAAGGGATCTTCTCCGAAGAGGGGCCACGGTCTCTCTCCTGGAGTAGATCCGATGTGGATGAGCAATGCTCTATCTCTAAATATGAGCTAAACCAATGCTGACCCTAGCTAGGAGGAATAGGAGGTCTATTTATAGTCTTAGTGCAAAAGGGGGTGAAGTGGGGGTACATGGGCTGCGGCCCAACTCATGGTAGCGCACATGCATCGGATGTCCGGGAGTCACCGGTCGTCCGGAGGCTCCCGAGGGTCCGGACGTCCGGTGCTTGTCGGACGTCCGTAGATTCGGCTCGGGTGTGCTTCGGTCGGACATCCGGTTGGGGTCGGTCGTTGGGGCACCGGTCGTCTGGGTGGCCTCGGAATTCCGTCGTTTTGGCTCGGGTGAGGAGGTGTCGGACGTCTGGTCTGGGTTGGACGTTCGAAGCCCAGAGATCATCGGACGTCCGGTCCTGGTCCGTCGTCCGGAGCCTATAGCTTCTTCCGCATCTCTTCTTCTTCGTCTTCACGTCCATCTTCCTCTTCTTCTTCTCCTTGCTCCTTAGCTTCTTCATGGCCAACTCCTAGATATCCGAGTATGGACAATGTCTCTGTTTGAGGTAGTAGCCATGTCTCATGTGTATCGAAGTGGAATTGTGAGAGGAGAGATGTCACCTCGGTTTCGTGAGCTCTTGCACGTGCTCGTGTCATGGGTCCGCTAGGCACTTGGTGAGACGATGGTAGGTCCATGGGGATAACCTTGGGATGCTCCGCATCACTCCAACTTTGGAAGATCAAATTCGTGAGGCACAACTCCTTGAAACCATGGTGAAGAAGGTGAAACAGGGTGTTGCCAAGGGCTTACCCACATACAAGTGCTATCACATTGATGACAGAGACACTTTAATCTTTGAGGACCGGATTGTGGTTCCTAAAGGTGATCTAAGGAAGATCATAATGAATGAAGCGCACAATTCTCTCCTCTCCATCCATCCAGGCATTTCGAAGATGTACCATGACCTCAAGCAGTCGTATTGGTGGACTCGAATGAAGCAAGAGATTGCTCAGTTCGTGAATGAATGTGATGTCTGTCGAAGGGTGAAAGTAGAACACCAACGACCAGCTAGTCTCCTCCAACCTCTTGCTATTCCAGAATTGAAGTTTGATCATATCGAAATGGACTTTTTCACTGGCTTTCCAAAGTCCAAGCGTGGGAATGATGCTATCTTCGTTGTCATTGACAAGCTTACAAAAGTGGCTCATTTCCTTCCAATCAAATAATCTATCATGGCAGCTCAGTTGGCAGAGCTATACACCTCAAGAATTGTCTCGTTGCACGGTATTCCACAATTGATCTCTTCAAACCGCGGAAGCATTTTCACTTCCAGGTTCTGGGACTCCTTCCATAAGGCCATGGGCACCAACATTCGCTTCAGCACGGCTTTCCATCCTCAAATAAGTGGCCAATTGGAGAGAGTCAATCAAATCCTCGAAGACATGCTCAGAGCTTGTGTCATCTCTTTCGGTATGAAGTGGAAAGATTGCCTCACATATGCTGAGTTCTCCTACAACAACAACTTCCAAGCAAGTTCGGGCAAGGCCCCATTTGAAATTCTTTATGGCAGGCAGTGTCATACTCCTCACAATTGGTTCGAGACTGGTGAATGCCAACTTCTTGGCAATGACTTGATCACAGAAGCTGAAGAAATGTGTAAAGTCATCCGTGAAAATCTCAAAGACGCGCAATCGTGCCTGAAGAGTTACTGTGATAGCAAGCACCGTGACTTGGATTTTGTGACTAGAGACCATGTCTATCTTCCCGTCTCTCCAATGAAAGGCACTCAATGCTTCGGTGTCAAAGGGAAGTTTGCCCCGAGATATGTGGGTCCTTTCAAGATCATTGGCAAAATAGGTGACCTCGCCTATCAACTCAAGCTTCCGTCCAACTTCTTAAATGTGCATGAGGTGTTTCACATGTCACAGCTTCGCAAGTGCTTCAAGACGCCTAAGCGCACTATCAACTTCGAAGAGATTGACCTCCAAGAAGACGTGTCTTATCATGAGCATCCCGTTGTCATTCTTGAAGAAACTGAGCGCAAAACTCGCAACAAGTCGATCAAATTCCTGAAAGTTAAGTGGTCTCACCATTCCGACCGAGAAGCTACATGGGAGAGTGAGGAACACCTCCATTCCGAATATCCGGAGTTCTTACAGTCCTAGATCTCAGGTCGAGATCCTCTTGTAGTGGTGGAGAGTTGTAACGCCCCTGATGTAACATTCCATAATTATAACTCCAACTCTTGCCATTTCTGGCAATGTTATATGTTATATCCTCCGTGGTTGGGTTTTGTCTTCGTTTTGCATTTTGTTCATGTCATGCATTTCATCTCATGTCATCATGTGCATCTCATTTCGTCCTATGCATCCGATCATTTTCCCCGTTGTCCGTTTCAGGATCCGACACTCACACATGCACCCGTTGCATCCCTCATATCTCATTTTGTGAGCGGGATAAAATGTTCTCGGAATGGGCCGATATTTTTCAAGTGGCCTTTTTACATCACCGGTAGGCCGCCTGTCAAATTTTGTTGCATTTGGAGGTCGTTTGATGCCCCAATGGTTAACCGTGTAACCGCCGAAACCCCTCTCTCATTTCAGCCCAACACCCCTTCACAACAGCCCACTAGCCCATCTAAACCCCCTCCATGCTCTCCGTCATTGGATCATGATCGTGTGGGCGAAAACTTCAACTCATTTGGACTCTCCTAGCTCCCTCTACCTATATAAACACCTCCCCCCATCCAAATCACAGGTCTAACCCTAACCTCCCCCTTCCCCCGCGCGCCGGACATGTCCAGACGGCGCCGGACGCGTCCGCCACCTCCCCGCAGCCAACCGGCACTTGCTACGTGGCCTGCTCCGCCGTCAGCCGCCCCGGCCCGCCAGGCCCGCGCGGGGCCCCTGGCCCGCATCGCCTTGCGCCGCCGCCCGGACTTCGCCGCCTCCCCGCGCCTTGTCGCCGTTGCGCTGGATCTCGCGCCCGCCGCCACCTGGAACATCACCGGCCCCTCGCCGGAGCTTGCCGTCCCGCCGCCGCAGCGCTCCACCGCCGCCGCACCTCCGCCTCCCGCTGCCGCGTCGCCACCTCGCCGCCGAGCGCCGCTGCCCATCGCTGTGCCGCTCGCCGCCGACCTCCTCGTCACCCGCGCCGCCGTCGCCAGAGTCCGGTCGCCAGATCCACCAGACCGTATTAGATCCACCTGTACGGTGAACCAAACGCCGCCCCGTCCCCGGTTCCCTCCGTCCCGGGTCCTCCCTGTCCATGTTTCGCGAGGTGAAATTCGGCTAAGTCCCAGATTCCTTGCGATATGTGCACATGTTTGACCGTCCATAAGTTCGTGCTCGTAGCTCCATTTTGCGTGCATGATATACAGAAATGTTCATCTCATGATGCTCTACATGCTAGTGTCATTTGTATGCATGTTATTGTCCATATTGAAGCCCTAATCTTCGTTGCAAAAGTGCTAAATGATGTTGTCTGCTGGAATCCATCATAACTTGTTGATTTGTATTTTTCATAGCATTTTGTGTGTTTGTCTTTTGAGCATCATGTCTACATGTTTTCGAAGCATCTTCATGCCATCTTTACAGTGGGGCAATCCTTGTATTTTTATGTGTCCTGTGGTGACTAGCACAAGCATGCAAAGTAGTCCACTTAATGTTGCTGTTTTCAGCCACTAAGTTTTTCTGCTAAGTCTTTTCCTGTAGCATTAGGTTGCTATGTTGACTTGTTTCCACAAGTAAATCCTTGCATATTTCGATGAAGTTCAGTAAGGATGTTTTGAAGATATGGTCATGCTCTATCCATTCATGCCTTTGTTTGGAATTATGTTGTACTTTAGCTTGTCATTACCATGCTCTCCTTTTGCTAAATATTGTTGTTGTCGGTCTGTTAACAGAAAGTGCATTTTTGCCATGTGTTTTGCTAGTAATCCATGCACCCTATGACCATGATATTGAAGGAAATATGCCCTAGAGGAAATAATAAAGTTATTATTTATTTCCTTATATCATGATAAATGTTTATTATTCATGCTAGAATTGTATTAACCGGAAACATAATACATGTGTGAATACATAGACAAACAGAGTGTCACTAGTATGCCTCTACTTGACTAGCTCGTTAATCAAATATGGTTATGTTTCCTAACCATGAACAAGGAGTTGTTATTTGATTAACGGGATCACATCATTAAGTGAATGATCTGATTGACATGACCCATTCCATTAGCTTAGCACCCGATCGTTTAGTATGTTGCTATTCCTTTCTTCATGACTTATACATGTTCCTATAACTATGAGATTATGCAACTCCCGTTTGCCGGAGGAACACTTTGTGTGCTACCAAACGTCACAACGTAACTGGGTGATTATAAAGGAGCTCTACAGGTGTCTCCAAAGGTACTGTTGGGTTGGCGTATTTCGAGATTAGGATTTGTCACTCCGATTGTCGGAGAGGTATCTCTGGGCCCTCTCGGTAATGCACATCACTTAAGCCTTGCAAGCATTGCAACTAATGAGTTAGTTGCGGGATGATGTATTACAGAACGAGTAAAGAGACTTGCCGATAACGAGATTGAACTAGGTATTGGTATACCGACGATCGAATCTCGGGCAAGTAACATACCGATGACAAAGGGAACAACGTATGTTGTTATGCGGTCTGACCGATAAAGATCTTCGTAGAATATGTAGGAGCCAATATGGGCATCCAGGTCCCGCTATTGGTTATTGACCGGAGACATGTCTCGGTCATGTCTACATTGTTCTCGAACCCGTAGGGTCCGCACGCTTAAGGTTACGATGACAGTTATATTATGAGTTTATGCATTTTGATGTACCGAAGTTTGTTTGGAGTCCCGGATGATCACGGACATGACGAGGAGTCTCGAAATGGTCGAGAAATAAAGATTGATATATTGGAAGCCTATGTTTGGATATCGGAAGTGTCCCGGGTGAAATCGGGATTTTACCGGAGTACCGGGAGGTTACCGGAACCCCCCCCCGGGAGCTATATGGGCCATAGTGGGCCTTAGTGGAAAAGAGAAGAGGCAGCCCAACATGGGCCACGCGCCCCTCCCCTCCCTTGGTCCGAATAGGACAAGGAGAGGGGGCCGGCCCCTCTCTCTCTTTTCCCCCCTCCGCGAATCCTATTCCAACTAGGATTGGGGGGGGGGGGGAATCCTACTCCCAGAGGGAGTAGGACTCTCCTAGCGCGCCTCTCCTAGGCCGGCCGCACCCCCCCTTTAGTCCTTCATATACGGAGGCAGGGGCACCCCAGAGACACAAGTTGATCCACGTGATCTTATTCTTAGCCGTGTGCGGCGCCCCCAGCCACCATAGTCCTCGATAATATTGTAGTGGTGCTTAGGCGAAGCCCTGCGACAGTAGTACATCAAGATCGTCACCACGCCGTCGTGCTGACGGAACTCTTCCCCGACACTTTGCTGGATCGGAGTCCGGGGATCGTCATCGAGCTGAACGTGTGCTAAAACTCGGAGGTGTCGTAGTTTCGGTGCTTGATCGGTCGGGCCGTGAAGACATACGACTACATCAACCAAACGCTTCCGTTGTCAATCTACCAAGGGTACGTAGATCGCACTCTCCCCTCGTTGCTATGCATCACCATGATCTTGCGTGTGCGTAGGAAAAATTTTGAAATTACTACATTCCCCAACAGTGGCATCCGAGCCTAGGTTTTATATGTTGATGTTATATGCACGAGTAGAACACAAGTGAGTTGTGGGCGATATAAGTCATACTGCTTACCAGCATGTCATACTTTGGTTCGGCGGTATTGTTGGATGAAGCGGCCCGGACCAACATTACGCGTACACTTACTCGAGACCGGTTCTCCCGACGTGCTTTGCACAGAGGTGGCTTGCGGGTGACAGTTTCTCCAACTTTAGTTGAATCAAGTGTGACTATTCCCGGTCCTCGCGAAGGTTAAAACAGCACCAACTTGACAAACTATCGTTGTGGTTTTGATGCGTAGGTAAGATTAGTTCTTGCTTAAGCCCGTAGCAGCCACGTAAAACTTGCAACAACAAAGTAGAGGACGTCTAACTTGTTTTTGCAGGGCATGTTGTGATGTGATATGGTCAAGACATGATGCTGTTTTTTATTGTATGAGATGATCATGTTTTGTAACCGAGTTATCGGCAACTGGCAGGAGCCATATGGTTGTCGTTTTATTGTATGCAATGCAATCGCGATGTAATGCTTTACTTTATCACTAAGCGGTAGCGATAGTCGTGGAAGCACAAGCTTGGCGAGACGACAACGATGCTACGATGGAGATCAAGGTGTCGCGCCGGTGACGATGGTGATCACGACGGTGCTTCGGAGATGGAGATCACAAGCACAAGATGATGATGGCCATATCATATCACTTATATTGATTGAATGTGATGTTTATCTTTTATGCATCTTATCTTGCTTTGATTGACGGTAGCATTATAAGATGATCTCTCACTAATTATCAAGAAGTGTTCTCCCTGAGTATGCACTGTTGTGAAAGTTCTTCGTGCTGAGACACCACGTGATGATCGGGTGTGATAGGCTCTACGTTCAAATACAACGGGTGCAAAACAGTTGCACACGCGGAATACTCAGGTTATACTTGACGAGCCAAGCATATACAGATATGGCCTCGGAACACGGAGACCGAAAGGTCGAGCGTGAATCATATAGTAGATATGATCAACGTAGTGATGTTCACCAATGAAACTACTCCATCTCACGTGATGATCGGACATGGTTTAGTTGATTTGGATCACGTAATCACTTAGAGGATTAGAGGGATGTCTATCTAAGTGGGAGTTCTTTAAGTAAATTAACTGAACTTAAATTTATCATGAAACTTAGTACCTGATAAGTATCTTGCTTGCTTATGCTTGTTTGTAGATAGATGGCTCGTGCTGTTGTTCCGTTGAATTTTAATGCGTTCCTTGAGAAAGAAAAGTTGAAAGATGATGGTAGCAATTACACGGACTGGGTCCGTAACTTGAGGATTATCCTCATTGCTGCACAGAAGAATTACGTCCTAGAAGCACCGCTGGGTGCCAGGCCTGCTGCAGGAGCAATGCCGGATGTTATGAACGTCTGGCAGAGCAAAGCTGATGACTACTCAATAGTTCAGTGTGCCATGCTTTACGGCTTAGAATCGGGACTTCAACAGCGTTTTGAACGTCATGGAGCATATGAGATGTTCCAGGAGTTGAAGTTAATATTTCAAGAAAATGCCCGGATTGAGAGATATGAAGTCTCCAATAAGTTCTATAGCTGCAAGATGGAGGAGAACAGTTCTGTCAGTGAGCATATACTCAAAATGTCTGGGTATAATAATCACTTGATTCAATTGGGAGTTAATCTTCCAGATGATTGCGTCATTGACAGAATTCTCCAATCACTGCCACCAATCTACAAGAGCTTCGTGATGAACTATAATATGCAAGGGATGAATAAAACTATTCCCGAGCTCTTCGCAATGCTGAAAGCTGCGGAGGTAGAAATCAAGAAGGAGCATCAAGTGTTGATGGTAAACAAGACCACTAGTTTCAAGAAAAAGGGCAAAGGGAAGAAGAAGGGAAACTTCAAGAAGAACAGCAAACAAGTTGCTGCTCAAGAGAAGAAACCCAAGTCTGGACCTAAGCCTGAAACTGAGTGCTTCTACTGCAAGCAGACTGGTCACTGGAAGCGGAACTGCCCCAAGTATTTGGTGGATAAGAAGGATGGCAAGGTGAACAAAGGTATATGTGATATACATGTTATTGATGTGTACCTTACTAATGCTCGCAGTAGCACCTGGGTATTTGATACTGGTTCTGTTGCTAATATTTGCAACTCGAAACAGGGACTACGGATTAAGCGAAGATTGGCTAAGGACGAGGTGACGATGCGCGTGGGAAACGGTTCCAAAGTCGATGTGATCGCAGTCGGCACGCTACCTCTACATCTACCTTCGGGATTAATATTAGACCTAAATAATTGTTATTTGGTGCCAGCGTTAAGCATGAACATTATATCTGGATCTTGTTTGATGCGAGACGGTTATTCATTTAAATCAGAGAATAATGGTTGTTCTATTTATATGAGTAATATCTTTTATGGTCATGCACCCTTGAAGAGTGGTCTATTCTTATTGAATCTCAATAGTAGTAACACACATATTCATAATGTTGAAACCAAAAGATGCAGAGTTGATAATGATAGTGCAACTTATTTGTGGCACTGCCGTTTAGGTCATATCGGTGTAAAGCGCATGAAGAAACTCCATACTGATGGACTTTTGGAACCACTTGATTATGAATCACTTGGTACTTGCGAACTGTGCCTCATAGGCAAGATGACCAAAACACCGTTCTCCGGTACTATGGAGAGAGCAACAGATTTGTTGGAAATCATACATACAGATGTATGTGGTCCGATAAATATTGAGGCTCGTGGCGGATATCGTTATTTTCTCACCTTCACAGATGACTTAAGCAGATATGGGTATATCTACTTAATGAAACATAAGTCTGAAATGTTTGAAAAGTTCAAAGAATTTCAGAGTGAAGTTGAAAATCATTGTAACAAGAAAATAAAGTTTCTACGATCTGACCATGGAGGAGAATATTTGAGTTACGAGTTTGGTGTACATTTGAAAAATTGTGGAATAGTTTCGCAACTCACGCCACCCGGAACACCATAGCGCAATGGTGTGTCCGAACGTCGTAATCGTACTTTACTAGATATGGTGCGATCTATGATGTCTCTTACTGATTTACTGCTATCGTTTTGGGGATACGCTCTAGAGACGGCCGCATTCACGTTAAATAGGGCACCATCAAAATCCGTTGAGACGACGCCTTATGAACTGTGGTTTGGCAAGAAACCAAAGTTGTCGTTTCTGAAAGTTTGGGGCTGCGATGCTTATGTGAAAAAGCTTCAACCTGATAAGCTCGAACCCAAATCGGAGAAATGTGTCTTCATAGGATATCCAAAGGAGACTATTGGATACACCTTCTATCACAGATCCGAAGGCAAGACTTTTGTTGCTAAGTTCGGAAACTTTCTAGAGAAGGAGTTTCTCTCGAAAGAAGTGAGTGGGAGGAAAGTAGAACTTGACGAGGTAACTATACCTGCTCCCTTATTGGAAAGTAGTGCATCACAGAAAACTGTTTCTGTGACACCTACACCAGTGAGTGAGGAAGCTAATGATAATGATCATGAAACTTCAGAACAAGATACTACTGAACCTCGTAGATCAACCAGAGTAAGATCCACGCCAGAGTGGTACGGTAATCCTGTTCTGCAAGTCATGCTACTAGATCATGATGAACCTATGAACTATGAAGAAGCGATGGTGAGCCCAGATTCCGCAAAGTGGCTTGAAGCCATGAAATCTGAGATGGGATCCATGTATGAGAACAAAGTATGGACTTTGGTTGACTTGCCCGATGATCGGCAAGCAATTGAGAATAAATGGATCTTCAAGAAGAAGACTGACGCTGACGGTAATATTACTGTCTACAAAGCTCGACTTGTCGCAAAAGGTTTTCGGCAAGTTCAAGGGATTGACTACGATGAGACCTTCTCACCCGTAGCGATGCTTAAGTCTGTCCGAATCATGTTAGCAATTGCTGCATTTTATGATTATGAAATTTGGCAGATGGATGTCAAAACTGCATTCCTGAATGGATTTCTGGAAGAAGAGTTGTATATGATGCAACCAGAAGGTTTTGTCGATCCAAAGGGAGCTAACAAAGTGTGCAAGCTCCAGCGATCCATTTATGGACTGGTGCAAGCCTCTCGGAGTTGGAATAAACGTTTTGATAGTGTGATCAAAGCATTTGGTTTTATACAGACTTTTGGAGAAGCCTGTATTTACAAGAAAGCGAGTGGGAGCTCTATAGCATTTCTGATATTAGATGTAGATGACATATTACTAATTGGAAATGATATAGAATTTCTGGATAGCATAAAGGGATACTTGAATAAGAGTTTTTCAATCAAAGACCTCGGTGAAGCTGCTTACATATTAGGCATTAAGATCTATAGAGATAGATCAAGACGCTTAATTGGACTTTCACAAAGCACATACCTAGACAAAGTTTTCAAGAAGTTCAAAATGGATCAAGCAAAGAAAGGGTTCTTGCCTATGTTACAAGGTGTGAAGTTGAGTAAGACTCAATGCCCGACCACTGCAGAAGATAGAGAGAATATGAAAGATGTTCCCTATGCTTCATCCATAGGCTCTATCATGTATGCAATGTTGTGTACCAGACCTGATGTGTGCCTTGCTATAAGTCTAGCAGGGAGGTACCAAAGTAATCCAGGAGTGGATCACTGGACAGCGGTCAAGAACATCCTGAAGTACCTGAAAAGGACTAAGGATATGTTTCTCATATATGGAGGTGACAAAGAGCTCATCGTAAACGGTTACGTTGATGCAAGCTTTGACACTGATCCGGACGATTCTAAATCGCAAACCGGATACGTGTTTACATTAAACGGTGGAGCTGTCAGTTGGTGCAGTTCTAAACAAAGCGTCGTGGCGGGATCTACATGTGAAGCGGAGTACATAGCTGCTTCGGAAGCAGCAAATGAAGGAGTCTGGATGAAGGAGTTCATATCCGATCTAGGTGTCATACCTAGTGCATCGGGTCCAATGAAAATCTTTTGTGACAATACTGGTGCAATTGCCTTGGCAAAGGAATCTAGATTTCACAAGAGAACCAAGCACATCAAGAGACGCTTCAATTCCATCCGGGATCTAGTCCAGGTGGGAGACATAGAGATTTGCAAGATACATACGGATCTGAATGTTGCAGACCCATTGACTAAGCCTCTTCCATGAGCAAAACATGATCAGCACCAAGGCTCCATGGGTGTTAGAATCATTACTGTGTAATCTAGATTATTGACTCTAGTGCAAGTGGGAGACTGAAGGAAATATGCCCTAGAGGCAATAATAAAGTTATTATTTATTTCCTTATATCATGATAAATGTTTATTATTCATGCTAGAATTGTATTAACCGGAAACATAATACATGTGTGAATACATAGACAAACAGAGTGTCACTAGTATGCCTCTACTTGACTAGCTCGTTAATCAAAGATGGTTATGTTTCCTAACCATGAACAAGGAGTTGTTATTTGATTAACGGGATCACATCATTAAGTGAATGATCTGATTGACATGACCCATTCCATTAGCTTAGCACCCGATCGTTTAGTATGTTGCTATTGCTTTCTTCATGACTTATACATGTTCCTATAACTATGAGATTATGCAACTCCCGTTGCCAGAGGAACACTTTGTGTGCTACCAAACGTCACAACGTAACTGGGTGATTATAAAGGAGCTCTACAGGTGTCTCCAAAGGTACTGTTGGGTTGGCGTATTTCGAGATTAGGATTTGTCACTCCGATTGTCGGAGAGGTATCTCTGGGCCCTCTCGGTAATGCACATCACTTAAGCCTTGCAAGCATTGCAACTAATGAGTTAGTTGCGGGATGATGTATTACAGAATGAGTAAAGAGACTTGCCGATAACGAGATTGAACTAGGTATTGGTATACCAACGATCGAATCTCGGGCAAGTAACATACCGATGACAAAGGGAACAACGTATGTTGTTATGCGGTCTGACCGATAAAGATCTTCGTAGAATATGTAGGAGCCAATATGGGCATCCAGGTCCCGCTATTGGTTATTGACCGGAGACATGTCTCGGTCATGTCTACATTGTTCTCGAACCCGTAGGGTCCGCACGCTTAAGGTTACGATGACAGTTATATTATGAGTTTATGCATTTTGATGTACCGAAGTTTGTTTGGAGTCCCGGATGATCACGGACATGACGAGGAGTCTCGAAATGGTCGAGAAATAAAGATTGATATATTGGAAGCCTATGTTTGGATATCGGAAGTGTCCCGGGTGAAATCGGGATTTTACCGGAGTACCGGGAGGTTACCGGAACCCCCCCGGGAGCTATATGGGCCATAGTGGGCCTTAGTGGAAAAGAGAAGAGGCAGCCCAACATGGGCCGCGCGCCCCTCCCCTCCCTTGGTCCGAATAGGACAAGGAGAGGGGGCCGGCCCCTCTCTCTCTTTCCCCCCTCCGCGAATCCTATTCCAACTAGGATTGGGGGGGGGGGGAATCCTACTCCCAGAGGGAGTAGGACTCTCCTGGCGCGCCTCTCCTAGGCCGGCCGCACCCCCCCTTTAGTCCTTCATATACGGAGGCAGGGGCACCCCAGAGACACAAGTTGATCCACGTGATCTTATTCTTAGCCGTGTGCGGCGCCCCCAGCCACCATAGTCCTCGATAATATTGTAGTGGTGCTTAGGCGAAGCCCTGCGACAGTAGTACATCAAGATCGTCACCACGCCGTCGTGCTGACGGAACTCTTCCCCGACACTTTGCTGGATCGGAGTCCGGGGATCGTCATCGAGCTGAACGTGTGCTAAAACTCGGAGGTGCCATAGTTTCGGTGCTTGATCGGTCGGGCCGTGAAGACGTACGACTACATCAACCAAACGCTTCCGTTGTCGATCTACCAAGGGTACGTAGATCACACTCTCCCCTCGTTGCTATGCATCACCATGATCTTGCGTGTGCGTTGGAAATTTTTTGAAATTACTACGTTCCCCAACAGATATTGCCATGTTTAGCTTCATAAATGTGTATTCTTACTGTTGGTTACCTTTTTATGCCATGAAATGCTTTGCGGTGAGTTGCATGAGCTTGCGAAGTTGCTACCATGAATCTGTTTCTGCCATGCCATGTTTTCCTACCAAGTCTGAATCTGTTCATATCACTTGCAAGTTCAGTAAGGGAGTTCTGTTCATTGCCTTTAGTACTAGCATACCATGCTCAAGTTTCCCATGATATGTTCCTGTAGCATCTAGTTTACTAGCTCCAAACATTGCTACCTGATGTTGTTTATGCCACGTGTTTTGTTAAACTGTTGTCATTTGCATTTTTGCCATGCTGTTTTAGATTTGTTCTAGTGAGTTCTAGTAGGAGCTCATTCTTCATGATTTGTAGAGTTTCACCTGTACTTCACTACCATGTGTTTTGTTTTTATGTTGGAGTGCTCTAGCACAGTTTCATGATGTATTTGAAGTGCTATGTTGCTGTTAAGCATAGTTTTGCGTCGTTCTTGTTTTGCTCATCATTTGCAAACCGTGCATCTGTTTCTGGTGATCTTTATATCGATTTCGACCAAAATATCCTAACCTTTCCAGTGGCATGCTTGGTCTTCCAAGTTGATGCCATGATCATCTTTTCCCTTCTGGAGTACCCATATGCATTGCACATCATATCTTGCATCCCATGCCATGTCTTGCATCATGTTGCTTGTGCATTGCACCATGATTGATTGTTGTTCCATTGCTTGTGTTCTTGCTTTGGGTAGAGCCGGGAGACGAGTTCGTGAACGAGGTTCCTGTCGAGTACGTTTACGAGGAGCAAGCTTTCGACAACCCTGAGAACTTGGCAGGCAAGATGATCATTACCCCTGATATCACTTCTATCTTTGCTTGATAGTTGTTCGTTCTATCGCTATGTCGCACTACCGACCACTTGTTTATCATGCCTCCCATATTTCCATGTCAAGCCTCTAACCCACCTTCCTAGCAAAACGTTGCTAGTTGCAGGTGCCTTGCAGGTTGTTCCATGTTGGAACATGGATATGTTGGGATATCACAATATCTCTTATTTAATTAATTCATCTATGTACTTGGTAAAGGGTGGAAGGCTTGGCCTTTTTCTTGGTGTTTTGTTCCACTCTTGCCGCCCTAGTTTCCGTCATACCGGTGTTATGTTCCTTGATTTTGCGTTCGTTATGCGGTTGGGGTTATGGGACCCCCTTGACAGTTCGCTTTGAATAAATCTCTTCCAGCAAAGGTCCAACCCTGGTTTTACCATTTGCCTAGAATGTCTCATCCAGTGTGCCCTAAAATTTTCCTAGGGAGTAATTGACCTGAGGATTGGTTTTACTCGTAGGATGTCTCATCCAGTGTGCCCTAAGAACAAGATACGTGCGACTCCTATCAGGATTTGTTGGCACATCGGGCGGTCTTGCTGGTCTTATTTTACCATTGTCGAAATGTCTTGTAACCGGGATTCCGAGTCTGGTCGGGTTGTTCCGGGAGAAGGAATATCCTTCATTGATCGTGAGAGCTTGTGATGGGCAATGTTGGGACACCCTGCAGGGTATAAACTTTCAAGAGCCGTGCCCGCGGTTATGTGGCAGATGTTAATTTGTTAATATCCGGTTGTAGAGAACTTGACACTCGACTTAATTAAAAATGCGCCAAGCGCGTGTGTAACCGTGATGGTCTATTTTCGACGGAGTTCGGGAAGTGAACACGGTTGGGTTATGTTTGAACATAAGTAGTTCAGGATCACTTCTACCTCTGCGTCCATTGTGTATTTTCTCATCTTACTCTTGTACTCGTATGTTAGCCACCATATTTTCTTAGAGCTTGCTGCAACTCCACCTTCTAACCACATCCAACCTATAAGCTTAAATAGTCTTGATCTCGCGGGTTTTGTGATTGTTGAGTCCTCGTGACTCACAGATACTACCAAAACAGTTGCAGGTGCCGATGATACCAATACAGGTGATGCCACCAAGCTCAAGTGGGAGTTCGACGAAGACCTTGGCCGTTACTATGTTTCCTTTCCAGATGATCAGTAGTGGTGCCCAGTTGGGATGATCGGGATTTAGCATTTGGGGTTGTCTTCTTTTCTTTTGGATTCGTCCGTAGTCGGACCTTGTGTGTACTCTAATTGATGTATGAATAATTTGATCATTGTGTGACGTGGCGATTGTAAGCCAACTATTTACTTTCTTGTTCATTACATGGGATTATCTGAGGATGACCCTTCTTGCGACAATACCAAAATGCGGTTATGCCTCTAAGTCGTGCCTCGACACATGGGAGATATAGCCGCATCTTGGGCGTTACATGTAGCCATCGCTGCCGGAGCTTTCGCTGGAGGAGGAGCTGCCGCCGCCAGACGAGCCACGGTCGCCGCCAAGGGCGAACTCGCCTCCGGCGTCGTCGCGGCCGTGGTCAAGGCCTGGCTCGTGTGGTCCACCGCTGTCCTTAGGGCAGCACCCTGCGCGGCGGCCATCTTCCCCAAAAACCCTCACGTAGAGGGTCGCGACGCCGTCATACTTGAAGTGGAGGGTGCACCTCCTGCTCAGGTCGCGTGTGCGGGCAAACGTCTGCTAGCCGTGGACCAGGATCGCGTTGCCCACGGCAGAGACTTCCACCACGGCCCACGAGGCCTTGCTGCAGCAGCCGTCAGCTTGCAGCCAGAAGCCGTCAAGACCTGCGGCTGGCAGCTCACCGGCAAAAGAGCGCGGGAGCTGGAGCCAAGTGCCAGCCAGCTGCTCCGACCATACGATGAACTCCGGGAGCACCTCCTCCGAATGGAAGCGCGGCCGAGGAGGCCAGGCTACCATGGCACGCCTCCCCTCGGTGCAAGGCTGCTCCGCCTAGAGTGGCCGCCGCCGCAGGAGGGGGCACCGCTGTGGCCGCCGAGGACGACACCGGTTCCCGAAGGAGTATGCCCGCACCCCCGAGGGGTAACGGCAGGGGTCACAGCGTGCTTGCGGGGGCGGCCACGACCCCTCCTGGGCGGTGGAGAGTCGGGCCCCTCCTGGCATGCCTTCCCCTTCTCTGTGGCCGTGAACCTCTTCGTTGGTGCCATGGGTGTCGCAGCAAGACGGCGGAGCAAAGAGGAAGAAGAAGCAAATGGGGTGGAGGACAAGATGAGAAATGGGGGCTCCACCCCTCTCCTCATGTATAGTCAGAGGTAGGCCAACCGCCGGCCTCCATGATCACAGGTAATGATGGTTTTCCCCCTGCATGCAGCAGGGTCTCGTCAAGTCAAACGGTTGCCGAGGCAGCATGGGGAAGCGAAGGCGCCCACGTCCCATCAATCACCACGCGTCAATCAAGGTTGCAGGCGGTTGGGACCCATGGTGCTCCGCACTTGACTTTTGGCTTCGCCTCGTAGCCAAGATCGAGCACGCCTTGGGCCGGGGCCTACTGTCGGTGTTCTGGGACAAGGGGTGCCCAGACTTTCCTGCCTGCAGGCCTGTGCGTGGCTCCACCAATGGCTTGGTATGGCCCATCTTCAGCAGAGACCACTCAAGACCCTCGCGAGTGGCCTAGCCTCGCGAGGCGGACGACACCGAGACCTCCCCGGGAGCAGCCTTACTAGGCTGGCTCCCGAGGAGCGGAGATCTCTATGCAAGGGGAACCTCGTGAGGTTCACGTGATGTGAGCCATGATGACCAAGGCCAGGCGGGCGCTAGCGGGCGCAGTGTACCAGTTTCCTCTTTCGTGCTAAAGAGGCAGGCGTAGGTGAGGAGTCCCGAGGAATCAAGCAAAGCTTTCCATATCGGTGCAACAAGACCAAGACCAGCAAGATGGTAGGACGGAGGTCAGCACGGAGCCCACAGCGGCGTCACCACCAGAGCCTTTGGTAGGCGAAGACCACCTTTTGTCATGACAGCTTATACTAGTTGTCTCCTTTCAAACTTGGCCGTTGTGGGATCCCTTCCCGCCTAACAGTTGGGAAGAGGACCAGGGCCTCTATAAATAGGACTAGCCACCACCGTAGGGAGGGATCGACTCATCTTGGATCGTATCCATTCCATCCTCACATCCACCAGTGAGCCAATCTCAAGAACACCTCTTCTCATGAGGCTGTTCACCCATTGTACTAGTTCATCCTAAGCCCGTGAGGCAATCCACCAACACCACACTGGAGTAGGGTATTACACCGCATGGTGTCCGGAACCAGTATAAACCCTTGTGTCCCTTGTTCCTTGGGTTCGTCGAGCTAGGTCGGAGATCGTTGATCGAGCGAGCTTGGGAGAGAGTGTTCTTCATGCACACCCTAGAGTTTGAACCTCAAGGGTTAGCCGGAACCCGCAATCCGACACTTCTGAAGTGGTTTCAGTTCTGGTCTTGTTTTGCTGCTGCGTTTATTTGCATTGGTCACCAACTTCGACGACCGGTGTATATGATATGCGGCTTTGTTCCCTATATTTGCACTGGTGGCGAACTTTGATGCCCAGTGGATGTAATATGTGTAATAGCCGTGATAGCCTAGCGTAAGTTGCTTACTTATTTATTTCCTTGTTGTCATGTTTATTTGTTTGCTTGTAGTCAGTGCAGTTCTTTTTCCGCGGTTTGCTAGTGGCCGCAATAACCTATGTTTTAAAACTAGGCCACAATAACCATGGGCTACATATTTACTGTAGTTACCATGGGCCTCCTACGGGCCGTAGAAACAATGGGCCTTCTAAGGGCGTAGAAACAATGGGCCTTCTATGGGCCGTAGTATCAATGGGTCTTCTACGGGCCGTATCATCATTGGGCCTTCTAAGGGTCGTATGATTGATCGGCCAAACATGGGCCAATAACAGACCGCATTATGGGTCGTAAATGGGCTAGATTTGGAATCGTCCGTTCATGGGCCGACCATAACGGGCCGTCGTTAATCGGTCACAAACGGGCCGATTGTAACCACTGGCTGAATTTGGCCCACAAGGAGAAAATGCCAGTAACGGGCCGTAAGTAACCGAATGCTGGAAATAAGCCCAAGAATAAATGGGCCCTGAGAAGGCTGAAAGATAACACGGGTTGGAAACAGCCCAATGGAATAATGGGTCGTTAATGGGTATAAAGCAGTACACTATTCATTACGGGCCAGATTCACCACGAACCGTTAATGGGCCAAGAGTTACAAATGGCCTCGTATGGGCCGAAAGACATTATGGGCCATACATGGGCCAGAAGTTACAATGGGCTAGAATCATATTGGATGGCCCAGATGAAGCTACGGGGCTTAATTCCGGTAGGCCGTAACGGGCCGTGAGTTAGCGGGCCGTAAATGGGCTATATACGAACAGGCCGTTAACAGGATTTCTGTGGGCCGACCCGTTACCTTTTGACCAAGTCAAATAGGTTGGCCTTTTCACTGGAATGGGCCTCTGTTGGGCCGTGCCACGTGTCGACGTATCATAGGCGCCTCCTGTCCAATGAATGGATGGCATCTGTCCCAAAGGTGAGCCAACACGTGTTTCTCCGGCCAATGACAATTTTACACGTGGAAAATCCTCATTGGTCCGGGCTGTTAACAAGTTATCGGATCCAAAACCGGACCCGATAGCTTAAGGGCGACCCGTTACGGTGGATGCCATGTGTCGGTCACCCTTGACGAAAGCACTTCTAGGACGTGTGATTTATCATCATCGAAGTGGACACTTCCCTACGACAGCACAGGTATGACTATCTTGATTCTGTCATAAAATCGTCATGGATGTACATGCATGACAGAAAACGTGACCTACTGTGACAAGCACGTATCATCACGGAAGTGTATTTTTTGTAGTGGTGCTGCCACACCTTGCAGCCCAAAGTAGGAGAGAGAGAGAGCCGCAAGAATCAGGCTTCGACCTGCTGGCTGGATTCTCCCTCACCGGGCATCCATTTGGTTCAAGCCTTCAACTAATGTTTATAGCTTAATAGATAGTAACATCTACCTGAGCCACTTAGTGCATAGGCTTGATGTAATAGAATCTTTATTGAGTTTGATGTGTACATTTGCTTTACTTTGGTAGCCCTTCTCTAATGTGGGGTTATGTTTTGCTGGAAGAGAGAGCTGCATCTTTATTCTTCAATCCCAAGGTTGTTTTAGGATTATGTAGGGCTTAGTTTGATGTGAAACTCTAATGGTTTCTATTAACAAAAAATTCACGTCAAACCCCTTTTACTAAAATAAAATACAAAAATCGAGTCATGAATGATGCTGGTGATTTCAATATATATTCGGTAATATAATTTGTATATTGTATATTCGGTAATATATTTTGTATATTGGTTGAATAACTTGTGGCACTTGAATGATAAACACAATGCATGTTTGATTAACAACTATTGTAGTATCCTTTGGTGCTCCTTGTAAGGTGTTACATTTATATTTCCCTGGGGAACATAACTAGAACCACATCTCCATCCTCAATTCCAGACTATGCCACAAACTCCTTCCACCCCAGTAGTTAGGTTGATGCAACCATCAAAGTCGATGTGGTAGGCAACTTCCATCAACTGATACCCATTCTTGTCTGCCGTCTCCATCTTTAGTATCTCTGAACTAGGAGCAATAATCCTGATTCTGGATGTCATTTTCTACAAATGGGCATGGGGTAGAAATGAAAAGTGAACACCTGACATAACTTAATATTTGCACAGATCTAGCAACCATTACATAACAAGTGAAAAGATCTGAACCCAAAACAAAACTCAAAACTAACTACTGCTATTTCCTGACAAAACTGAAGAAATATGTGTAGGAATCCTTAGAGTAAACTCCTGACAAAACCGAACAAGAAATATACAAAGGAATAAATATTTTTAACTATTGAACAAGTATACATAGGAATCCCTACTGTTAACTATTGACAAAACCAAATAAGAATTATAGACATAAGTATTGATAAATCTAAAATAGCTGACGAACATATGGATTCAGTCCACGGACTTCAAAATGAGACCTACAAAGCAAAGAACAAAGAAAATAGGAAACACATACCCATGATTCCTCCAAGTTCCCAGCCGTTAGGCGACAAACATAAGGAGCACGAAACCCATGGTTGTTGTACAACAACGACTAAAGTTGCCCACGACGCTGACTCTGGGTGAGCTCCAACCCAGATTCATACACACAAGCTTTAGCTATGGGCACCATCCTTGCGAAGCACCTGCATGAACAATCCTCCATGGGCACCACAGGCAAAAAGAAGAAAAGAACAGAGAGAAGAGAGAGGAACCTAGATCAGATATTTGGAGGAAGGAAGAAAAAGGAGGAGGAGACTGAGCCACACACCAACATAGATGGATAGAATTTATAGGCAAGATGACTGGCAGGTTATAAAAATAATAAATAGGCAGGTGGGCAACCAGTCGGTAGAAAATAGTTATTATGATGTTGTCACACACGTCCATACAACATTGACTGCAAAAACAGTTCAAGTACAAATACAGCAGCAGTTCAAAGGATCATGGGAGAGCACATACAACAGCAGGTCAACTTGCACATACCAAATATTTAGATAGAATAACTCATTCAGAGATAGACATATGCATTCATTCAGTCATTCAACTATCTGCTCTCTCCCAGCATAATCTTAAAAACATAAAAATTTAGTACTTCAATCATAACGATCAAAGAACCCATGCCACTAGACCCTGGTGGATGGATGTGGAGCCATGACTGTTCTTCCCCTAGCCCACCTGATGATTACTAGAGAGTTCCTTCTCCTGCTGTTTGGGAAAACTAGATCCATTTCAGTGGAGTTGCAAGTTTCCAGCACTTTGTCGGCAAGGCGTCTATTGAACTCTGCCTCCACTTCCTCCTCGGCTGCATGTTGTGCCCTCTACCCGTGCCTCCTCCTCATACTCTGCTCTGGTGCTGCAGGCCTCAACTCGACAGCATCCCCCACCTCCTTTGTGACCTCTCCTAGGTCAGTATCCATCTAACTTTTCTTTGGTGGTGGGTGGTGGAATGAAAGTGAGAGAGGGCAGGGGGTGGGGGTTATATTGATAGTGCAAATGTTTGGTTAGGAAGCCGGTAGAAACTACTTACTCTGATGTCTACGCACAGTTGTTGGTGCCATATCTGCCTTCCCGTATTTTGGAGATCCCTGAAAGAAATAGGTATGGACTGATTTTTTACTAGTGCATATAGAGACAAATAGTCCATATAGAACCGAAGAGAATGTTGTCTTCGGTGCTAAGTTCAAGGAACTTCACCGAAGTATATCTGCATTGCAGATAAGAACAAGCTACATCTGCTAAAGACATGTAGACGAGAAGATTGATGTGAAGGAATTATCCCCTCGGAAGTTTACTGCTGAAGCGAAGCATTTGATTCGGAGTTGTTGTCCGAAGAAATTGACTACAACGAATGGAAGTTAAAGAAAAAGTGAAGACATAGTATTCATTTCGTTGTTCTTCTTTCGTTCAATTGAGTCATAGGACCTCCGTACTATTAAGAGGGGTATAGGTTCTCTAAGCTTAGATCCGTTGTAGTGCTTAGCCCAAAACCTATGAAAGATGCGAGAGAAATCTCTTTATGCTCAATGATTACCTGGCAGTAGTAGACGTTGTTCTTCATGCTGCAGGAGATATCTTTCGGACTGAGGGGTTAGCATTACTTGCTCCACAAGAAATGTTACCGTTGTGCTCAAATTCCGACCATTAGACTCGTGTCGTTCGGCAATTGGCTGCTCCACATGTCCAATTTGGTCATTTCCTATCAGGGAAGGCTGCGGCTATAAATAGCCACCCCGCTCCAACATTGTCTGTTGGCTGCTCCGCTTGAGATTCCTGAGAAGATTGATTTGAGAAACCCATCTGTGAGTGATTTGAGTTTAAGATCCACTGAGAGAAAAAGACAAGAGCCCAAACTTAGACAGTGGTTTAGCATCACAACAGTTCTGAGTTAGAGTTCTTGTACCTATTACTCTTGAGAGCTACGCACTCTCTAGACGTATAGGTGTCGTCTCGAGTGTTGAAGAGTTGTTGTCTTCACCGAGCAAGATCTTCAACAACCAAGAGTGATTGTGGTTCGGAAGGTTGACCGAAGGTTTGGAGATCATCGACAAGTATCTATCACGAGTGAAATCAACTAGAGTCTGATTAGCTTCGAGTTGAAGGAGAATAGGGTGAAGAGAGTTTATCTTCTGTGTTAAGTCACAACCCCTCCAACTAGACGTAGCCTTTTGACAGAAGGGTGAACTGGTCTACCAAATCTCTCTTTCGCCATCGAGCACCGCTGGTTCAATTTACTTCACTTCAATACTTTTAGCCGTTTATATTCATGCTCTGTGACGATAGTTTATCTGATCTTTCATTCTCTATTGCATATCATTCACTCTTATTTCTTCTGTCATTCCCATCAGTTATCGTTCAATGCCCACATTGTTGCATTCTGTTCATTCTGTTATGCTATATTAGTTCTTGTCATCTTCTGTGTTGTGATCTGTTACCTCACTGTGATTATTCCTTGAAGTTTTCTATCGTAGTTCTTTAGCAGCTCTCTGTCATGATATTGTATCTGTTGGCACATTGCATTACTATCGTTATTATCAAACATGTTGTAGACTATGCTCGAACCATTATTACATCCTACATCGATGGTTTTGTTCCTCAATAGTATGCTTGATTGAGTTCATTTCTACCAAACCTTATTTCTGCCGCTATGATTGGGTTCTATCGTAGTTCTTTACCAGTTCATTTCTACCAAAACTTTTGAAATAAAGTTTTCATCGCCCATTCACCCCCCTCTGGTCGATATACTCTCGGTCCTAACAATTGGAATCAGAGCAGGTACTCCCTGTCTCTATTTATTAAAGGTCTAACGTGCCTAGAGTTTTCAGTATATCGTATGCAAGTAGATCCTCGCACTCTGAAAGATTTCCTATCTTTGATGGAAATGATTATCTCTACTGAAAAGGAAGAATAAGAATCAAAATTCAAGCCATCGGCATAGACTTGTGGGGGAATGTGGAAACAGATACACCATTCAGCAACCTGATGATCCCACTTCAAATGACATGCAAAATCTATGGGAATGCTCAAGCAAAAGATATCATCTGTAGCAGTCTGTCAAAAGACATTTTCCTTCTATTCCAAAAGCTTGACAATTCACTCAAATCAGACACTAATGATGATGCTTCAAGCGATGATGAACAAATTGCATTTTGCCTCATTGCAAAATCCCCTAAGGATTAGGTATCAGCAAAACATCAAAAATCCATGAATGGATATTCTCCTGAATACGTTGCCTATTCTAAACTTGTTAAGATTGTAAAATCTCAACAAGATGACCTTGAAATGCTTGAGAGAAATCTCGGGAAAGCCAAAGAATTACTGGTCAAAGAGATGGAGAAGAATCAAAAGTTGATCGAAGAGCATGATGCTTTTTCTTCAACTATTGATGATCTTACCAATCAATATGATTCCCTCTCAGTCGACTATGAGAGTTTATCAGATGAACTCCTTAACAGGAATCAAGAACTCGAGTCACTGAAAGAGTCTCACAACGAGCTGGCGAAAGCAAAAGCTTCTATCTTCGCCGAGCAATCTGTTCAACTTCCTAATGATTTTGTTCCTCCTTGCTTAAAACGCCTAGAACGTAATAATGCCGATTCACATGCTGAAACTTATAATGCTATCATCGAGAATATTGCAGAAATTATGAATGGTAAAACTAACCCCTCCTCCGAGGAATTTGCTGTTATGACTGATGAAAATTGAAGGCTAAAGAACTTGCTTGAGACAAGAATGCTAAGGAGCCTAAAAGGGCAACAAACACTCTGTGATGTGCTCAAGAAGTCAATACTGCACAAAAATCCTCGAAAGGAAGGATTGAGGTTCAAAAGAAAGCTCAACGTTGATGGAACCTACTGGACTCCTAAGCAGTATCCTCGAACGAGTTGGGTTCTTGCTAAAAGCAAAACACTCGAACTTGTAATTCTGTTAAGATATGATACTTCTGTTACTATTGTTTCTGATGAGTCTGATGACTCGAATTACAAATTGTTCAAACAACAGAATGGTAAGGTTTTCTCTCATTATGTTGGGACTAACTGCAGGTCTCGTTCACCCAAGAAACAAATTTGGGTGAAGAAGTGCACCATTGAAAAACTATATGTCACTGCTAACTTGAATATGTAGAGTAATTATCTTTGAGACAATGATTACCATTCGCAGAATGGCGCAGGAAATTTCTCAAATGAGTATCTGTCAAACCCTCGACAGAAGGAGTACATGTGTACCTCCTCAAATCATTATACTCATATCTCTAGAAATAACTTCAATGCATATTTATATGATTACTCTTAAAGTTCACATGTGTTTTACAGATCTCACCAAAAGAATGTTCCTCTCAGACAAAGAAACTGAGATCCTCGTTGCCTACACAAGTGTGGGTTGCGAAAAAGAACTTGCCTTTTCATGTAGATATTATCCCATGTATTCTTCCGTCTATGTTTTATCCTGAGATCTATTGTTGGTTCTAATTTTTGTATATTCATTCGTTCTCCTTTATTGTTTGTTGTGTTTCTGTTTTCTCTGATTGTCAACTCACTCAGAGCTCCATGGTTTTGTTTTTCTCTCATTTGGCTAAGTGTTATGATTCGGACCCTGTTATCCGTCATGAACATGCAATTTGATCTGAAGAAGATTTCAATCCAGCGTCCTTGCTCGCGAATGAAATCAACTTCGAACATTAATCTGTTTTTGGCATTTGCCCTTCTTCAAACCTTTCGTCCTCCCGATCAGTTTCTGAGATTTTCGTAGGAAACGGTTGTCACGTGCACACTATCCCCACGATCATTATCATGCCCGTTGAGTGTGGAACGTCCCACGTTTGTCGTTGTAGATTTCGGAGGAGCTGGTTTCGCCTGCGGGCTATAAATACCCATCTCGGCTTCTTCTTCCTCAGTTCATCCTCAAACCCTCGCATGTTCCTCTCCTGAGCCTGAGCTCGAAGCAACACCATCGAAGCGCATGCAACTCTAGTGAAGTCTCATCATTGTTGGTCGTGCCAGTGCGGTACATCCTCTCCTCTGTATTGCTGTGGTTGATCCTAGCTGCCAATTTAAGGCACCTGGATCTGGAACTATCCATGTCGACTCCTTTGTTCTAGGGTTGTTCATACCGACGCAATTTATCTTGATTTATTTTACTTGCGGTAGATCTTTAGGGTTCCCTAAGTTATGACCGGTACGGTTTGTAGTTTTCCCCTCATACTAGGGTTCATGTGTATTATTTCGAAAGATTAGATAATTGTTACTCTGTCTTATATGCCTTGTTGCAATTCTGTCAATGATATCTTCCAAAATGCATATCATTGATTCCTTTGTTGCTTGCGAAAAACTCTCTGTTTTCAGTCAAAATGCTTCTGTGCATGTTTATGACCCTATCCTATTTTTCCATCGCATCTATTCTTTTTCATAGGTTGGTCACGGCACAAAGTTCAGAAGAGTAGTCTGGTTCTAAAGAAGAAATGTTGCTATTGCCTCCCTCGTCTGAGCATAAGGGGTTGACTAGTGGAGGAAAAACATCTAAGCCACCCAAGATACCGAAGAAGAAGTCTAAGTCGGAATCCGAAAAAGAAGAGGATGATATTCCCTTGGCTCATAGTCAGCCCGAGGATGAACTGGTCACTGATGCAATGACTCTATACTATGATGGATATCCCAAGAAGGGTGGTTGTGGCAGAGAGAAGAACACCACTACCGAGATGTATGATCTCGAAAGCTATAAAACTCTAGCTGGAGTTGAAACCACGACTAGAAGAAATATCAGGCTGCAAATGATTCGCCATTACTGGGCAAAAAAATGGTTTAACCATAAGAATGTTCGAAGGAAATACCAAATCTTGTTTGCATTCACTCCACCTTGGAATGACTGTATTGCTGAAAATTGCCTCGGCCCGGATGATGAAAAATTTAGGCCGCCTCCAACTAAAGATGCTCATCCTGAATCCCTCAAAAAAATTGTTGATTTTCCCAAAGAAATGGAAAAGAGAGGCAAGGCCAAATTCAAATGTGAAGCCGGGGAAAAGAAGAACAATCAAGTTGAGTAGAGAAACATCGAGCTGACCCAGCAAGACGTAGAAAAGAAGAAGGATCGTGCCTCTGCCCAAAAGGAAAGCAAGGCAAGGAAGTCAGTTTCCCCTCGAGCTCCCTGAAAGAAATCAGTTTCCAGAAAATCCAAGAAGGCAGGTTCTGCCTCGTCTGATGAGTCCACCGATGAAGATGCTCCCAATGAAATACCCATGTATGATCAATGAGCTCTTCTCAACAAGCCATACCATACTCCCTCACTAGTAAAAGTTTCATCCCCGTTGAGAATGTCACCAAGGCTTGCATCCGCACCAGTCTCAGACAAACCTTCGGGTTCTGCTGCCCCGTCTGTGAAGAGAAAGATGATGCCCGAAGAGAAAGCTAAAACCAGTGTTTTTGCTTCCAGAGAAAAACAAAAATATGACTTCGATATTATGATTGATGTTATTGAAAGTGTTTCCTACGATGCAAAATCAATTGATTTGATCAGTCTGGGACTTCCTGATAATGTTACCAAGCTGGTGACAAAACATCTCGCTGAGCTAAGGAAGATAACCAAAAAGCTAAATCAGGATGTCAAGGATATGAAAACCCTCGAGCAAATGAGGAGAGATGCCAGCACTGAATCCGAAAGGAAAAGTCTGAACAAGGAAATTGTTGAGCTCACAAAAGCTCTTAGTGTTATGAGAAATGACAAAATTGAGTGGCACTCACGTCTGAAAATGGAAGTTTCTCGGTTGTGTTACCGAAGGAATGATGAGATTGACCATCAGGAAGATCTTGCTCGACGAAGAATAAAAGAAGAAAAGCGTCATAAGGCAAACACAACACTAGAAAAAAATAAGACACATCTGTGACATTATAGGTCGAACGAAAAAATTGTCATGCTTATGACACTTCTATGACCATAATTGTGGCAAAACCACGTATCATCATAGATGTGGTGGGCTCCTACTTCTATGACAAAAAATCATGACAGAAAATGCGCTTTTCGTCCTGGGCGGGCCAGGGAGGCACTTGCATGACATTCTTTGGGCCGTCCATGATGGAAAAATGTGGGGACCCCGACTCATAAGTCGTGATCACCGAATGCACGTGTACAGTGATCCCAGAGATCAATGCTCACCGAACACACAAAAGCTGAATAACAAGAGTCTTACATCCATGCATATCGTCTTACACAAATTATGACCATTATGGTCAAGTCTTACATAGATAAAGCCACAAGGGCTGAATACCAAATAAACTTTAGAAGTGGAAATCTTCGTCGATAAGTAGAACCCATGCCATCTGCCTTAACCCTACAGGCATTCTGACTGGGAAACGTCCTAGTTCGCATGTTCGTCTCCAAAGAACTCTTCTTCGAACTCATGTTCTTCCATGCCTAGCCAATTAAATAACCAGTGGCAAGCCATTTAGTACTTTGAATGTACTCGCAAGCAACCCATGTTTTGGCTCAAGATACAGCAATGCATGACATAGGTAAATTTTTGCAGAAAGCTAATTTTGTTGTGTTATGACATGTTCAACAACTGGTAAAACATGCATCATACGAATTCAAGTAACCTTAGGAACTGGTTACAGATATCAACATAAAGGGAGTGGGCTCCAACCCAACTCATCCATGTCAAGTCCTTTCACTTGACCCAAGTAGTTCTTCCCACACACATTGGTTTGTAAACAAGTGGACGTAGCCCAAGAGCGCTTACCCAACTGTCCTTGACCATGGACATGGCTATTCGAATAGTTTTACACTCTGCAGAGGTTGCACACTTTACCCACAAGATCCGGGGAACTTCCGTGTCATCCACGACCCGGCCTCAAGTACCCGGGGTAAGCACCCGATCATTACCTTTCCCTAGACGACACTAACATAGAGCCCACTCGATTGGTAGCAACCCTCGTGCCCAACATTTCTCATCTTAAGAATTTGGAGCCACGCTCCCATATTCATCTCATACCACAAGCACGGGGTACCAACGGTGTGTCCGGTGCCTTGTAAAAATAGTCATGGCCGCCGAGGGAGTGCTAGATTAGGGGGTCTCCAGACAGCCAGACTATATCCTTTGGTCGGACTGTTGGACTATGAAGATACGAGATTGAAGACTTCGTCCTGTGTCCGGATAGGACTCTACTTGCCGTGGAAGGAAAGCTAGGCAGTACGGATATGTATATCTCCTCCTTTGTAACCAACCTTGTGTAACCCTAGCCCCCTCCGATGTCTATATAAACCGGAGGGTTTTAGTCCGTAGGACAACAGACAATCATACCATAGGCTAGCTTCTAGGATTTAGCCTCTTTGATCTCATGGTAGATCAACTCTTGTAATACTCATATCGTCAAGAACAATCAAGCAGGACGTAGGGTATTACCTCCATCTAGAGGGCCCGAACCTGGGTAAACATCGTGTCCCCTGCCTCCTGTTACCATCCGCCTTAGACGCACAGTTCGGGACCCCCTACCCGAGATCCACTGGTTTTGACACCGACATTGGTGCTTTCATTGAGAGTTCCACTGTGTCATCACAATAAGGCTTGATGGCTCCTTCGATCATCGCTAGCGATGCGGTCCAAGGCAAGGCTTTCCTCCCCGGACAGATCTTCGTATTCAGCAGCTTTGCACCGCGGGCCAATTCGCTTGGCCATCTAGAGCAGATCGAAAGCTACGCCCCTGGCCATCAGCTCAGATTTGGAAACTTGAACTACATGGCCGACATCCGCAGAGACTTGATATTCGACGGATTCGAGCCCATGCCGGACGCGCCGCACAGTCGCGACGAGCAAGACGTAACTCTACCATCGGACAGTGTTCGGGAGATCGCATCCGCAGCTACTCCGGCCGTTAATCCGGAGCAAATCGCGCCATCCGAGAGCAGAGGGATAGACCCCGCCATGGAGGTCGCACCCTCAGTGGCGATAGAGCCAGATACTGACTTCACCCCTTTTGAGAGCCGCGTCACCGAACCACTGGATTTATCCCCGGCCACGGACTCCGAGCCGCCTACATCCGTGCCTGTCGAATCCGACGGGGCGCCGATCATGGAGTTCACCTCCGCGGATATCTTTCAGCACTCACCTTTCGAAGATGTGCTATTCATTAAGGTCTCTCTCCCTGTCAGGAGAACCTTGGCCAAACTATGTCCGGCTAGAATGGGATGCGGATGACGAAGAAATTCGCCGCCCACCGACCACCCACTTAGTAGCCAGTGTCGACGACTTAACCGACATGCTCGACTTCGACTCCGAAGACATCGGTCATTCTCTATAGAGAAAAATGGGAAAATTTGCTGTATTATAACCATCATGGAGGTACAATGTATGGGACAAAGCAAAGTAATTGCCATGAATAACATTACTTACACATAACTCCTAGACAAACACCTGCAACTGGCATTTTCCTTCATCTTCAATATGATATTTCCATGATGGGAAGATACGCACATAGGATTTAACAACATCAAATGTGATAGATGCTAAACTACGAATGGCTGGTTGTGCTTCCTCCATAGGAATAGGTGTACTAACTGGTGGAGTTGGGGTTCGTCGTGGTAGTACTGGCGCTTTGGGCACTGGAGTTGCCTTACTAACTGCTCTTGTTTGGGAGCTCTGTGGTGGAGGTGGTGCTGTGTCAACAGGAACTGGGTTACTATCTGCTGGGGTTGGGGTTAGATTGGGTGAAGCTGGTTCTCTGTCCATCGCAGCAGGGGTACAATCTGCGAGAGTCTGGGGTATGTGTGGCAGGGCTAGTTCTCCTGCATGTACAACCGGGGTGCTACCTCCACCAAGAGGTAGCACTGTTTTATTTGAAGACCATGTTTTTACTCCGGTAGATACTGCCATCACCCGCTCCAATTCAAATGGCTGATAAACAGGAAACATAGTTGAATGTACAAACATTGTATGAGAGACAGATGCAATAGATAGTGTGGAAAAAAGAGGGCAGGAAATAGTTGACATGTATATTGTTTAACTAAAAAGGATAGCATGACATAATTTCACATATATGATGTCTATCTAAACTTGATAGCATAGCATGACATAATTCAAAGATATGATGACTGAGGGAGTCCTGGATTAGGGGGTGTTCGGGTAGCCGGACTATACCTTCGGCCGGACTCCTGGACTATGAAGATACAAGATTGAAGACTTCGTCCCGTGTCCGGATGGGACTTTCCTTGGCGTGGAAAGCAAGCTTGGCGATGCGGATGTTCAAGATCTCCTACCATTGTAACCGACTGTATGTAACCCTAACCATATCCGGTGTCTATATAAACCGGAGGGTTGTAGTCCATAGGCAATCAACTCCATATACAACAATCATACCATAGGCTAGCTTCTAGGGTTTAGCCTCCTTGATCTTGTGGTAGATCTACTCTTGTACTACCCATATCATCAATATTAATCAAGCAGGACGTAGGGTTTTACCTCCATCAAGAGGGCCCGAACCTGGGTAAAACATCGTGTTCCCTGCCTCCTATTACCATCTGGCCTAGACGCACAGTTCGGGACCCACTACCCGAGATCCGCCGGTTTTGACACCGACATTGGTGCTTTCATTGAGAGTTCCTCTGTGTCGTCGCCTTTAGGCCCGATGGCTCCTTTGATCATCAACAACGATATGGTCCAGGGTGAGACTTTTCTCCCCGGACAGATCTTCGTCTTCGGCGGCTTCGCTCTGCGGGCCAATTCGCTCGGCCACCTGGAGCAGATCGAAAGCTACGCCCCTGGCCATCAAGTCAGGTTTGGAAGCTTAAACTACACGGCTGACATCCGCGGAGACTTGATCTTCAACGGGCTCGAGCCACGGCCAAGCGCGCCGCACTATCTCGAGGGGCATGATCTAGCTCTACCCCCGAACAGTGTCCTGGAGGCCGCACACGCATCGGTTCCGACCCCTAACTTGGAGCCTATTGCGCCAATCGAGGATGAGCGGTTGGACGTCACCTCGGGGGCTGCGATCCCGAAAGCGATCGAGCCGAATGCTAGCCCTGCACTCTGCACGACCCGTGACTCCAAGGATCCGGACTCCTCCCCGGACTCCGAACCCCCCGCGCCCCTGCCAATCGAATCCGATTGGGAGCCGATAATGGAGTTCACCGCCGCAGACATCTTTCAGCATTCGCCTTTTGGCGACATCCTGAATTCTCTTGAGTCTCTCTCTTTATCAGAAGAGCCCTGGCCGAACTACGGTTAGCGAGGATGGGATACGGACGATGAAGAAATTCAAAGCCCACCCACCACCCACTTGGTAGCCACTGTCGACAATTTAAATGACGTGCTCAACTTCGACTACGGAGACATCGACAACATGGATGACGATGCAGGAGATACCGACGAACCAACGCCCATAGGGCATTGGACAGCCACCTCATCTCACGATGTGTACATGGTGGATACCCCTAAAGGAAGCGACAACGAGGAAAAAGGGGATGGGACGGGAGATCGACCCCCCGAAAAGCAATCAAAGCGTCGGCATAAACGCCGACCCAAGCCCCGCCTCGACAAAAACCCAGCCATAGAGCAGGACGAGCCGGTAGACGACAAACAGGCCTTAGAGCAACCGTCCGAACAGGGCAACACGGATAGAGAAACCGAACATCCCTCCTCTGGCGAAAACGGCATTCCGGACGACCTCACGCCGAATAAACCTATGGAGCAGAAGAATCTCCACGAGAGGCTCGTTGCAACTGCACGCAGCCTAAAAAAGCAGAAGCGGAAGCTAAAAACAGTGGAAGATGCACTCCGGATTAGATGGAGTAAAGTAATCAATACCACAGATAAGTACGGCGACACTCGCTGCACTAAAAGCTATCCGAAAAGAAGGCTACTGGCTGAATTCGATGAAGAGGCCCTAGAGCCCTCGCATTCAAAAAATGAAAAAGCCACACGGTCGGATAGACGACCCCATAAAGCGGCAAGCGGCGCCGCACCTAAATCGGCATGCGACCCACTTAAGGACTCGCATCATGGCCCAGTCAGGTCCATTTATGGGCCAAGAAAGCAAGCTCTCGTAAGTAACGCTATGAAGGCATCATCAGAATCCGGCACACCCAAATACAGGGGCGCTGCACACCCCCTATGTTTCACTGATGAGGTCCTGGACTATGAATTCCCAGAGGGATTCAAACTCGTAAACATAGAGGCATATGATGGAACAACAGACCCTGGAGTTTGGATCGAGGATTATATCCTCCACATACACATGGCTAGAGGAGATGATCTCCACGCCATAAAATATCTACCCCTTAAGCTTAAAGGGCTAGCCCGGCATTGGCTTAAAAGCCTTCCCGAAAACACAATTGGAAGCTGGGAAGAGCTCGAGGATGCTTTCCGAGCAAACTTTCAAGGGACCTATGTCCGCCCTCCGGATGCAGACGATCTTAGTCACATAACTCAACAACCCGGAGAATCAGCTCGGCAGTTCTGGAATAGATTCCTCACTAAAAAGAATCAGATAGTCGACTGTCCGGACGCCGAAGCCTTAGCAGCTTTCAGGCATAACGTCCGAGACGAATGGCTCGCCAGACACCTCGGCCAAGAAAAGCCAAGAACAATGGCCGCACTAACAAGCCTCATGACCCGCTTTTGTGCAGGGGAGGACAGCTGGTTGGCAAGGTGCAGCCCCAGCGACCCAAGTACATCTGAAACTAGGGATGGAAACGGAAAACCATGACGCAACAAGGACCATCGCTGGACTAAGGACAAAAGTCCGAAGAGCACGGCAGTCAATGCCGGATTCAAAGGCTCACGACAAAATCAGGAAAAATTGCCCCCCCCCCCCAGGATAACAGGGACGATCCATCCAACCTAAATAAAATCTTGGACAGGATATGTCAGATACACAGTACTCCCGGGAAGCCTGCTAACCATACCCACAAAGACTGTTGGGTTTTCAAACAATCCGGCAGACTCAAAGCCGAACACAAGGGGCTCGACACACCAAGCGAAGACGAGGACGAACCCCAAAAGCAGAGCATCAGGAAACAAAAGAACTTCCCACAAGAAGTAAAAACAGTGAACTCACTTCACATAACAAAATGTGCGGCGCCTGTAAAGGTACGCACCACACGGCCCATCCCCAAATGGTCCTGCCACTGGTTGTCAAAACCGATCATCTTCGATCAGCTAGATTATTCAAGGAATATCAAGAATGTAGGCTGGACTGCCTTGATACTCGATCCAATAATTGGCGGACTCCAGTTTTCAAATGTCCTTATGGACGGCGGCAGTGGACTAAACCTGATATATCAGGATACAATCCAGCACATGGGGATAAACCCAGCAAGAATCCGCCGCAGCAAAACCTCCTTTCAAGGGGTAATACCTGGTCTGGACACCCATTGTATGGGTTTTCTCCGGCTCGAAGTCATATTCGGCTCTGCCGATAACCTCCGCCATGAAAAGCTTACCTTCCATATCGTCCCGTTCTCAAGTCGCTATCAAGCACTACTGGGACGCAAAGCTTTCGCTCGCTTTAACGCAATACCGCATTATGCATCTCTTACGCTTAAGATGCCCGGTCCACGAGGCATCATCTCTTTGAAGGGGAAGCACTAAAGTGCGCCTCCCCAAGCGGAGGACTGTGCGGCCGCTTTGACAGCCCCACAGCAAAATGGCCTCACCGGCCAAAAAAACTTCGAAATAGGTCATTCAAGACCACGAACACGGATAGATGAGTTTGGTGCAAAATCATCATTGATGCAGGCCTAGAAGCCATATACCCCCGCACTAGGGGCTCCACGCATATACAATAAGAGACAATAAAGCTCAATCTTATATATCTTACTTTATACTCTGCTTATTTTAAACTTTTTCGGCACGACCCGTTTTCAACTCAGTTCCTCTCTTTTACAGATGAATGTCGTGCGGCGCCCGTCCAGGATATGGCACAATGGAGACACAGGCGCAGACGTGCAGTAGGGACCCGTCCTAAAGGATTCTTTTCAGATTAAGACCCTGCGTAACCCTTTTTTACTGTCTCTTGTTGCTACACATCCCCTGGTTTTTTCTTTCTGATATAACCAAGGAGGAGGCTGGCGTCTTGGCATGTGGCCACGTCAGAATTTTTGCACGTACCTGGACACTAGGGGCTTTTTTAATAAAGAGTGTTGTTTCGCCCGCACTCATAAAGACCGAACACCTTAGGGAGTGTTCGGCGTCGCGAGTTTTGGCATTATATGCATCAGCTCCGAATCATGTCTTTGGTCAAATGTTGGGTTGCCCGGCTCCTGAGTTCGGCTACCTTACGTTCCGCTCTATCGGCTAAGGTAGCACCAGGAGAACTACTGCGATTGTGCCCCAGTTCGGCCGGGCGAGCACCTCAGTAGAGAAAGCCGAAAACTGACTGTCATGATGTAGCGTCAGACTGGTCAACCAATCAATGACCTATCGGAATCTATCGGATTCCTCCGCTTTAACGAAGGGCCGCTTCCCGGTCAGGCACATACGCGCCCCGAACTCGGACGAGCGCAGTTGCCACCAAGGGGCTACCTAAATAGCCTCGCTGTCAAACTCCTATGGCTAAGTGAAAGTGTTAAAGCATTATAGTCCGGTTGCCTGGCCCGCTGCGCTATCACCTCCTTTGTAGGACCAAGACATTGGGTTAAGTGTGAAAATGCGTCTTCTATGAGCACCCCCGCACTATGTGCGTGGAGGCTGAAGCCAACGACTGTCATCTTTCAGATTCTGTATATATATATATATATATATATATATCTTAAAACGGCCGCACAGGAGGTGTTCCCAATACTTGGAGGCACAAGTATAAAAAAGGCCACTACAGTTTATCAAAATATTACTTTATAATTACATATGCTATCATAACATAGCATCTTTCGGGCACTGCGTCTCTATTACATGAGCGCCTTCAAGAACTTCCTGAAAATAGTG
Source organism: Triticum urartu (assembly GCF_056163025.1). Classification (NCBI taxonomy): domain Eukaryota; kingdom Viridiplantae; phylum Streptophyta; class Magnoliopsida; order Poales; family Poaceae; genus Triticum; species Triticum urartu. Next base: position 396,581,625 of record NC_141879.1, on the reverse strand, counting down.
CTCGGAGGGTACTCGGCTTTTGTCCGAATCTCGGGACGCAACAACGGTGGTCTCCATCTCTGCCCAGTATGTCTTAACACGGGCAAGAGCCATCCTAGAGCCCTCTATGCATGCTGACCTCTTCATTGCATTTATACGCGGCACCGCGTCAAGGAATTGTTGCACCAAGCTGAAATAACTCTTCGGCTCCGATCTCCCAGCCACAGGTGACCCGTGACGTACTTCATGGCGAGTCCAGACAACCTATTCAGTTCGGCCCATTGAGCCAAACGATCATCCACTACCAGTGGACGCTTTGGATTGTGAAACTGCGACCAGAAAAGCTTTTCCACTTCGCGATCTTTCTGATCTCGAAAGTGTTCGGTCGCATCAGCAGCACTCGCTGCCAAGTCCAGACAGGTATCCTCCACACTCCACATCCGGTCCAACGGAGCAAACTTCGGATCACAAAATTTCCTTCGCAGCATAAAGGGCTTTCCAGCCGCAATCTGTTCGGCCTGACGCAGCTCCTCCTTCGCAGCTCTCATCGCAGAGCGCGTGTCCTTGGCATTGGCAACGGCCTTCTCTAAGTCCGTCTGTTTCGCCTGGTCTTCGTTTTCAAGAAGTCTGCAACGGTTTGTAGCGCTTTTTAACTTTTCGACCATCTCGGCCATCTCTTCTTTGCTTCGGCAATGAGCATCCTGTTCGGCTCTTAGCTCTTCAAGGGCTTTCCTGGTGGCCGCATCACTTTCGCTGGCTTGTTCTTTAGCTCGGGCAAGTTCTGCCCTAAGACTCTCCACGGCGGCCGCACCATCTGCGTCAAGCACACACATCGTAAGACACAGGCATAAAACTGTTCTTACCTGATGCCGCCCGAGGAATTACATACCTTGAGCCTCATCAAGCCGCTTATTGACAAGCGTGATGTCGGCATCTGCCACTTCCAGTTGCCGCTTTACTTCGGCAAAATTGTCAGTTCGGCTCGATTCCGGACACCCTGCCGCCTACATTCAAAGGCGACATCTTAGACCTGGGATTATGATCCTCCGCGTGCCGTCATTTCTTGATGACGCGCAGAGTCTCAGGGGCTACTATCTACATAGGGCGCATCTTATTCATGCGCAACTGACAAAAGTATACATTATCTAATGTACCTCGAAACCCGTCAGTAAACTTTTGACGGCCTCATACAATCCGCTCTCTATGGATGAAATCCTTTCAATCACCGTGCCCATCGATGCACGATGCTCCTCTGAGATAGAAGCTCGCCCCAGCAGAATCTTTAGCTCCTCCGGCCGAGCACCAGACGGTGCCGGGCTCGTCCCATGACCTCTTTCGAAGGCCGGACGCGGAGAACCTCGGGGGGCCGCATAGCCACCTTCCGCCCCTGCCGGATTTGGAGAAACCCTCCGCGATGACACCTCAGGGTCGCCCGCCTCGCTAGGTGGCATGGCAGGGGGAGGCGTCCCGCTCTCCATCATCTCCAGAAGGAGATCCCCCGAAGATGAGCTCTGCTGAGAAGGGCTGAGGTCCGAGCTACAAGATAAAGGTTTGGTTAATCTTCTCAGATATAAATCAAGGACTTCCATCATCCCTCAAAAGGAAAATCTTTTCTCCACTTACGGCTCGCTGGAGGGCTGATCCCCTTGAGGGCGTAGTCCGGCCGAGGAACTCCCCAGCGTCGGACCCTCTGACGAGGATTTTCTCCCCCGTTTCGAGGCCATGGTTTCCGGGTCGTCAGAGGCGGCTCTCTTCTTCTCCTTAGGAGAGGAATTGTCGATTCCTCCCTTCGGAGAAGCCTCCTTCGAGGAGGCCATAGCTTCCTTGTCATCTCCCTCCAAAGGCATTATCTCCAGCATCCTGACCAGCACGGGATCCGGCCTGGTTTCAGGAAGGGGAGCCGGACACCTGATCAGCTTCGCCTTCGCTATCCACTCCTGTTTAAAAGGACGGCTCTTTTAGGGGCAAGTTTATGACAAATATACAGATAGAAGGTCCGGGCACAAGGTTGCTTACTTGAGTATCCGGGCGATTGCAGCTTAGGCCTGCGTCCTCGGTTAAATCCGGACACATCTCTTGTGATCCGAAGAACAGTCTATACATCTCAGCGGGCGTTGCGCCCATAAAGTTCTGGAGAGCTCGCGGTCCCTCTAGATTAAACTCCCACAGGCGAAGGGGGCGACGTTTGCCGGGCAATATTCGGCAAATCAGCATGACCTGCGTCACCTTGACCAAGCTGAGGTCTCCTTCCAAGAGATCCTTAATTCGGCCCTGTAACAGGGGCACGTCTTTGGGCAAACCCCAATCTAACCCTCTGTTAACCCATGACGCTAGCCGTGGTGGGGGACCCGAGCGAAAGGCAGGAAGCGCCACCCACTTGGTGCTTCGGAAAGCGGTGATATAAAACCACTCTCGTTGCCACAAGCCTAGCTCCTCTTGAAAAGAGCCCTCGGGCCATGGAGCATCAGCATTTTTGCTTATAACAGCGCCTCCACACTCTGCGTGCCGTCCCTTGATCATCTTTGGCTCCACTTTGAAAGTCTTGAGCCATAATCTGAAGTGAGGGGTAACACGGAGGAATGCTTCACATACAACGATAAACGAGGAGATATGGAGGATGGACTCCGGAGCTAAGTCGTGGAATTCCAGCCCGTAATAAAACAGCAGTCCCCTCACAAAGGGGTCCATAGGGAAGCCTAACCCCCGAAGGAAGTGAGACACGAACACTACGCTCTCACCGGGCTGGGGACTAGGGATAGCCTGCCTTTGAGCAGGCAACCTGTGCGAAATTTCGGCGGTCAAGAACTTAGCCTCTCTCAACTTTAGCACGTCCTCCTCCGTGACGGAGGAGGGCATCCATCGGCCTTGAAGGTCGGAACCGAACATTGTCGAAGGTCTGAGGCGCCCGGAATCTGGAGCCTAGGGTGTTGGAACTCGAGGCGACGGGCGAACTTGTTTTGGGATTGGAGAAAAGGAGTAAGGCCCTGGTCTCTTTATAAGAGGTTGAATACCAGGAGCCCTCCCCGTAACCGTTTAGGACTCGCCTTTAATCGAGAAAACATGCTAACGGGCACGATTGGGTTACTCACGTCCGTATTGATGAGAATCCCGTAAAAGGGGGGCACACGATCTCTGCTTTGACAAGACGTGCCAAGGAAACCGCCTCGCAAAACACGCTGAGGTGGAAAAGTGAAAACGATTCGAGTGAAGGACTTGGCTGTAGTGTGATGATGCACTGCGGAATACGTCAGCAGATTTGATTTGTGTTAATATTATTCTCTCTATGGCAATATGTGGAAGCTTATTTTGCAGAACCGGACACTACTCTTGGTGTTTACAATCTTCTATGAAGGACTTGGAGGAGGAACCCGCCTTGCAATGCCGAAGACAATTTGCACGCTGGACTCGTCGTCATTGAAGCCTGGTTCAGGGGCTACTGAGGGAGTCCTGGATTAGGGGGTGTTCGGGTAGCCGGACTATACCTTCAGCCGGACTCCTGGACTATGAAGATACAAGATTGAAGACTTCGTCCCGTGTCCGGATGGGACTTTCCTTGGCGTGGAAGGCAAGCTTGGCGATGCGGATGTTCAAGATCTCCTACCATTGTAACCGACTCTATGTAACCCTAACCCTATCCGGTGTCTATATAAACCGGAGGGTTGTAGTCCGTAGGCAATCAACTCCATATACAACAATCATACCGTAGGCTAGCTTCTAGGGTTTAGCCTCCTTGATCTCGTGGTAGATCTACTCTTGTACTACCCATATCATCAATATTAATCAAGCAGGACGTAGGGTTTTACCTCCATCAAGAGGGCCCGAACCTGGGTAAAACATCATGTTCCCTGCCTCCTGTTACCATCCGGCCTAGACGCATAGTTCGGGACCCACTACCCGAGATCCGCCGGTTTTGACACCGACAATGACTAACTAAACAGGATGGCATCAGATAATTATATGATGTCTTTAGTAAACAGGTTCGCATGACATAATTCACATACATGTTATCTAAGTAATCAGGATCACATGATTTAATTCACATATGTGATTTATATGCTAAGCAGAGGGCGTTCACATATATGATGTCTAAACTAAGAACATGGTGTTGAATATTGTGTATATGATGTCTAAACTATGCAATGCAAGACACCATATGCATGATATGAGCGGTATAACCGTGCCAAGTTAGAGCATACACCTCAGTGGGGGAATAGGACTGGTCATCTGTCTCCGAATCCATCTCCGAGGAGCTATCGGGGCCCTGCAAGAGATCTGCTTCGACGGGTAGCACTGTCTACTCTGAAGACCTTGTTTTCACTCCTGATTTTTCCATTACCCACTCAAATGGTTGATTCACATGAAGAGTAGTTTAATGTACAAACACTGTCGACAAATGGAAATGTATTGAAGAAAAGGATGGGCAAGATATCATTCAAATATATGATGCCTGGTTAAACAGGATGGCATTGCATATTTCACATATATTATGGTTGGCTAAAAGAGATGAGACTGCGTAATTCCCATATATGATATAGAAACTAAACAGGTGGCATTACACAACATGTCTAAACTAAGCAGATGACATATATGATGTTGAAAGTAGCCACTGCAAGGCAACATATCATATGCATGATATGACCAACATCATCATGCCAAGTTAGAGAAAACACCTTGGGGGTAAATAGGAGTGGTCAGCTGCGTCCGAATCCACCTCAGAACAGATATCTTCCTCTGGATTACAATCTGGAGAGGGGGAGGGTTTGCCATTGAACTCACCATGTAGCGATGTCTGCATGATGACACTGTATTGCCACGCAAAACTCTTCTCTTTTTCTCTACATGTTCAGCGTGACTGTGTACAATATCTGACATGCATACGAAAAAATATAGTGAGATTATGTAAGGAGAGCATGCAGAAATCTAGAGTGATGGTAACAATCAATGGATGGATCCAAAAATAATGATAGCAGGCTGATGATAGCTTTAATTTAATAAAAAGACAGATGATGATTGCTTTACTATTTGTTTCCCACCCAAGATAGGCATACCATAGGTGAACCAGATAATAGACAGAGATACTATTCATAGCTGCCTTGATATGTGCCTCACAAGTAATTTTAAAACTCAAGTTTGAACATTAATTTGGACCTGACTTGGAGTCTAAGAGGCGAACATGACGATAAAGTAGCAGGAGTAAGCCATGCACAACATAAGCAGAAACAAAAGAGTGCAACCTCTCTTGTGGACCCGTGTACTCCTCAGGTTCATCTGTTGAGTCGATGATGGTGATGCAGTTGCGGTGGGTGCTGGTGGCAGGGAAGGAGATCTGAGGCGGCGAAAGACGGTCAGGAGTCGTGATATCTGGTTTGGTGGATGCTTCTGTCGATGGAGCAGCTCAGGTGCGGTGGACGACACAGCAGAAGGAGCAGGACATACCACACAAAGTTTTCTTAGACACCTACCTGTAACTGAAGTAATTCTGTAAGGGCTCCTTTGGCTTGCAGGATTCTAAAAATGCAGGGATAGGAAAAATATCGGAATAGGATAGGAATGCACGTGGGAAACAGAGCATTTGTAAACACAGGATTTCTGTCAACTTGGGTGTTTGGTTCACAGGAATTGGAAGAGCAGAGGAATGGAAAGAAACATAGCCAAATTAAAGTGAAACCATATGAAAGCGTGTACAGTTAGAATGTTATTCTGCCACTAATGCACTTGGTCTTGTTTTCATGCATAGGATTTCGAAAAGTAGGTCCAGGTGGATGTTTTGCTCCATTCCTTTCAACAAAATGCATGAATAATTGAATAGTAGAGTGCCATAGGAAAATTTCCTATTGCTATGTTTTTCCTTAAGTTTTTCCTTTGAACCAAAATAGCCCTAATGGATCGACATGAATGTAGAGTAATAAGTGATGCGACAAGTGTACAACCTCTTTATCGTAGCCGTGTCGACCTCAACATCATTGGGTTGGTCGCTGAAGAAGTTGAGGCAGAGGTGGCTGTCGGAGGTGTGGAGGAAGATATGAGGAATCTATAGACGGCGTCCAGGGCACTACTCCATTGTGATGGATGGTTCCGTCGTTGGAGCAGCTTCGGTGAGGCGTAAGACGTCGAGGCTGAAGCAGTACAAGACAGACATCGTTTTATCTCAAGTGGGATTCTAATAGCATCTCCATTAGATGATGTAAAATACATTACCAAAAAGTGATAGATGTAAAATTTACATCACCAAAAAAACACCTGACTACAACAGATGAGGTAAAAACCGTTGACTCTAAACTTAACTGTCGAAACTAAAATTTACTATGGAATCTGAATGTTACTGTCGAAACTGAACGCACTGGTAGTAGAGAGGAATTTCACATGTAGTTTAGGCCGCTCGAGCACTAGTAGTAGAGAAACAATGATCTAAATATCGACGGGGAACACAGTAGCAGATAACAGCCGGAGCAGCAGAGCCCGGAGGAGCAAAAACTAGTGCCAGAGCAGCAACTCGTGTAGCTGCAACAACCCGTGTACCAACATCAGCACCGCGAGCGAGAGTAAGAGCAGAGCAGCAGCACGAGCGAGAGGAAGAGCAGAGCGGCAGTGCAAGCGAGCGAGAGCCAGAGCATCAACAACATGACCGGAGGAGAGCAGAGGAGCAGCACGAGCGAGCAAGAGATAGAGCAGCAGCACGAGCGAGAGCCGGAGCAGGAGCAGCAACAGCGCGAGCGAGCAGCAGTAGATCCGACTGGTATGGCCGTCGCCGCCGAAGGGGCCTCGCACTGGGGGAGAGCCGCCGTGGAGATGTCACCCGTGGCGCCGGCTTTGTGGTAGCCGCGCCATGGGGGTGCAAGATGGAGCATCGTCGGCATCGTGAGGTCGAGTTAAGGAGAAGGTGCGATGTGATGAGTGTACAAACTCTTTGGTGGCGCCGACTAGGACTCGGCTTCGTCCGAGGAGTCGGTGAGGATGCCGCGGTTCCGGTGGAGCAGGTTAAGGCGGTGCTGTGGGGATGGAGCAGCCGCGATAGACGAGGCGATCGTCGGAGCAGCTCCTTGGAGGTGGAGGACGGGGCGGCTGAACCAACGGGATGACAAGATGGACGACGGATCCTCGTCTGGGGAGGTGGATGAGGGACGTCGAGCTATTGCGGTGGACGACGTCGTCGGGGGAGAGGCTCTGGCTGGGCAGCGGTGAGGTAGCAGACGGAGGAGGGTGGGGTTTCGCGGCTGGAGCAGAGAGGTTATGGCGGCCTGGGATTTCAAATGGCGACAAGAAGGCGATGGGAGGGGGAACCATGACTTAGGGATGCGCTTGTCCAAAATGAAGGGTGATACAGGGCATCCCTCGAGCATCCCCATGGACATCCCATCACCACCACAAGCACGAAGGGAACCAATGACAAGGACACGTGCCGTCAAAACCGAGGTTAACTCTTTCCTCTTCAAGTTTCATTCGGATTCACACGAGAGTCGGATTCTACCTCAAATGGAAACTCTATGCACTCTTAGGTACCAATAAGAAGACCGTGAAGAGGTGACGACGGAGAAACAAGCACCTATGGAGGAGGAGAAGGAAGGACACTCGGGACACAAAGCAAAAGAGGTCCCGAACTACCCCGGGTGCCCGGCCACCTCCTACAGCTGGCTGGAAGGGCCCCTGGCCGCCCCGGGTGCCCGGCCATGTTGGCCCCGGGTGCCCGGTCCCTGCCTGGGCGCTAGCCTCAGCCGCCCTGGGTGCCCGGCCACTTGGCCCCGGGTGCCCGACCCTTTGCCTGGGAGCTGCCCCCACCGCCCCGGGTGCCTGGCCTCCTCCTAGGCACTGCCCCAGCCTACACCGGGTGCCCGGGCCTCACAGCCCCGGGTGCCCGGCCCCCCTCCTCTCGGTGACCTCCGGGTGCCCGGATCCCTTTGCACCGGATGTCCGGACACGTCTGGTTTGTGCCTGCGTGGACAAAGGGAAAATGTCCCATATACCCTTGTTTTACCCCCAATTCGTCCCTAGCCTATGTAAAATCTTCCCCTAGCTCATTAGAGAGGATAGCAAAGTATATGATAGACAAAGAGAGAGCTTTGCTCGTCCTCCTCCTCATGGAGATCATTTCCTCCTAAGGGAGAAGATCCTCTTGTGGATATCAAGACCCCATCTAGGGAAGGATCCCCATCATAGGATCATCAAGACCTCGCTCCTCATAGAATTGGGATGAACTATTTACCTTGTATCTTTCCTTTGTTGTCCTTCGATCATTGTGACCTATTTTGTGTTCTTGGATCTAGCATATGTATGACTGGATCTAGTCAATTTGAGTGTTTCCCCCCTCTTGTGTTCTTCGTGTTCTTTGTGGGATTTCCCCTCCAATTCGTGAAAGATCCATCTTAGGGTTCCACCCTACAACATCTTGGTATCATGAGCCATGGTTTCTCATGAAATTGGAGCCCCCCTTCTTGTTCTCTAGCCTAATTTTGTTGCGTTCTTCCCCAATTTCGAAAATTCCCCACCAAAAATAGCTCCAATTTTTGTTTGTGATTTGTTGGTTTGATGAGGTTTTGTTGGATATGATCCATGGATTTGCTTGGTTGCAAGTGGATCTAGCCTTCCCCCCATACATTTTCACCTTTCCCACCACAAAGTCCACCAATTTCTCCAATTTTCCCACAAATTTTCGCCCAAATCCGTGACCCCCGGGCACCCGGACCTCAAACCCCGCGCACCCGGACCCCCCCCCCCCCCCCGCCCAACCCCGCTGACCCCCCGGGTGGCCGCACCCCTTACCCCCGGGCACCCGGACCCCTAGGCCACCTTTTCTGCACATACCCACTGACCACCCCGGGTGCCCGCAACTCCGACCCCCGGGCACCCGCAGCCCCCCGAATCAGCCCACCAACAAAAACCGTTTCGGCCATAACTTTCACTCCCGGAGTCCGATTTTGACGTTCTTTAGCTCGTTGAGTAGCTATTGACATACCCCATCCATCTAGATAGGTTCCAACACTATTTGACTCCATCACAATTTTGACATTTTCACATCTTTGCCTAGGTCATCCACCATACCATTCGCAAAACCACCATAGCTTTCCGCAACCTAACCCATTTTGATCCATATAGCATTTGTGGTTTCTTGAGTGGTGACTTGAGTCTCCTAAGGTGTTTCAGCTACTTAGGGATGGTTTTTTCTTCATCAACCACCACCATCACTTCCACATTGCTAACTCCGGAACCACCAACGCATTCCGCTACCACCATTTGACATTTTCCGTTTGAGATTTTGAGTTTGCGGTTTTTCGTTTCCTAGGGTGTTTCGGCAAACTAGGAATGGTTCGACATCGACAACACCGCCGCTCAACTTCGTCAAGGATTCGCATCACCCACCTTCACCATTTTGACAACCTAACCGTAAGCAAGAACGGTAATCTCTATATCATCCTGGTATCATGGTATCCCATCATTGTACATTTTTCTTGCCGTTACATTGTTAATCCCTTAGCCCATTTTGCGTCACTTGCCTATCGAGACTAGCCATTGAGTATTGCCGGCAACGTTACTTGTGCACATTATTGATCATCAATCTACACCTTCCATTGCATACATACCATATCATATTGGTATCATCTTGGTATCATATCATCTCTTGTGTCACAAGATTGTTCCCGCATATACACAGTTGCTATCTTGGTTTGTGCACTTCGCGTAAATAGCCATATCAAAAAAAAGAATAAGCTTTTAAGCGAAAAGAGAGCAAAGAAGCTTGTAAGCAAGAGCCATAGCATCGCCACATTGCATACCATACTACCATATTGATCATCTTGGATCATCGTATGTGAAACACCGGAACATCATACATATATAGCATACTTGGGATAGAAAGTTGATACATTTTACATCTTATAGGTTGTGCAGAAGTGGCGTATCCGCCTATTGAGCAATTGTGCTAGCGTCTCTCTAGAGTTGTGCAACATGAGCATTTTCCGTAGATTCCACATTTTGTGCTCATTCCTTGGTTGCACGGCCCCATTTATCTATCCGTGTGTGTGTTTTCGAGTGCCACCCATTGCTATTGGTATACTTGTTTCACTTGCGAATTTGTGAATCTTTTCTAGCATTATTGACTCTTGCTAACATTTTGCATCAAATTTTGTGCCACTATCCTCACCGAGCTCCACCATAAGCCTTACTTGTGTAGGTGTGAGAATTAACAAGATCCGGTACCAATTGTGCTATTTCCTTGATACATTATTGAGTGATCATTGATCCATCTTCAACATTGGAAAGGTACATTTGGTCTAGTTCTTTCCTTTCTTCCACTCACATTTGCTCGAGTCTTGTGATGGATAGGCAAGGCATTTCATCTCCGGTCTTCCACGACAATGATGGCATGAACAACTACATCACCAAAACGTCCATCTTCGGACTACAACGAGCAATGCAAGGCATTGGGCGACTCGCCATCGACATTCACCAAAACGAAGCAAGGAAAAGGGACTACATCGACACCAAGTTGGACGAACAAATGGATCAAGTATGAGACATGGTGGCCAACTAAAAGTCTTCTTCCCCTTCGTCATCTTCAAGGCGGCGATGCTCTAGTAGCAAATCTTCGGAACATCATCGAGCTCAAGCACTACAACACCATCAAGATGACGATGCTCGCGATGCGTACACCTACAAGTCCCAAACAGCTCTACATCAAGCTACGGCCAAACTTCATGAGCACAAGAGAAGACTGCGAGACAAGCACCAATAAGAACGTGAAGGTCAAGAGCTCAAAACCAACAACCGCTCAACGACTCCACCATCTACCTTGGCATCTTCATCAATGACTTCAAGGCATCTTCGCCTCTTTGGACATTCCGCATCTTCGCCTACAAGAACCTCAAGAGAAGCTCCCCAAGCTCAAGTCCGCGACTTCCACGAGCTACTACGACCTCGACACCGACCACGAGCTTCCTTTCTATGGGACTCAAGACCCCAAGGAGTATCTCAAGTGGGAGCGCAAGATGGACGACTACCTCAAGTTACGCCAAGTCCCTTCTGAAGACCAGGTGAAGTGCACCTCAAGTAACTTCCACGACTACGCGTCGACATGGTGGCTTCACACACCTTCGAAGAGCTACAGCATGAGTTGGCCCAAGACGAAGAAAGCTATGTGGCGAGAGCTTTTGCCTTCCACCTACACGGAACATCTTCAACGCCAATTGGAGAACACCATCCAAGGATCCAAGTCCCTCGACGAGTACTTCCTCGAGATGAAGAAAGCCTTGCGACGAGCCGGTGTGGACGACCCCATTTGGATGAAGTTCTACTTCATGATGGGATTAAACAACGACATCTCAAAGATTATCTTCCTTGAGAACTACAAGTCCCTCGACGACAACTACATTGGTGCTCTCACGGCGGAACAAGAACTCATGAAGGCCAAGGCTTCTCCACCCCAAGCACACTTCCCGAAGGCCAAGCTCCAAGACAGCGAGCATGAGGCTAGTACCACCACAATGTCCAAGCCCGACGTGATCCATGACGATGCTCCCTTGTTTGACTTCACCACCATCCCTCTTTGTGGCATTGATGATGCCGAGTCTACTTTGGCTCTTTGTCAAGATGGTACGGCGCCGACGATGACTAAGGAGCCATCCGAGGACAAAGCTTTGGAGGAAAACAACATGGTGGCGAGCAAGGATGATGCTTCCATCTTTGGAGGCAAGAGTGATGAGGTGCCATCTTCGGCCTTCATTCACGGCGACGAGATGGTTGAGCATGGTATTTTCCCTTCGACCACGGCGACGTATGATGACTTGAGTGACATATGCCACCATCTTGAGAATGAGAGTGCCTTCACCACTAGCCCAATATATGACGAGTTGCCCCAATTCCCATGTGAGGAGAGCCACCACCACCACCACTTGAGTGATTTGAGTGACTCCACCATATGTGACATTGAGCGCACCTACCTTGAGGGAGTGAGTGAGCCACCACCACATAGAGAGAGTGAGGTAGTTGATAGGGCATGTGAGGTCATTTCTATTTCTAACACCATAACCTCCACCTCTATTGTGTCTTCTCACTTGGTTCTAGGTCCCATATATGATGACGAACCGATCCTCGACGACTTCGTCCTTCCTTTGGACAAGAAGATGGCCATGGTGGACGATGATGCACCCCCACATGGTTCCATCACGATGATGACATTGACCACAACTTGGTCTTTGATACTTCACCTACACCACATGAGTGGAATGATCAAGGTAACATAGGTGATGGTACTTCACTTGTCCCACTAGTGGACTATCTTGCAAATGATTGCTTACATGATGTTGATCACCTTATGATTCATCACATACTACATCCTCTACTTGTTTCTATATGCCACCCACTTATGATGAATATGATGTTAAGCATGTCGAATTACCTAGTTGTGATGCTATGCTCCATAGGATATTATGTAAAAATTCTATTGGTCATATTATGTTTGAGAATCCATTAAACTTATCATATGCTATGAGTGAGATCTCCCATATTGCATCATTCCAATTTCATCATAGTGACTATGCATATGCCATTAAAATAAACCCAATTTGCACATATGGCATAGATGACAAGCCCATGGTTATTGGCATTTGTTTTTCTTGTGATGATATTGATTTGCTCCCTTTGCATCATTTATCTCATATGCCATGCCATGACCACCTAACTTCGGATATGCATTGTTTCGGATGTTGTCCATTTTCTCCATATAATGCTTCCAATATTTCTCATGAGGAGACCCCCATAGTTTCCTCATACATGTTAGGAGATTTTGATCAATCTCATCCATTGCATGATCCCAATAATTATGTGCACAATATGCTCCCCATAAATGCTCATGCTATTGTTGTGCCATATACTTGCATTCTCAATTTGTGTCCCCATCGTGTTATACAAAATAATAATTATTTAATGATGGATGACATGTTTCTATATCATGCATCTCATTTATTTAAGCATTGGATATTTTGTGCTAACCAACACATGCACATGCACATCATAATGGATGATGTGTACATTTACCACACACACAATTTCTTTTGTTTGTGTCTCTTTTGTGAAGGTAAACATTCTACCCCGTCAACCTCGCAATCCCATGAGTTGACGAAACGAGCTCTAGAGAGCAATGATGATTTGGGATACCGTGGATTGTTCTTACCACCGCTCCCTTCGCACAAAAACTTCACGCATTTCATCTACATGGCTCTCACATGCCTATGGGTTATATACCACTTCTCAATTTATGCCCATAGTGCCATGTTCACTTTGCATGATATGCTCATCTCTATACCTTTGCCATGCATTTGTGAACCATGCTTTGCATTACGCATGACGATTGATTCTACTACTTGTATGTGTATTTGCAAGATTGGTGGAGATATTGCTTGTTCTTGCCATCTTTCTTTTGTGATCCATTCCTATGATGATACATTGATCTTGATTTGTAATCATGCTTGTGGTATGCCATGTGCATTGCCTATGCCTACTTTTTGCACACATGACATGATTGCCATGATTACCTATAGTATGTTGCATCTTCACACTACTAACTTGCAAGACTTGATTGCCTCGCACATGTTGCACCATTGCTATCTCATTTGTGTTGAGTGCCACACTATCTTCACCACGCCATATGTACATTATGCTTGGATTGTCTTGCACTTGCCCCATGTGTTTAGACATTTCATTTCATTTGGTGTTTTGAATGACTCTTATGGCTACCATAGACCGTTCATTGAGAGTCTTATGCATGATTGTTATGCCATTGAGGTAGATGCTTATTCTCTTGACACACATATTTACATCGGTACCTCACATTTACATGCTTGTTTCCATGATGTCCTTGATTTTTCTCAATTTATGAGCTTACATGACATGTCACAATCCCTTGTCACACCATATGTTATGCTTGATGATGACACTTGTTTGGTGAATCACCTCTTGAATGCTTGGTTTTGCACTAACTGAAAGTGCAACTATCCCTAGGTGGTTTTGGTAATTCATAACAACATATAGCTCATTGAGCTAATGCTATTCCAAGATGATTATTTCAGGAAAGCTCAATGATTGGCATGGCATGGATGTGAAAGTGGAACCCTCAAAATGCTAAGGACAAAGGATTGGCTCAAGCTCAAAATCTCAAGACTCTTCATTTCATATTTTAGTGATCCAAGATCACATTGAGTCCATAGGAAAAGCCAATACTATTAAGGAGGGATGAGGTTTTGCTTAATGAGCCTCTTGCTTCATGTGCTTAGTGATATACTCCAAAACCCTCAACTACTTTCCCATATCCACATATGACCTAAACTCTAAGCCAAACTCGGTCCTACCAATTTTTCCTATCCGGCGCCACCGAGTTTCACTTGTCATTAGCCACTGCCAAAACCCTAGCAATTCGGTTCTACCGATAAGGTTCTCGGTCCCACCGAGATGCGGTTGCAAACTCTCTGTTTCCCTTTCGTAACTTTTCGGTCCCACCGAAAGAGCGAATCGGTCCCACCGAGATTGCAACATAAACTCAGTGTTTCCCCTTTGTAACTTTTCGGTCTCACCGAGTTCCACTCGGTCCTACCGAAAGAGCAAATCGGTCCCACCGAGTTTGCCTAACCAACTCTCTGGTAAGCTAATTACCAAACTCGGTCTCACCGAGTTTGTGTAATCGGTCTCACCGAGATTACGTTATGCCCAAACCCTAACTGAATCGGTCCTACCGAGTTGCATGTCAGTCCCACCGAAATTCCTAACGGTCACTAGGTTTACTATTTCGGTCAGACCGAGTTTATTGATTCGGTCCCACCGAGATTGGAAAACTGTGTAACGGTTGGATTTTGTGTGGAGGCTATATATACCCCTCCACCTCTTTCTCATTTGAAGTGAGAGCCATCAGAACACACACATCATTCCAACTCATTTGTTCTGAGAGAGAACCACCTACTCATGTGTTGAGATCAAGACATTCCATTCCTATCATATGAATCTTGATCTCTAGCCTTCCCAAGTTGCTTTCCACTCAAATCTTCTTTCCACCAAGTCCAAATCCTATGAGAGAGAGTTGAGTGTTGGGGAGACTATCATTTGAAGCACAAGAGCAAGGAGTTCATTACTTACACACCATTTGTTACTTCTTGGAGAGTGGTGTCTCCTAGATTGGCTAGGTGTCACTTGGGAGCCTCCGACAAGATTGTGGAGTGAACCAAGGAGTTTGTAAGGGCAAGGAGATTGCCTACTTCGTGAAGATCTACCGCTAGTGAGGCAAGTCCTTCGTGGGCGATGGCCATGGTGGGATAGACAAGGTTGCTACTTCGTGGACCCTTTGTGGGTGGTTGCTTCTTCGTGGACCCTTCGTGGGTGGAGCCCTCTGTGGACTCGCGCAACCGTTGCCCTTGGGTGGAGCCCTATGTGGACTCGCGCAACCGTTACCCTTCGTGGGTTGAAGTCTCCATCAACGTGGATGTAGAATAGCACCACCTATCCGAACCACGGGAAAAACATCCGTGTCTCCAATAGCATTTGAAATATCCAAACCCTTCCCTTTATATTCTTGCAAGTTGCATGCTTTACTTTCCGCTGCCAATATACTCTTTGCATGCTTGCTTGAATTGTGTGATGATTGCTTGACTTGTCCTAAAATAGCTAAAATCTGCCAAGAACTAAAATTGGGAAAAGGTTAAGTTTTTATTTGGTCAAGTAGTCTAATCACCCCCCTCTAGACATACTTTCGATCCCACAAGTGGTATCAGAGCTTTGGTCTCCATTTGCTTGATCTCCATAGCTTTTGGTGGTCATAGCCTTGGTTTCACAACCTAGGAGAGTATGGCGTCTAGCGAGGGAAATTATCACCGTAGAGGTCCTTACTTTGATGGTACTAATTTTGCTAGTTGGAAGCATAAAATGAAAATGCATATTCTTGGACATAACCCCGCCGTTTGGGCTATTGTGTGTGTTGGTTTGCAAGGTGACTTCTTTGAAGGGAGAGAACCAAACCGTGAAGCTACCGTGGAAGAGTTGAAGATGTTGCAATACAATGCTCAAGATTGTGATATTCTCTTCAACGGATTGTTCCCCGAAGAATTCAACAAAATCAGCCGCCTTGAGAATGCAAAGGAAATTTGGGACACTTTGATTGATATGCACGAAGGTACCGACTCCGTCAAGGAATCCAAGTTGGATGTGCTTCAAAGCCAACTTGACAAGTTCAAGATGAAGGATGGTGAAGGTGTCGCTGAAATGTACTCTAGGCTTGCTCTCATCACAAATGAGATTGCCGGCTTAGGAAGTGAAGAGATGGCCGATAAATTCATCATCAAGAAGATCCTAAGAGCCTTGGATGGAAAATACGATACCGTGTGCACATTGATCCAAATGATGCCCAATTACAAAGATCTCAAGCCAACGGAGGTGATTGGAAGGATTGTTGCTCATGAGATGTCACTTAAGGATAAAGAGGAACTTCACAACAAATCAAGTGGTGCCTACAAAGCCTCATGTGAAGCCCCTACATCATCAAGTGAGAAACAAGACTTCAATGAAGAATTGAGCTTAATGGTGAAGAACTTCAACAAGTTCTACAAGAATAGAAGCAAAGATAGAAACTCCAACTCAAGGTCCTACAATGACAAAAGATCTTCTAGTCGAGAGCGAAACTGTTACAATTGTGGAAGACCCAGACACTATTCCAATGAGTGTACGGCTCCCTACAAGAGAAGAGAAGATTCTCCAAAAAGAAGAAGCAAAGGATCACCACCAAGAGAGAGAAGGAGTAGAGATGATCATTATGAACGAAGATACTCACGGAGAAGCAAGGATTCGGAAAGGAAGGAAAAATCATCAAGGAGCTACACAAGACGAAGACATCAAGCTCATGTTGGTGAATGGGTATCCGGCTCCGACTCCGACAGCCACTCCGAGAGAAGTTATCACTTCGACTCCGAAGATACTCAAGATGAAGGTGTTGCCGGTCTAGCACTTGTGTCAACAAACTCCTACGACATATTTGACTCACCAAATGAAGGAATTGGAAGATGCTTCATGGCCAAAGGTCCTAAGGTAACACACCCCGAGTATGTTGATTTCAATAGTGATGAGGATGACTTGTTAGGATGATTTGATTGGTGACAACTCTAGTGATGAATACTATTATGAAAGACCAATTAATCATGCTAATCAAGATAAAACGAGTGACAATGATAAGGAGAAGATTGAGGCCCTAACTAAAGAACTAAAAACTCTTAAGGTAGCTCATGACACTATCTTCGAAGATCATCAAGAACTTTTAAGAGCTCATGAGAAGCTACGCTTTGAAAAGCTCAATCTTGAGCAAGAGCATGAGTTCTTAAAGGCAATCAATGATGATCTCCGCAAGAAAAGTTCTTCTTACATTGCCAAGCGTTTACTCTTATCCACTTACATGCCTCAAGTCAAGTCTAACAAGAAAGATTCTTCCTCTAGTAGTAACAATGATCATGCTAAATCCAATATTGTTGCTTCTAGTAGTTCTATTGATTCCACTAATGATTCTCTTAGCCAAGTTACACTTGAGCAAGAAAATAGCTTATTGAAGGGAATTATAGAGAAAGGAGTGTACAAAAGCCTTGCCGGGAGTAAGCAATTCGAGGAAATTGTGCGCAAGCAAGGAATGCACCGGAAGAATCAAGGTGTTGGTTTTGAACGAAAGTTCAATGCCAATGGAGTTGAATGGGAAGAAGATCAATACCCCAAGACGAAGTTTGTACCTCAACAAGAGAAGTTTTTCAAAGGGACACAAGCTCAAGATGATCTTCCACCACAAGACTATGAGCAAAAAGGCAAGGACAAGCTTCAAGAGGAAATTGATGCATTTGAAGAAGCTCCTAAGACCTTAGTCAAGTGGATTCCCAAGACTACTTCAAGTTCCACTTCATCAAGTACGACTACAACTCCAAGGATTCCCATCAAGATGATGTGGATCCAAAAGAAGAAGAACTAGAGAGGTCTTGAGGGTGACTCCGCCAACATACTTCACTCTTATCATTTTGGCAAGAACAAGTGCACTCAACTTCCACATCTTGCACTAGTTCAAGGAGTCACAAACCCTCTTGTTGGTAAGACAAGGGACAAGGTAACCTAAAGTTTTCATGGACATCATCTTTTGTGTGCATCACTCTATGTCTATGGATATCCTTGTTTGTTCCTTGTGGGACTAACCCATGTAGGTATTGAAAGTGCAATTCACTCAAAAGGATAGCTCCAAGAGATCTACATCAACATTGAGCATCCACATCTTCAATATCTACATGAAGTCATCATCGACAAAACCCAAGGTTAGTTCATCCCTCTTAGGGGGGATATCACATCTAGGGGGAGCTTTACTCTAAGACTTGAGCTAAAGCAACTCTAAAGATGTGAACAAAACAATGCTTTATGTAAAAGTGGTAACCCCACTTGAGCTTAAATGATGAGTATGACCTACGATCAAGTGTTCTCACTTGACTCCTAAGTCAATATACTCATATATAGATGACCTAGTCATCGCAAATTGCTTGATAGATGCTAGAATTGGTTGTGCATGCTTTGCCACATATTTCATTTGCCATCTTATTGTGTGAGCATGCTGATTGCATATTTTACTCATTCGAGGACATCCACTTGTTGCTTTGATTGTTTGGCTTTATCTTATTTTGCCAAGTGGATGGACAAGAATGCCTAAGAACCTCCTCTAGCTATCTATGCTTTTCTCGTCTCAAACTCTATTCATGCTGCATCACAAAATTTGATCAAGTCAGATTCGAACCACTCTGTGTGAGGAGCGCTCGGAGTCCCCGATTCGTCATAGACTTAAACTTCCAAAACCTCTTTATGAATCTCGGTCTGACCGATACTCCATTTTCGGTCCTACCGAGTTCATTAAGTTGATCTAGGTTTTCGATCTCGGTGCAACCGATTTGAACTTTTCGGTCACACCGAGTTGCAATAACTGCACATAGTTTTGCATCTCGGTGCCACCGAGTTGTTCCACTCGGTCACACCGACAGGGTCGGGCTATATATAGTGACGGGCAGAATTTTGGAAATTTCTCCGAAACCTCCTCGCCCGCGTGATAGCCTGCTCTGCCCCCGAGGTCTCCGGATCGTCTCCTCGCCGCCAGCAGCCTCCAGTCGCTGGTCTTCGCCGCCGTCAACGGATTTCTGCCCCGCCATTGCCGCCGTAGCAAGTCCACGCCGAACTAGGGTATGGACTTGATCATTGTGCTATTCCTCAATCTGATTCCTAGCACATTGTGACCATCATGAATCTTGCCACGATTGATAAACTTCTATCCAGTCAAAACGCTCGTAGATTAGGTTTAATTCGAAAATTTTAGGGTTAGGTTTCCGCCGAAACCATCTCGGACCCACCGAGTTGAAAAACTCGGTCCCACCGATCTGGCTTTTGCCATTGCACAAGTTAAACTCGGTCTGACCGAGAATAACTTATCGGTGCGACCGATTTTGGAATTCTGTGAAACCCTAGCAATCTCGGTGCCACTGAACTGTGACTCGGTCTGACCGAGTTCACCAGTTCTGGTGCCAAAACTGCTTCGGTGTCACCGAGTTTGAAAATCGGTAGATCCGAGATGCTTTCTGTGGAAAACTAAAACTAAGTTTTTGAGTTAATCTTTTGCAAAAATCTCTGCTTTTTGTGATGCTCATCCACTCTATCTCTTCTATAATCTATTCACAGGGTCAGCAGTCAGTTTGCAACATGTCTGATCAAAATGACAGCCAGAACCTCTCAGAGCAGCAAGTTGTGATGAGTGAGGGCACTAGCCCCTCAAGTTCTTCTGATGATGGCAGCAGGAGCACACCCAGCAATCTGCCTAAGGCTGCCACACGTCAAAGGAAGAAGAGAACGTCTGATTCTGAGGATGAAGACTATGTGGCAGAGGAAGAGGCCACTTCCAAAAGGGTTGAGCCAGCTCAAGGCTCAAAGCCAGGCCTGAAAGTCAAGAGGCCAGCAGGCAGGCAACCAATGTCAAAGGCTAGAGCCTCAACTGAGAAGCCTGCACCTGCTCCCATTGAGCCCATTGCTGCTGAGGGCAAAAAGAGGAAGGAAAGAGTGAAGAAGACAGTAGCCAAAGTGCTTGGGAGAGCCTCCATCATGGTAGAGGAGGAGGAGGAAGAAGAGGCAGCTGCACCAGCGCCCAAGGCACCCAAACTTATGGGATATGCCATAAGGTCAGGGGGAGCTGCTTCCAAGGCCAAGCCAGCTCCAAAGCCTAAGACAGCACCCAAGAGAAACACAAGGAGTATACCTGCTACAGAAAAGAACAAGGCCCCAGTGCCTGAAGCTATTGAAGAAGAGGAAGAGAGTGTCCTCCGGAAGCTCAAGCCCAAGATCCCAGACCACAACGATGCTCATCCTGTGGCTGAGGACATGAAGCTCAGGAGAGACTCAGGGCTGAGAAAATGGAGAGAAGCAGACCCGTATGCTTCTAGGAGAAGGACTGCCGTGGACTATAGATTTCACACCAAGGAGCAACAAGACTTTTATGAGACTGTTTTGCTTGACAAGAAGCCAATCGTCTGTGACATGAGATGGGTCGACTGGACCTACATCAAGGAGAATGAGGAGTACTTCCCAGGAGTTCAAGACAGCTTCAGAGCGTGTGGAGTAGAGGACTTTGTTGGGCAGAAGCTCACAAAGTGGAACGAGGAACTCATCATGCAGTTCTACTCCACAGCTCACTTTTATCCGGATGGAAGGATTACATGGATGTCAGAGGGTACAAGGTACCAATCTACAGTGGCTGAGTGGGCACAGATTATCAATGCCCCAGAAGAGCAAGATGAGGACTTGGACATCTATGCAAAGAAGAAGATGGACCATAACTCCATGTCCAACATGTACAAGGAAATTCCCAATGAAGCTCTTGACACATTCAAGTTTGGGTCAGTGCACTATCTGCTCTCAGGATTGCCTACTATCAATTGGATACTAAGGCACACTCTGTTGCCTAAGTCTGGAGATCACAATATGATCAGAGGTCACGCGATCAACCTGCTTCATGTCTTTGACGTGCCTCAGAAATTCAAGGTCATGAGTCTCATTGTGGAAACCATTAAGAGGATAGCTGCAGATCAGAAGAGGAGCTGTGGATATGCCCCTCAGATTCAGGAGCTCATCAACTCCAAGATGGGCACGGGCGTATATTTGTTGGATAAGGAACACCTGCCCATCCGTCCAGATTTCGAGGACAATGAAGTTGTGATGACAGAGAATGAGCCATCGTCTGCACAAGCATTTGCAAAGAAGGAGAAGGCGAAGAAGGAAAAAGCTGCCAGGATGCCTACTCAAGAGGAGGCATCTGAGTACTTCTTGAAGACCAAACAAGAGCAGCTCAGTTACTTGATTGCATCCTCGCTGAGAATTGAGCAAAGTCTGGCCAATCTTACTAAGAATCAGCAGAGCCTAGAGAGGATCATGGAACAGAAGTTCTATGACTTGGATGTCAAGGTAACAGAAGTTCAGTCTATAGTGGAGCAGCTTCAGGAGGACATGAATGAGAGGAGAGGCAGGACCACGACTCATGCTTTTTCTAGAGTGCCACGAGGTCCGAGGTCGTCTGCACTGCCAGTTGCTGACACCAGAGCCACAGCCTCAGCTCCAGCGTCTACTTCAGCTCCAACTCCAGCGACTACTTCAACATCTACAGAAGCCTTCGTCCTTGGAGTGATTCGGACTCCACCACCACCTGAAGATCAAGCCTGAGCGACGACTTAGCACTATGCATTTTCTAGGAACTTTTTGGTAACTTGTTGCCAAAGGGGGAGAAGATGTATAGATCATAGGCTGAGAGAGAGAGTGTGTTGCTTTTCTCTCTTGTTTTATTTGGTGGTTTCTTCAAACTTTTTCTGCTTTTGTGTGACATACTACGTCCTTATGTTTGTGAGACATCGATGATCATGTGTTTGATCATAAGCTACACTTAATGTTTGCTTGATGCTTGTTTAAATATTATCATGTTATCTATCATTTGTGATCCTTCACTATTCTTGGTGATGAGTGCATGTATTTCAATCTTATCATTTTGAGCGCTCCACCAAGATGTATGTGACATGGAAGAGTAACCCATGATTCTAACTCTTTGTGCATTTGCAGTCCAAAGCAAATTTTAAATATGCACAAATTTAGGGGGAGCTCTTACTTATCACATACTTCTCAAAGCGACGATATATTTTCATGCTTATTATCTTTTGTCGAAGCTTTGATCTATATGTTGTCATCAATTACCAAAAAGGGGGAGATTGAAAGTGCAACTATCCCTAGGTGGTTTTGGTAATTCATAACAACATATAGCTCATTGAGCTAATGCTATTCCAAGATGATTATTTCAGGAAAGCTCAATGATTGGCATGGCATGGATGTGAAAGTGGAACCCTCAAAATGCTAAGGACAAAGGATTGGCTCAAGCTCAAAATCTCAAGACTCTTCATTTCATATTTTAGTGATCCAAGATCACATTGAGTCCATAGGAAAAGCCAATACTATTAAGGAGGGATGAGGTTTTGCTTAATGAGCCTCTTGCTTCATGTGCTTAGTGATATACTCCAAAACCCTCAACTACTTTCCCATATCCACATATGACCTAAACTCTAAGCCAAACTCGGTCCTACCAATTTTTCCTATCCGGCGCCACCGAGTTTCACTTGTCATTAGCCACTGCCAAAACCCTAGCAATTCGGTTCTACCGATAAGGTTCTCGGTCCCACCGAGATGCGGTTGCAAACTCTCTATTTCCCTTTCGTAACTTTTCGGTCCCACCGAAAGAGCGAATCGGTCCCACCGAGATTGCAACATAAACTCAGTGTTTCCCCTTTGTAACTTTTCGGTCTCACCGAGTTCCACTCGGTCCTACCGAAAGAGCAAATCGGTCCCACCGAGTTTGCCTAACCAACTCTCTGGTAAGCTAATTACCAAACTCGGTCTCACCGAGTTTGTGTAATCGGTCTCACCGAGATTACGTTATGCCCAAACCCTAACCGAATCGGTCCTACCGAGTTGCATGTCAGTCCTACCGAAATTCCTAACGGTCACTAGGTTTACTATTTCGGTCAGACCGAGTTTATTGATTCGGTCCCACCGAGATTGGAAAACTGTGTAACGGTTGGATTTTGTGTGGAGGCTATATATACCCCTCCACCTCTTTCTCATTTGAAGTGAGAGCCATCAGAACACACACATCATTCCAACTCATTTGTTCTGAGAGAGAACCACCTACTCATGTGTTGAGATCAAGACATTCCATTCCTATCATATGAATCTTGATCTCTAGCCTTCCCAAGTTGCTTTCCACTCAAATCTTCTTTCCACCAAATCCAAATCCTATGAGAGAGAATTGAGTGTTGGGGAGACTATCATTTGAAGCACAAGAGCAAGGAGTTCATTACTTACACACCATTTGTTACTTCTTGGAGAGTGGTGTCTCCTAGATTGGCTAGGTGTCACTTGGGAGCCTCTGACAAGATTGTGGAGTGAACCAAGGAGTTTGTAAGGGCAAGGAGATTGCCTACTTCGTGAAGATCTACCGCTAGTGAGGCAAGTCCTTCGTGGGCGATGGCCATGGTGGGATAGACAAGGTTGCTACTTCGTGGACCCTTTGTGGGTGGTTGCTTCTTTGTGGACCCTTCGTGGGTGGAGCCCTCCGTGGACTCGCGCAACCGTTGCCCTTGGGTGGAGCCCTGTGTGGACTCGCGCAACCGTTACCCTTCGTGGGTTGAAGTCTCCATCAACGTGGATGTAGGATAGCACCACCTATCCGAACCACGGGAAAAACATCCGTGTCTCCAATAGCGTTTGAAATCTCCAAACCCTTCCCTTTATATTCTTACAAGTTGCATGCTTTACTTTCCGCTGCCAATATACTCTTTGCATGCTTGCTTGAATTGTGTGATGATTGCTTGACTTGTCCTAAAATAGCTAAAATCTGCCAAGAACTAAAATTGGGAAAAGGTTAAGTTTTTATTTGGTCAAGTAGTCTAATCACCCCCTCTAGACATACTTTCGATCCCACACTAACGCTAACCACATTTGTTTTTCCAAGTGTCTGTTATACTTGCTCCTTTTGAAGGAATCACAAGACGGTGCAACATTGGAGAGTGCCCATTTCGAGCTTCAACATGCTAAGTGCTTGGTGCTTGTCAACTTCTACACAACGACGCCCTCTCTTTCCCATGGTGATGAAGATCACGATCCATGGACGGATCTCTCCCAAGGGGGGGGGATGATGCGGAGCATCCCTCGCTCATCCCCATGGACGTCCCATCACCACCACTAGCACGAACGGAACCAATGACAAGGGCACGTGCACGTGTCGTCAAAACCGAGGTTAACTCTTTCCTCTTCAAGTTTCATTTGGATTCACACGAGAGTCGGATTCTACCTCAAATGAAACTCTATGCACTCTTAGGTAGCAAGAAGAAGACCACGAAGAGGCGAGGACGGAGACACAAGCACCTATGGAGGAGGAGAACGAAAAAGGACGCTCGGGACACGAAGCAAAGGAGGTCCCGGACTACCCCGGGTGCCCGGCCACTAGCAGCCCGGGTGCCCGACCACCTCCTATAGCCGGCTGGAAGGGCCCCTGGCCGCCCCGGGTGCCCGGCCGTGTTGGCCCCGGGTGCCCAGCCCCTGCCTGGGCGCTGGCCTCAGCCGCCCCGGGTCCCTAGCCCTCTGCCTGGGCCCTGCCCCCGCCGCCCTGGGTGCCCGGGCCCTCAAACCCCGGGTGCCCGGCCTCCTCCTGGGCACTACCCCAGTCTGCACCAGGTGCCCGGTCCTCACACCCCCAGGTGCCCGGCCCCCCTCCTGTTGGTGACCTCCGGGTGCCTAGACCCCTTTTCACCAGGTGCCCGGACATGTCCGGTTTGTGCCTACGTGCACTAAGGGAAAATGACCCATGTACCCTTGTTTTATCCCCAATTCGTCCCTAGCCTATATATCCTCTTCCCCTAGCTCATTAGAGAGGATAGCAAAGTATTTGATAGACAAAGAGAGAGCTTTGCTCATCCTCCTCCTCATGGAGATCATGACCTCCTAAGGGAGAAGATCCTGTTGTGGATATCAGGACCCCATCTAGGGAAGGATCCCCATCATAGGATCATCAAGACCTCTCTCCTCATTGGATTGGGATGAACTAGTTACCTCGTATATTTCCTTTGTTGTCCTTGGATCATTGTGACCTCTTGTGTGTTATTGGATCTAGCATGTGTGTGATTGGATCTAGTCAATTTGAGTGTTCCCCTCTCTAGTGTTCTTCATGGGATTTCCCCTCCAATTCACGAAAGATCCATCTTAGGGTTCCACCCTACAACATAGGGTGTGTTACAAAAGTATCCCCACCGATTTGAACTAGCGGCCCTTTTGGTTCAGGTTTAGAAGGTGGAATTTGCGTGTCGGGATTTGGCAGCTGGAGGGAGTTTTCACGCGCGTTGTAATTTTGGGATAGCAAGGCACGGGTTGTGAAGGCGCGAGTTTTGGGAGCACGATATCTGAAAATTTGGGATATAACAAGGCACGAGTTGAATTTAGGGACAAGCCTAACGTGTAATATTGTACGTACGAAATCAATTCGCACTTCCCTGAACGAATAAACAAAAAATGGAACTATTCACACCACACAAATAGAGAGTCTTGTCCTGTATTATTGTACACATGGTATTCAAAGCTATGAATCCATGTTATGTCCAATTAATTTTTTTTCGCTGGCTATATAATGCATGTAACCTACTCATACCAACATTTTAGTGCATTCCAAATGTCTATACTACCGCTGCAATTCAAACTAAATTTGAATTCGTTTCTCTATTTGAATAAGAATCTACAATCATGATTGTTGCCACCTTAAACCATCATTCGTGTATTACCTTAACAACACACCACATGATTACTATAGAGATAGATATGCACTATCTGTACTATATGAACTCGAATTCAAATTTTTGAATACACTTGATGTTGATTCCAAATAATAGTACATTTGATGTACTAACTAGATATTCATAATCTAAACCATGTTCCATACGTACACCGTGTTTATCACACAAAGTATAGTGCCCAACCCCCTACATTATGAGAAGTATTTAGCCCTGAGCTGCAAAAGCCACACATCATCCCAAATTATAATCAATGTTCTACATTATGATATCGTCTTCAAATATCCGAATCCACTTTTTTATAATGAATTATGATCTATGTTCGTCTTTTACACCTTCACGATCCTCTTCTCTTTGTAGCTAGCTAGCGCTAACTTTCTACCATGCATATATGCACACGCCCACCCCCTCTCACCCTCCCCCAGTGTCCCCTCCGTATCTCACATTCGCTATTTCTCTTTAGGTCGTTCACCCACGATGTGTGTAGGCCCCCCGGCTCCTTCTTTCTGGCACACACCGGTCGATATACCTCTCTAGCCAAGTGTGCCTACCACAAACACACACTTCCCCTCCTCTCTTCTCACCGTCCATGCCCCCTATGTCCAATACAGTTCCACGTAGGTGCACACTCCCGCCCCTCTTTTCACAGATCTCATACTCGCACACTCCTCCCCCCTCGACATAGTAGGCCTCTCGCACCACCTCCTAGCTGCACCCCTCTCCCCCTGTCCGTCCCTCTGGACCTTATTTGCTTCTAACACATGCATGCATGTATACGTACCGATCTCCCTACATATAGCTAGGTCGACTATAATTCTTTTTCCCCACGCACCGATCAACTTACCTCACTAGTTATGTCTCTCCCTTTCTCGGACACACGACGATTGATCTTCCTATGTTGTTACGTCTGCTTACCACAACCATATCGTCCCCCCTCATCATCCTTGCATACCTCCTGACCCATCTCTCACATGCACGTGCATAGACAGGCAGACATCCCCTCTCTTATTGATATTGCACTCGTACCCTCCGTTTGTTTAGTAGGCCACTCCCACCATTTCTGAGAAGCAACTCCACCACCAACCCTCCGACACTCTACCTTTGTCTTTCTGCCAACCTTATTCCTCTACTACACATATGCATGGATGCCGACCGATCTCCCTCAATACATAGCTAGGGCTCTCTCCTTCTCTACACATATACTAGTCGATCTACCTCTCTATAGTTAGGTCTCTGCCCCCTCCCCACCCCCACACACACCGATAGTTGAACATTGTAGGTAGGTATCCATGCCACAGAGAAAAACTGCACCTCTGCCCTCTCACATCCCAGTAGGCCAGCCACCCTATATCTTTGACGTGGGAAAACACAAATTCGATGGCACTCTTTACCGATCACGCACCCACACACTTCATCCCTGTTTTCGATTCTATCAATATCTAACGCCGATGATCCCTCCACTCTCTTCTCGTGGATCAGTCCCTCTATATATGATATATCCATGACCCTGTTTCACACACGTTACATATGTTATGTTTTTTGTTTGAGAAATCATCGACACATTGCCTCTGTTTCGCGCAAACCATCTCTCTCACACCCACACACGTATGTACCTGCACCTAAAGAAGAGGTGCACGCACGACGCACGTACTCACGTCTCGTTCCCGGCCACACCCGCGCGGGTACACGCTGGAGTTCATTTTTGTACGAAAAGGCAGCCCACGTGATAATTTGACGAGTGTAGCGGTTGTTTACTCGAAGGAGGGTCGTCGTAGACGGAACAAAGTTCGACTTGACACGTTAGTATTAAATAAAGTTATATTCCTCAATGGCACGTACAGAATATAAAACGATTGTCATCGGGTAAAAAGAAAAATCCGCTCCACTATATACAATGGAGCCTGCCTGCTGGGGTTTGTCTCTCGTGACACTATCTCACACAAGGCGGTGGTGGCCTCTCTCTCTCTCTCTCACCGTTGGTCACTCATCTGGCCGCATCCCGTCCGCCGGTGAAAAGGGAGGATGTGCATCGTTTCTCCGTTCAATGGTGTTGAGGCAGCACGTCCCAATCTGCGGTACCCGCCGTTCTCTCTAACCAAGCTCCGACATGGTAGGGCCTTCGCCACTTGCTTGCTGCCGCGGTCTGGGAAGATCCCGACCACCGGCGCCCTCCTAGTTACATCTCGATGACCCTCAGGTACAGCTTCCTCCGGCCTTGCTCCACTGCCCATCTTCCCATGTTGCTGCATGTGGATCTTCTTTAGTTCTTTGCTTAAAATGTATCTCGGTCGGCGTACTTTCCATCTTGCAATCTCGTCCTCAAACCGTTTTTGCTAACCACCATGCTGCTATCTTTCCCTTATAACATGGAATATGCTTCTTTTTTGTCGGTGTATGTGTCTTCAACTCGTGTTATTGGGCAATAATTGTTTCCTTTCTACCTCCTTTTGCAAATAGGGCTATCCATTTCACCTTGGTGCTATTGCGACCTTTTGGTGAACTGCACAAATCACTTTTTTCTTAAGAGTGTTTTGTGCAGTTCCGCCAAAATGTCACACGGGCAACGTTTTTACATTTCTGTGGGACTGCAGAAAGGGAGATTGGTTTTGTTATCCTCCTCATCCAACTTCGTGCCTAATCTTCTCCAACAAGTAGTTAGTCCTAAAGAGAGATCGCAGAGGTGATCGGCTTCTATTTGTGTGTGTTATGTTTCATCATCTAGTTCCACTATTA
Source organism: Triticum urartu (assembly GCF_056163025.1). Classification (NCBI taxonomy): domain Eukaryota; kingdom Viridiplantae; phylum Streptophyta; class Magnoliopsida; order Poales; family Poaceae; genus Triticum; species Triticum urartu. The sequence goes on along the minus strand of NC_141879.1, from coordinate 396,553,021 downwards.
TTGTAATCACACTGACTGAATATCTTTGCAAACATGGATGATCAGCTCCATTTTAGTGGTGTTGCACAAAATGATTGGATTGTGATGTCCTCCATACACCTCTTTTTTGGCTACATAGCTGGATGAAACTAGCTGCTAACCAATGAACACAGTGCCCAGGAAATGGAGCCATGCCTACGAACAAATTAGATCAATTATATATTTTTCTTTATTTGTACACCTTCTCACAACTTTGTCTTCAGTTGTGATGTGAATATTGGTGCTGATCTGTGAACCATTGAGATGCATTAGTAGCCATGGTAGTTTCATTTGTATTTGATGGAATGTTGTAACGAGACAACCTTGAGGCAAGAGGACACATGAATCCTAAGTTGAAACCTTTTTTCCTGTGGGAACCAAAGTTGAAACCTTCATAGCATCATAGTACAATTTCATTATGCTGGAGAATTATGCGTACATATAAAAAAATCCTGAAGGATTGATAGCAATGCTAGAAACGGGTCAACTTTGTTTCGCCGACATGTGGAACATCCTTCATCCGGCTCCACCTACAATGTAGCAATTTTGAGTGCACAACTGCAGGGAAGATTCACCCCGGTCGTTGCGCTGCAGTAATAATGACTTGTGAGCAGTCAAATCACATAGCCCCACCTTCACCACAGTAAGTTGCTCGGACAAAGCAACCATCATTTCTCTCTTCGTTGAATCCGCTGTTACTCCAATATTCCCGGAGTAATAAGTTTCTTGGGCGAAGCAACCATCACTTCACCTTTCCCATAGTGAGTACTACCTCCTTTTTATTCTAGAAACAACCACACACGAATATTGGATGGTAGCAGCACAACAACGGAATCAAAAATTGAAACCAACCAATGAACTACTACTAATGGTGAGCGTTTGCTAGTATCATGTACTCCGTCTGTCCATGTATATAGGGCTTAATGCGTTTTTCGAGACTAACTTTGGCCTTGTTTGGATCCATGGGTTAGAGTTAGTTTGAGCTAGCTGGGGATCAAATAGCCGTAATGTATCCAAACATGAGGGTTAAATTGGAGCAAGTTGCACCAAACCCACCAAAAAAACTATCCCACCCAAGAGGTGCTAATTGGAGATAGTTCTCATTGGGCCCACTGAAAAATCACTTTTCTCTCTCCATCCCACCAGCCAAGTGGTGCTAATTGGAGCTAGTTCTCTTGGGGCCCACTAAAAATCACTTTTCTCTCTCCATCAAGTGCATTTATTGTCAATCTAATCCTGTCATCCAAACACCTCTTTGGCTAGAGTTAGTTCAGGGTTAGTCATGAATTAGTCTAACCTCTAGCTAAGTTAGAGTATCCAAACAGCAGCAATATAGGACATGCAAGTTGCTCAAAGCATACCGTCAAATTCATACGTGAGAGGATCTTTTTTTGAAACGAAACGTGAAAGGATCTTCGAATGATATAATTTTCAAATTATATAAAATCTCATCAATAGTCAAAGGCAACCTCGGAGAATACATTAGGCCCTATATAAAATATTATCAATAGTCAAAACCAAGTGTTACTACTACACCCAAACAAGTTCAAAACGAGAAACTAGACCCACTCACGGACGACGTCGGTCAAAGTGCTTCCTCTTCTGGGCATAACAATAGAGTAAATTAATTTTTTTTAGAATGCTCTTGGCATGTCGCTAACATGTGGGAGCGAGTGATGAGTTAACCGACCTCATTAGATGGCAAAATAGCCAGCCCGCCGCACTTTGAGAGAGACGAGGAGCGAGAAGCGATACAGGCTGGTGGATTGCTAGAGCTAGGTGTCGCATGGAGGCTAAGAAATATTGTGATAGCGTGGGTTGGCCATGTATGATGTAACTACACTGGGCTGCCATGTTTCATACTCTTCTGGTCTACTGTGGAGAAGATTGGATAGATTTTATATTGCCGAATAAAAATATTAAAGAGTCTAGATGCTCCACCGCGAGGTTTCTTGCTCCTTCTCGGTCGTCCGAAAGTGTTCTTCTAAGTTTTGCCGACACGTGGGACATCCAGCACCAGGTCCACGTGTCATGCAAGAAAATGGAGTTAAGTATAGTAGGAGAGACTCACCAATGGTCACGAACCTAGGTGGAGTACGTGCACGAATCACCCAAAAAAAGGAATACGAGCACGAAGACAAGAGGTGCAGGCACCGATGTAGGTACACTTTGCCTCTTTCCCTAATACTCATGCGCGGGTACACGGTGAGCTCATTTCTGTACGAAGAGGTAGCTCACCAGACAATTTGGCAAGTGTAGTAGTTGTTCATGGGAACCACGCGTGGATGAATCAAAGTTCGATCATGACACGGTGGCGCATTTTTTATAAATTAAGTTATTCTATTCGATGGCACGTACGCAACATTATTTTCTCAATGGAACATGAATCGTGCACACACTAAATGATGGAGCACCGGATGGGAGCCATGGACATGGTCAGCCCTTTTTGGAGACTAATGCACTACTTTTGATGTGTCCCATCAACTCGCAAACAAGGAGAAGCTTTGCTTACTATGACTAGCCACAGTGGAGAGTAACATACACTAGTAACATACACATATTCCTAGACTATGTTACTACCTTCATAGTGGGTAGTAACGTAAGTGTGGTGTCATGCAAAGTTGCATTTATTAGGTTATAGACTCATATTGCATTTGGACATGTGATGTTACAGTAACTAGCTAAGTTACTGAAACTACCTCTCTCCTCATTAACTCATTGCCACACAAGCAAATTTGCTGAGTTGGACTTGATGTTACTGCTGAAGTTATTCCCACTATGTCTAGTCTACAAGTACGACCTCTCCCTCGCTCACGCGCGCACGGTGGCTCCCATGACGAGGAGAAGCTTTTGCTTATAATAGTGCGCTTAATACAGGCGGTGGACGTGTGATACGTCTCCAACGTATCCATAATTTTTGATTGCTCCATGCTATTATATTATCTATTTTGGATGTTAATGGGCTTCTTTTTACACTTTTATATTATTTTTGGGGCTAACCTATTAACCGGAGGCCCAGCCCAAATTGCAGTTTTTTTTGCCTATTTTAGTGTTTCGCCGAAAAGGAATATCAAACGGATTCCAAACGGAATGAAACCTTCGGGAGCGTTATTTTTGGAACAAACGTGATCTAGGAGACTTGGAGTGGACGTCAAGAAACAATCGAGGAGGCCACGAGGCAGGGGGCGCCCACCCCCCTAGGCGCGCCCTCCACCCTCGTGGGCCCCTCGTTGCTCCACCGACCAACTTCTTCCTCCTATATATATCCATATACCCCGCAACATCCAGGAGCACCACGAAACCCTATTTCCACCGCCGCAACCTTCTGTACCCAAGAGATCACATCTTGGGGCCTTCTCTGAAGCTCCGCCGGAGGGGGCATTGATCACGGAGGGCCTCTACATCAACTCCATGGCCCCTTCGATGATGTGTGAGTAGTTTACTTCAGACCTTCGGGTCCATAGCTAGTAGCTAGATGGCTTCTTCTCTCTCTTTGGATATCAATACAAAGTTCTCCTAGATTCTCTTGGAGATCTATTCGATGTAATCTTCTTTTGTGGTGTGTTTGTCGAGATCCGATGAATTGTGGGTTTATGATCAAGTCTATCTATGAACAATATTTGAATCTTCTCTGAATTCTTTTATGTATGATTGGTTTATCTTTGCAAGTCTCTTCGAATTATCAGTTTGGTTTGGCCTACTAGATTGATCTTTCTTGCAATGGGAGAAGTGCTTAGCTTTGGGTTCAATCTTGTGGTGCTCGATCCCAGTGACAGAAAGGGAACCGACACGTATTGTATTGTTGCCATCAAGGATAAAAAGATGGGGTTTACATCATATTGCATGAGTTTATCGCTCTACATCATGTCATCTTGCTTAGGGCGTTACTCTATTCTTATGGACTTAATACTCTAGATGCATGCTGGATAGCGGTCGATGTGTGGAGTAATAGTGGTAGATGCAGAATTGTTTCGGTCTACTTTTCTCAGACGTGATGCCTATATACATGATCATGCCTAGATATTGTCATAATTATTCGCTTTTCTATCAATTGCTCGACAGTAATTTGTTCACCTATCGTAATACTTATGCTTTCTTGAGAGAAGCCACTAGTGAAACCTATGGCCTTCGGGTCTATTCTCCATCATACAAGTTTCCAATCTATTTTATTTTGCAATCTTTACTTTCAATCTATATCGTAAAAATACCAAAAATATTTATCTTATTATTATCATCTCTATCAGATCTCACTCTTGCAAGTGGCCGTGAAGGGATTGACAACCCCTTTATCGCGTTGGTTGCGAGGTTCTTATTTGTTTGTGTAGGTATGAGGTGACTCACGCGTGGTCTCCTACTGGATTGATACCTTGGTTCTCAAAAACTGAGGGAAATACTTACGCTGCTTTACTGCATCACCCTTTCCTCTTCAAGGGAAAACCAACGCAGTGCTCAAGAGGTAGCAAGAAGGATTTCTAGCGCCGTTGTCAGAGAGATCTACGCCAAGTCAAGACATACTAAGTACCCATCACAACTCTTATCATTTGCATTACACTATTTGCCATTTGCCTCTTGTTTTCCTCTCCCCCACTTCACCCTTGTCGTTTTATTCGCACTCTTTTTCCGTTCCCCTTCTCTTTTTCAATTTTCCTCTTTTGCTTCTTTGCTTGTTTGCTAGTGTGTTGGATTGCTTGCTTGTCACGATGGCTCAAGATAATACTAAATTGTGTGTCTTTGCCAATACCAACAATAATGATTTTATTAGCACTCCGATTGCTCCTCTTACTGATGGTGAATCTTGTGAAATTAATACTGCTTTGCTGAATCTTGTCATGAAAGATCCGTTTTCTGGCCTTCCTAGTGAAGATGCCACTACCCATCTAAACAACTTTGTTGATTTGTGTGATATGCAAAACAAGAAAGATGTGGATAATGATATTGTTAAACATAAGCTATTTCCGTTTTCACTTAGAGATCGTGCTAAAGCTTGGTTTTCGTCTTTGCCTAAAAATAGTATTGATTCATGGAATAAGTGCAAAGATGTTTTCATCTCTAAGTTTTTTCCTCCCGCTAAGGTCATCTCTCTTAGAAACGATATTATGAATTTTAAGAAACTTGATCATGAACATGTTGCTCAAGCTTGGGAGAGGATGAAATTAATGATACGTAATTACCCTACACATGGATCGAATTTATGGATGATTATACAAAAATTTTATGCCGGATTGAATTTTGCTTCTAGAAATCTTTTAGATTCGGCCGCGGGAGGCACTTTTATGGAAATAACTTTAGGAGAAGCTACCAAACTCCTACATAATATTATGGTTAATTATTCTCAATGGCACACGGAAAGATCTAGTAGTAAAAAAGTGCATTCAATTGAAGAGATTAATGTTTTGAGTGGAAAGATGGATGAACTTATGAAATTGTTTGCTAATAAGAGTGCTCCTACTGATCCTAATTATATGCCTTTGTCTACTTTTATTGGGAATAATAATGAATCTATGGATGTGAATTTTGTTGGTAGGAACAATTTTGGTAACAACGCATATAGAGGTAATTTTAATTCTATGCCATTTCCTAGTAATTCCTCTAATAATTATGGTAATTCCTACAACAATTCTTATGGAAATTATAATAAGATGCCCTCTGATTTTGAATCTAGTATTAAAGAATTTATTAGTTTGCAAAAGAGTTTCAATGCTTTGATTGAAGAAAAATTGCTTAAGATTGATGAGTTGGCTAGGAACGTGGATAGAATTTCTCTTGATGTTGATTCTTTGAAATTTAGATCTATTCCACCTAAGCATGATATCAATGAGTCTCTCAAAGCTATGAGAATTTCCATTGATGAGTGCAAAGAAAGAACCACTAGGATGCGTGCAAAAAGAGATTGCTTTGTGAAAGCGTGTTCTTCTAGTTTTCATGATAATAAGGATGAAGATCTAAAAGTAATTGATGTGTCCCCTATTAAATCTTTGTTTTGCAATATGAATCTTGATAATGATGGGACTGGAGATGAGTCAACTTTAGTTAGAAGGTGTCCCAAAAATTTGGAGTTTTTAGATCTTGATGCAAAAATTGATAAAAGTGGGATTGAAGAGGTTAAAACTTTAGATAGCAACGAACCCACTATCTTGGATTTCAAGGAATTTAATTATGATAATTGCTCTTTGATAGATTTTATTTCCTTGTTGCAATCCGTGCTAAATTCTCCTCATGCTTATAGCGAAAATAAAGCTTTTACTAAACATATCGTTGATGCTTTGATGCAATCTTATGAAGAAAAACTTGAGTTGGAAGTTTATATCCCTAGAAAACTTTATGATGAGTGGGAACCTACAATTAAAATTAAAATTAAAGATCATGAATGCCATGATTTGTGTGATTTGGGTGCTAGTGTTTCCACGATCCCAAAAACTTTGTGTGATTTTCTAGGTTTTCGTGAATTTGATGATTGTTCTTCAAACTTGCACCTTGCAGATTCCACTATTAAGAAACCTATGGGAAAGATTAATGATGTTCTTATTGTTGCAAATAGGAATTATGTGCCCGTAGATTTCATTTTTCTTGATATAGATTGCAATCCTTCATGTCCTATTATTCTTGGTAGACCTTTCCTTGGAACGATTGGTGCAATTATTGACATGAAGGAAGGGAGGCATGGAACACTTCCCTAGAAAGAAAATTAAATTACCATATGAATCTATTATGAGATCCACTTATGGATTGCCTATCAAAGATGGCAATACCTAGATCTATCTTCGCTTTTATGCCTAGCTAGGGGCGTTAAACGATAGCGCTTGTTGGGAGGTAACCCAATTTTATTTTTATTCCTTGCTTTTTGCTCCTGTTTAGTAATAAATAATTTATCTAGCCTCTGTTTTGGTTGTGTTTTTTGTGTTTAATTAGTGTTTGTGCCAAGTAGAACCGTTGGGAAGACTTGGGGAAAGTCTTTTTGATCTTGCTGTAAAAAACAGAAACTTTAGCGCTCACGAGAATTGCTGCAATAAAGAGACAACCATAAGGCTTCTGCCAGTTGCCGATAACTTTAACAAAACATGATCATCTCATACAATAATTTATATCTCATCACGTCTTGACCATATCACATCACAACATGCCCTGCAAAAACAATTTAGACGTCCTCTACTTTGTTGTTGCAAGTTTTACGTGGCTGCTATGGACCTCTAGAAAGAACCGGTCTTACCTATGCATCAAAAACCACAACGCGGTATAGTGATTGCTTTTTGATCTTCAGAAAGAACCCTGTTCATTGAATCTGATTCAACTAAAGTTGGAGAAACTGACACCCACCAGCCACCTGTGTGCGAAGCACGTCGGTAGAACTAGTCTTGCATAAGCGTATGCGTAATGTCGGTCTGAGCCACTTCATCCAACAATACCGCTGAATCAAGAATCAACTAGTGACGGCAAGCAATATGTATATATCCACGCCCACAACTCCTTTGTGTTCTACTCATGCATATAACATCTAGGCATAGACCTAGCTGGATGCCACTGTTGGGGAACGCAGTAATTTCAAAAAAAAATCCTACGCACACGCAAGATCTATCTAGGTGATGCACATCAACGAGAGGGGAATAGTATTGTCCACATACCCTCGTAGACCGTAAGCATAAGCGTTATGAAAACGTGATCGATGTAGTCGTACGTCTTCATGATTCGACCGATCCTAGCACCGAAGGTATGGCACCTCCGCGATCTGCACACGTTTAGCTCGGTGACGTCCTGCGAACTCTAGATCCAACTGAGTGTCGAGGGAGAGTTTCATCAGCACGGCGGCGTGATGACGGTGATGACGAAGCTATCAGCGCAGGGCTTCGCCTAAGCATTACAACGATATGACCGAGGTGGATTATGGTGGAGGGGGCACCGCACACGGCTAAACAATGTCAACTTGTGTTCTAGGGTGCCCCTGCCCCCGTATATAAAGGAGCAAGGGGAGGGGGCCGGCGGCCTCATAGGGTGCGCCCCAAGGGGGGAATCCTAATCCTACTAGGAGTAGGTTCCCCCTTTCCTAGTCCAACTAGGAGGGGATGGAAAGAGGAGGGGGGGAAGGAAAGAGGGGGTCGGCCCCCCAAGCCCTAAACCAATTCAGTTTGGGCCTAGGGGGCGCGCCCCACAGCTCCCTTGTTGCCCTCTATTTCCACTAAGGCCCATGAAGGCCCATTGACCCCCCGGGGGGTTCCGGTAGTTCCCCGATACTCCGGTATTTATCCGATGACCCCCGGAACCTTTCCGGTGTCCGAATATAACCTTCCAATATATCAATCTTTATGTCTCGACCATTTCGAGACTCCTCGTCATGTCCTTGATCTCATCCGGGACTCCGAACAACCTTCGGTACATCAAAACACATAAATCATAATACCGACCGTCATCGAACGTTAAGCGTGCGGACCCTACGGGTTCGAGAACTATGTAGACATGACCGAGACTCATCTCCGGTCAATAAACAATAGCGGAACCTGGATGCTCATATTGGTTCCCACATATTCTACGAAGATCTTTATCGGTCAAACCACATAACAACATACGTTGTTCCCTTTGTCATCGGTATGTTACTTGCCCGAGATTCGATCACCGGTATCTCAATACCTAGTCAATCTCGTTACCGGCAAGTCTCTTTACTCGTTCCATAATGCATCATCACGCAACTAACTCTTTAGTCACATTGCTTGCAAGGCTTAAAGTGATGTGCATTACCGAGAGGGCCCAGAGATACCTCTCCGACAATCGGAGTGACAAATCCTAATCTCGATCTATGCCAACTCAACAAACACCATCAGAGACACCTGTAGAGCATCTTTATAATCACCCAGTTACATTGTGATGTTTGATAGCACACTAAGTGTTCCTCCGGTATTCGGGAGTTGCATAATCTCAGAGTCATAGGAACATGTATAAGTTATGAAGAAAGCAATAGCAATAAACTAAACGATCACAGTGCTAAGCTAACGGATGGGTCAAGTCAATCACATCATTCTCTAATGATGTGATCCCGTTCATCAAATGACAACTCTTGTCCATGGCTAGGAAACTTAACCATCTTTGATTAACGAGCTAGTCAAGTAGAGGCATACTAGTGACACTCTGTTTGTCTATGTATTCACACATGTACTAAGTTTTCGGTTAATACAATTCTAGCATGAATAATAAACATTTATCATGATGTAAGGAAATATAAATAACAACTTTATTATTGCCTCTAGGGCATATTTCCTTCACGTGCAGCAGTTCATTTGGTGTCAGATTGCCAGAAGTAGTACTACTATAGTACCATCATTATTGTTCGACTTCTGGAAGAGGCGGAGATCCAAGAGCAAGGTCACCTACTAACCAAGTACAGTATACTATATCCAAAGCTGGTCCGCCTTTTTAGAGCATGGTTAATTAATATAGGCGGCTCTTGCAACGACACATCATTTAGAGCAAGTACTCTCTTCGTAGGAACATAAAACGCAGGAATAGGAAAATTATGAGGGGGTGTTTCCAATAGTGTTCCTCGGCTCGCACCTAGCATCACGGTGGTCGAACTTGGATTCATTCATCTGGTACGCATGGCATCTCAGATCTGGAAACAAGGTGACGTACACAGTCAAGGTCCACGGTCAAGGGGGTCTGATGAGGACATCAATACCATTGTTACACCCACAACCCCTGCTACTATACATATTGGACCAATTACTAGAGCTCGCGCACGCTAATTGAATTACCAAGTACTTTCGTTTCTTGGTAACAATTCTAATGTTCATGAGAATATGATGCTACCTAAATTGAACACATTTGTTTTGCTTACAAATGAAAGGCCTAGCTTGGACGAGAAAGATGAACCTTGGAGCAAGTTTAAGCATGGAGATGATGGCATGCGCAAGGAGAACAAGAACGGAGTTACAAGTGATGATTCCAGGACTTTGAAGCCACCATAATGAGTGCATGAAGCCTTGGACGAAATATACAATATGCCACTTCATAAATTTCATCCACAGGCTATTCTAGGTGCTGCGTCACCTTATTTTCGGGCCAGGCCCATGTAATTTCAAAATACTTGATTATAAGCTGTTTTTAGAGTCTGTATGTGTGGGGAAACAAGAGTTAGGGTTGGTTTCGGACCCCTCCTCCAAGGGCCACGAAATTCCCCCCTCTTTCCTCCATATATACAAGCCTTAGGGCATCGTTTAGACGTTGGTTTTTTTTAGATTAAAAGTTCACCATAGCTTTAACTTCGCGTACTTCGTTTGTGTTCAACGACCAGACAAAGGCGTCACAGAACCCCACCTTCATTACTAAAGCTTTCCTCTTATATTCACAATATCCAGATTGCAATCTCAGTTTCTTGCTTGTTCTTCGTTTGCTCGCAGGAAACAGACCCTCGTGGTCAGGTTGATCATGCTCTGGCGTGGTCAATAACCCCTCAGAAGTTGGTTTAACGATTGCTAAGGCTCGACGTCTCGCACATTCGTAGTCGGATCGTCAAGGTCGACTCCCACAGAAAACGATAGCCACCATCTCATCGAAACATCGGGACACCTTCGCCTCTATCAAGTGGTCAGATTTCCATGGTGCTCGGTGAGATTTTACAGTTTTTCGTAGTTTGGATCTAGTCTATTCTTCATACCTACAGTCCATGAAAAAGCCAAAAAATTAGGGTTAGTCATCATATCGGAACCAATCTGACCTTTGCATAATCTTTTTATGGTTTTGCATTGTTGAATTTGCAGTTGCATCATCGTGTCTAGTTGCTGGTCTTAGTGTCTAGTCCTTTAGAGTTTCGAGTTCTGTTCACAAATTGTCACGCCGCCGCCGCCGCATCATCATCATCACCGCTGCCATATACCACCGTCATTGTCACCGCTGCCCTATACCACCATCGTCATCACCGCTGCCATATACCACCATCGTCATAACCGCTGCCATATACCACATATCCACCGCCATCAGGATAATCCAAGTCCACCTCCATCATAGATTCACCACTAGTCCATGTTCCACCGCCCTACATATATCCGCCACCAGTCTGAGTTTCCACCAGTTTCATCTCTGCCACCAGTCCGAGTCCAGTATTTGTGTCTTTCTTTTCGATTTCTAGATCACGCCATACTCCCAGTCGTGACAGAGTAGGACTCCCCAATTTTTGTGCCATCCGTAGTAGAAAAATAGTGACAGTTTCAAAAAAATAAACTAAGTCTGGAAAATTCTGGCTAAGCAGTTTTTAGACCATCTATAGACTTTTTCGGAAAAATTTGTTGCGGAGCAAAAAAGAGAGGAAAAAAGTGCAAAAAGGTGAAAAAGTGATTTTTTTTTCAGAGTGTGCTCCTCCCTTGTTTACGTGCAGTGCGGTGATTTTATTAGTGTTCTAGGCTCGCGTCTCTAGCATGGTTGTACCATACCAAAATTCTAAATTTTGGAATGTTAATTATTTAAATAGGAGTAATTAAATACTTGCTTGTGTCGCTTGTCGTTAGTTCATTTTGACTAGGATTTGAAACATTTGAGTTGAATGAAGATATAATGTTTGGGAAGCAATGCTACAATGAGGAGCAAAGGAATTCAAGAAAGAAGTATTTGTTTAGCGTGACTCAAGAAGGACTAACTTTTAGATTGCTAGATGATCTTCACGATTAATTTAGATGATGAAGGCAAAGCTTAGATTCAGACTACCACTATTTATTTAAGTTCGACAAACGAATCACGCGTAGTATGATGAGATCATATCTCTTGTGAGTATGACCTTACCTGTAGGATTTGCTTGTGTGGTGTGACTTTTGTGATTTCTATTGATTGATGTTGTGTGATGTGTTTTGCAATTATTTTGCGAGTAGAATAAGTTTGCGTTGATATAGACCCCTACATTTTTATTATGCTTCAAGATTTAAGAAGAGCAAGCTATGACAAGAGTTGGTGTTATTAAGATTTCTTCGAAGATGCAATGACAAGAAGATTAAGATACAAGATTGTTTGACACTATTAAGATGTTTTTGTCATTGATGCACAAAAGAAGCTACTACATTGCAGACCTTGAAGATACATGATTTCTATATATGTATATCGTTAGATGCATTTTGTGAGCTGTCAGTGTGTCTGTTTGCTCACAACGCGCGTCAAAATTTATTTGCAAAACTAGTGTGATGCTTGTATGGGCATCTACCTCTTTCTCCAATCTATCTCTTCTAAACCCAAGACCTGCACCAAAGGAGTTACTACATTGCTTGCAAATCCCGAGAACGGAGTGAAGATGGATGCAACCTAGGGATGAGTTCAAGCTTAACCATGAGCACCAAGATCGCCAAGAAGGAAGCACAATCTTACTGAAGGAAGAACCCTGGAGGAAGCTACGATTCATTAGTAGACATTTTATAGTAGTTGAAGCAAACCTGAGAATTGAAGGGAACGATAGTTGTTTTGTTTGGCATGCAGAACTAATGGCTTTATCCGAACCCAATTCGTGAACAAGAGAAGTTTCTACAATGTTTGTGAGGATGCCCGAGTGTTAGAATACGAGATTTTCTAAACCATGTGCAAGGTAATGATTTGGGTGCGGAATGGATTGATCACCATGTCGACTTACTCTTATTATTCGCTCTTGCTATGTGGGATGGTAAATCTAGAGTGACTTACCTATTTAGAGAGATGACGTTGTTAAGCCCGAACCTTAGAATGGTATGACGTTTGACCCCTTGTAGAGGCACCCGTTGCCAACAGTAGGTTGTACGGTGAGAATAAACCAAGACTCTTTTCTACAGGAACCATTCTTGATGACCTCCATGAGAGTATCGATATTTGTTTAGTATCGGCGCAAGACCTGGGAGCCATGAAGTTTTAGTATATGGAAGACCGCTCTTTTGATAAGGTATTCAACCCCCCGCAAAAAAAAGATAAGGGATTCAAAATTTCAAAGGAGTGCAAGACATATGTGTGAAGGATTTCATCGAAGGAGTAAGATTTTTGAAGATCGGTAACTCTTATTCTAAGGGTGGTAGTACTCCACACTCTCGGACGGATAATGGATATTCAAGGAGAATCCCAAAACTAACATTTTCTTTCTAGCCTCTTCGAATCTCGAGGACGAGATTCATTTTAAGGGTGGTAGATTTGTAACATCCCAAAATTCTAAATTTTGAAATGTTAATTATTTAAATAGGAGTAATTAAATACTTGCTTATGTTGCTTGTTGTTAGTTCATTTTGACTAGGATTTGAAACTTTTGAGTTGAATGAATATTTAAAATGAGAGGGAACAAAATGACTTTCCCAATTATTCATTTGCGTCTTATTTTGGGTTTGAGAATATTCATACTATTTCCAATTACAATATGAGAGAGGATGACATGACTTCCTCAAAGAATAATATTGTTCAATAACTGAGTATTCTCTCATTTGGATTTTTAATATTTAAAACAATTCTACTCAAAAAAGAGAGAAGGTAATATGACTCCTTCAATATTAAAAGTGTTCGAAATGGTTTAAATGTTATTTGCATTTTTCTCTGGAGTTGAAAAATATTTTCGTGGAACATTTTATAGTGTCAAAGTAAAGATACAAAATATTATATGTGTATTTTTTTATAAATATTTATGCTGAAAAAATGTTCACCGTGATGTATATAACAATATTTATCTTTTTGGATTTTATGGTCTTTTTAGAAAATGATTTGGTTCATTTCTCTTGAGCCACAGTCATTTATGTATATAGAATAAATATAGAAAATCCTAAACCTATTCTACCCGGCAGGCCAACTGCCCAGTCGCTATCTTTCGCTCGCGCACAGTGCAGCGCACGAGCAACACAACCTTTTTGGCCCAGCCCAAGAAGCCAACCGCGCCAGTCCGCGTCAGCGCTGCATCTCCCTAAAAAAACAGATGCATGCCCACCTGCCAGCCTCTCTTGCCTCCTCTGTTTGACCGACACGCGGACCCCGCACGCGTCCCCTGCCTCTGCTCGATCTCCTGCTTCAGCACGACCCCGCCGCCGCATGAACCCCCACGGGTCGCGCCCGATCCCTAACCCCTTTCGATCGAAACCATGGACACCAAGCGACCCTTCTCGCTTCTCTCGTCTAACTTTGGCAAACATCGGGATCTCCCAAGCTTTGGAGTGGCCGCACGGTCTCGCCGGCCTCCGCCCAAACTCCTCGTCGGCCGTTTCTGTCACCTACAGAGGTCCCCGACGATTCCCTACTGCTCCTTCATTTCCCTCTCTCTTCTCCGTCTCCCTGACCCTCTTTCTCCCTGAGCAGAGCACCAGATCGAGCTCCTCGACCCCGCCTCAAAGCTCACCACTGACCAACCATCTTCAGTCGTTCACTGTCATCGCTGGAGGTCTTCCCGGACGCCTTTGAGGTCATCCTCGAGATCGCTGAGACACTCCGCACACCTTTCACTCCTTCCCGACGTCCTAAAAACACCACACCGACGCCACGGACCACCTCCCGCTGCCCCACCGCTGTGCCATGCTCGCCGAAGTTCATCCGGTGAGAAATTTCCCCACTCCCCTGAACCTAACTCTAATAAAACAGCAACCGTCAATCGTCACTTCATCCAACGGCCAACAGAAGTCTATTCTATGAAGGAGTATTGGCTAATCCCGTCATGCCATGTGTCCATCAATTCTTGTTTTAATTTCTTCTTCGGCTGAATTTGTTTCTGTACTTTTACAGATAGGCCCGTGGAATTCAATTCATCATAACTTTTCAACGGTAGCTCCGTTTTCGATGAATCCAATTGCGTTCGTTTTGTACCGGAACCCTCTTTTCACTTAACTCACAAGTTTCACTTTTGAACATTTCAAATTTGACCAATTCAAATTTGAGTTTGAATCATCTTTGACCATATCTTGCAAACTGTATATCCTATTCAATTGATTCTTTGTGCCGACGAACACTTGTATCAAATACTTGCTGAAAATATTCTGTACACTCATATTCAAATACTTTTCAACCTGTTTTGAATTTTAATTTAATTCAAACCTCATTCCACTATAACTTGCACTGTAGTGTTCCTATTCCATCAATTCTTTTTGAAAGTGAATTCTCGTATGTCCTATGCAATCATTCAAACAATATCTATGTTGTGTTCCATATACCATTGGCACTCTTCCATACCATCTTTGATGTAATCTTGTATAGCAATGATAACTTTTTTGAGTTGATTTCCTTTACCTTATTACATTATAACACATAGACCTTATATTATATATTAAGCCTATATATACAGAATGGGTCTATTATGATAACACTTTTTAAGAGTCTTATTCTGATAACACCGGTCTTATTTTGCTAACGCCTGCCCACGCGCAGCACACAGCCAGCCGAACGGATCTAACCACACGCAGCAAAAGAAAAAAAGGAACCCACCCCTCCCCACGACCTCATCTCCTCTCCTCCACACAGCCGCACCCCTCAATCCCCACGACCCAACTTCTCCCCCGCGGCCGGCAGGGGAACGGGCTGCCGCCACCGCGCATTCCACCCGCCCAGCTCCTCTCTCCTCCCTCCCGTCCTCAATGACCACGCGGCCTCCCCCACCTAGCTCGCCACCTCCCCGCGCCGCCGCAGCAACTCCCTCCCCGCGCCGCCGCACCAACTCCCTTCCCGCGCCGCCGCACCATCCCAGGCGTCTCGCATGACTACCGGCGCAAATCTAGGCGCGATGCGGGCACGTCAGCCCCAGGATCCCCGTGTGGCTACTGGCGTGGATCCGGCGGCACCACCCCAAGGCGCCTCGTGCGGCTACCGGTGTGGATCGGGATGCGCCGCCCCTAGATGCCCCGTGCTGCTACTGGCATGGATCCACCCCCGCCACCCCACCGTGGCCTCCCTGCATCCCCTCCCCACCAAACTTCTCCCGATTCAGTAGTGAATCAACTGAGACCCAACCCCTGCCTTCCTCAGGCGCTTGGAGAGGATCCTGTGGCGGTCGCAGGAGCAGGAGGGGCTCCACCGCCGGCCGCGAGGTGAAGCTGCCTCCCAGTTTGCAGAGGGTGTGCGCGTGAAGTACGGCAAGCGCGATGGTGCAGTCCGGCAGGGTAGCGCGTGTAGTGCTCACACGCCACATGCGCGATGGTGTGTCCTGCAGTTCGCCCCATCCTCCGGATCCGCGGCCGTGGCCACCACCCCCGGTACCGCCTTCCAAAGATGTGACGACGGCAGCGAGGCAATGCAGTTCACCGGCGCTCAATGGATCCGGTGGAGCTCGTGAGAGTGGCGCCAACAGCGTGTGCAGTCCCCAACTTCAGCCGCTTCCACACGACAGGATCCGACGGGATCCCATGGCTGCAGTTGCCGGAGCGCGCCTGGGTCACCGGTGGCCGCCATTCCACATCAACTTCGACAGTGTGCGGGTGGCGCTCTGCATCGGCCAATGTGGTTCACCGGCGACGCATGGTGCAGTGCACCTCGCCGTGCGGTGTGGTTCGCAGGAGTTTCCTTTTCCTTTTCTTTTCTGGATTTTTGAATGTGCAGTGCACCCGGACCCCCCGAGCAGTGCGCCGCGCCCCCTGGGGTGGTTCATCGACGACCACCGGGTGTCCGTGTGGTTTATTTTTTGTACAAGTACTTGTGATGTGATCTAGTGCAGCTCGGTTGTCCTCAAAAATGTAGTTTGGCTGTCTACCAGTGCTGTTTTTTATCTGGCTACTAGTGCTGATTTTCTGTTGTTTTGGTGGTCATCAACTCAAGACAGGGCATGCAGTTCGGCTGGCACAGTACTGATGTTCAGCCACCTCCAAAAAGGTTGGGTGTGTTTTTGGTGCAGTATGGTGCATGGGGCAATTTTGACTATTTTGACCTGTGGACGAAATCAATTCACAAAATGAACTGCCCGTGAAACTATTTCACAGCACTGACCCATTTGTGTAGCGCCCGCCACGCAGGCGCCACACCCTACGGTGCAGCGCCTAGCTCGCGGGCGTTGCACTCCAGTCCACCGTGGCGGTCCTTGGGCCCGCACCCAGCAGTGCAGCGCCTCCTAGCTAGGCGCCACACATGTAATGTGCAGCGCCTAGCGTTCGGGCGCTGCACTGTGACTTATCCAGCGGCTGGGCCCCCCTCCCCACTCTCTCCCCCTCTCAAATCCTCTCCCAAAACTTGCAAATTTGAAGAATTTGTCCGTGGATTTCGAAGTCATACCCTCCCTCAAGGTAATCTTCTCCGATCCCTTGTTTTGATCCAAGTAATGCTAGTTTGGGAAACCCTAGTTTTGTTTGGATCTAGAGATTTGCATGGAGATGTGAGATCTTTGTTTGCCAATTTCCTATGATTAGGCTTTGTTAGTATGTTAGGGTTATTCTTATGGGTGTTCTTATGTTGGTGCTAGGGTTATGGTTAGGGTTATTGTTAGGGTTATGGTTAGGGTTAGGGTTAGGGTTAGGGTTAGGGTTAGGGTTAGGGTTGTTGTTTGATATATATGTATTAGGGTTTGTATTCCGTGTTAATCCTTAAATTAGTACTCGTGGAAGCAATGTTACGATGTGTTGTTTGAATGCTTATAGGGATGGGAAGAACATGTGTGTTTGTTTATCATGGGGACAAAGACGCCTTCTTGAAAGGCAATATTGAACCGGATCCGGATGAGGTAGATATGTTGTTTGATAGTAGTCCTAGCTATGCGGAGCTCTTGCAACAAGTGAGGAAAGATTTGAATTGGATGGACCCTAGTGATATCGTTGAGTTGGAGGGAAGGCATAATGTAGGTTTTGGAATGCACATCCGTTGGAAGACAATGCGTATCAACTCGGAGCAACGTTGGGTTGCATACAAGGAAACGGTGGCCGATTCACTTGACAAGGCTCTTGAGTTATTTGCAACGAAGAAGGTTGATTCAAATTTGCATTTGGACTTGAACCGGAAACCCTCCCCTTTGGTTGCTAGTAGCCCCCACCCTTGAAGCGAGATGAAATTGTTGAACCTCTTTTGACCCAAGAAGTGAGGCCAACATTGAGCCCGTTTACAAACAACCAAGATGAAGCTTTGCAAGAGGACAATGATGAGTATGCATGCGATGACAATGAAGTTGATATCCATGACAACAATGTGGGTGATCTTGACAAATATCATTTGCAAGAGACAATGGACCATTCCATCCCTTTTTCCCGTGCATATGCATCGGATTCGGATGACGAAGGTCCCGATGAACAAGTTGATGAGGAGGGGTTCACGGTGAAGGAGGCCGAAGCTTTCGAGAAGGTATTCGGTCGGGATCACAAGACACCATTGTTCAAGGATGTTAGTCTCGCAGATGAAGCCGTTGTGGATGGTGGCAAATCTATATCTCTTGGGGTTAGGCCAAGCTCTCACCGTGATTTGGGAGACGACAAGAACCGGATTGGTAAAGGGAGTAAGTTCGAAACCTTCTTGGAATTGAAGATGTGGCTTGACAACTACTCGGTTACGCATTATCGTCCACACAAGGTGGTGCATTCGGACGTCAATGTGCGCTACACGGTTGCATGTGCATGTGAAGATGAAATATGTCCGTGGATTGTGCGTGCAAGACCATGGAAAGGAGGTCCCGTTTGGCACGTAGTGAGTTGTGTGCCAACTCACATGTGCCG
Organism: Triticum urartu; assembly: GCF_056163025.1. Taxonomy (NCBI): domain Eukaryota; kingdom Viridiplantae; phylum Streptophyta; class Magnoliopsida; order Poales; family Poaceae; genus Triticum; species Triticum urartu. The sequence continues at coordinate 396,534,434 of NC_141879.1, read as the reverse complement.
AGGCAAAAGGGTGGATGGCAAGATTGTGTCCCAAGACCACAGACAACTCACGTCTGAGTTCATCGCTTACAGGCTCTCCAACTCAATATCCACACTTCCAACAATGAGCGTCCAACATGTCATTGACCTTGTGAAAGCCATATTTCATTACAAGGTGAAGTACGGCAAGGCATGGAAGGCGAAGCAAGCCGCATTTAAGATGTTGTATGGTACTTGGGAGGAAGCATACAACCGAATCCCTAGGTTGTTGTTAGCCATGGCCACCACAAACCCGGGCATGGTTCATGTTGTCGAGCCTCATGGGCACCAAACAACGGTTTATGAAGGAAAGAAAGTCCGAGTATTTGGCCGTGCATTTTGGGCGTTCGAGCAATGCGTGAGGGCTTTCGAACACTGTAGGCCGGTCATCTCCATTGATGGCACGTTCTTGACCGGACAATACAAGGGCACCTTGTTGGTTGCGATAGCAAGTGATGCCAATAACCGGGTGTTGCCATTGGCATTTGCTTTGGTTGAGGCGGAGAACAATGACAACTGGGAGTGGTTTATGCGTCTTTTGAGGACGAAGGTGTTACCCGCTCAAAGGAAAATTTGTGTCATATCGGATCGGCATGCAGGAATTCTTAACGCAGTGGAGATTGACATTCCCGGGCATGCTCCATTGCACCATCGATGGTGCATGAGGCACTTTTGTTCGAACTTCTATAGGGCATGTGGCCTTAAGGAGTTGGCCGATGATCTTCAAGATTGTTGTCTTGCTTTCTCCGAGAAGCGGTTCGCCACTTTGTTGAACAAATTGCTCGCACACAAAAAACTTGATCACGGGGGTCAAGACTTTATGAATAGGCACATTCCCCACCGGAACAAGTGGGCACGTGCTTTTGATGAAGATGGCCGAAGATACGGTCAAATGACAAGCAATATGGCCGAATGCTTCAATAGGGTGCTCATAGGTGCACGTGGATTACCTGTGAAGGCAATAGTTCAATACACATTTGACAAGATGAATGCGTACTTTCTAAAGTACTCAATGGAAACTGATGCACAGATAGCGGGTGAGAACCCGCGCAAGTACAAGTACAAGTTCTCACCCAAGGTTGATGAATGGTTAGAATTTCAATCACGAAAGGCGGACTCAGAAGAAGCTATATTATATGACAACGAAGAGTGGAAGTATGAAGTGAAAGAGCCAGGAGGAACCACAAACGATGGCCGGCAACATGGAGGTCGGGCTTTCAAGGTGTCGTTAACACAATGTGATTGCTCTTGCGGGAGGCCATTGTTGCTTCATCTCCCATGCTCACATTTGTATACCACCGGTCGCGTTAGAAATGTGGACATCAATCACCCACGCACCGTGAGGGAGTTGGAGTTCTCAATCATGACGGTCAAGAAAACATGGGCTCCCCGCTTTCACCCATACTTTGACCAATCACAATGGCCGGAGTACCATGGAGTTCAACTATGGCCAGATCCGGAGTTGAAGGTTGTTAAACGTGGTAGACGTAAAACAAAGCGTTTTGGAGGCGACATGGACGGATGGGGCCATGGTGGCCGCCGCGAAGCGGGAAACGATCAATTCCAAGAGCCTCGTGAGAGCTCCCGTTGTGGGGAATGCAAAGGTCATGGCCACAACAAAAGAAAATGTACGAAATCAAGGAAAAGGTCCAAGAAAAATGATGCAAGCACTAGCCAACAAGGAGCTACACAAGGGAGCCAACCAAGTGGTAGCCAACAAGTGCCAAGCCAACCAAGAGGTAGCCAACAAGTGCGAAGGCAACAACGTGGTAGCCAACAAGTGCCGAGGCAACCAAGTGGGAGCCAACCTAGTGGTAGCCAACAAGTGCCAAGGCAACCAAGTGGGAGCCAACCTAGTGGTAGCCAACAAGTGCCAAGGCAACCAAGTGGGAGCCAACCTAGTGGTAGCCACCAAGTGCCAAGGCAACCAAGTGGGAGCCAACCTAGTGGTAGCCACCAAGTGCCAAGGCAATCAAGTGGGAGCTAACCTAGTTGTAGCCAACAAGTGCCTAGCCAACCAAGTGGTAGCCAACAAGTGCCAAGCCAACCAAGTGTTAGTCAAAGAGGATCTAGGCAACAAAGAGGTCGGCAACTAGGACTTACAAGAGGCCGTGGTGGTGGTAGTCTAGGCCGTGGTGGTGGTCTTGGCCGTGGTGATGGTCTTGGCCTTGGTGATGGACTTGGCCGTGGTGATGGACAAGGGCAAGGTCGTTATAGAGGAATGTTTGGATACCTCGATGGACCATTTCCGTATGTTGCTCACTAACTATAATGTTTCAAATGTTCTTGTTTTCCATATGTTATTTTTTTTCATATGTTCCATTTGTTTGTATTGTCTTTACTAACCATTATGTTGCACACATGGACTGAGCTAAACAGAGAGCAAACTTTCTGTTTGCAAGCTACAGCCACTGCAGCGCCTAGCACGGAGGCGCCACACTATACAGTGCAACGCCTAGCAGCTGGGCGTTGCACTGTACAGTGTGGCGCCTCGGTGCTAGGCGCTGCACGGGCTGTAGCTTGCAACCAGAGTGTTTGCTCTCTGGTTAGCTCAGTCCATGTGTGCAACGCCTCGGCTCTAGGCGTCACACTGTATAGTGCAGCGCCTAGAGCTAAGGCGTTGCACACATGGACTGAGCTAACCAGAGAGCAAACTTTCTGTTTGCAAGCTACAGCCAGTGCAGCGCCTAGCACGGAGGCGCCACACTCTACAGTGCAACGCCTAGCTGCTGGGCGTTGCACTGTACAGTGTGGCGCCTCGGTGCTAGGCGCTGCACTGGCTGTAGCTTGCAACCAGAGTGTTTGCTCTTTGGTTAGCTCAGTCCATGTGTGCAACGCCTCGGCTCTAGGCGTCACACTGTATAGTGCAGCGCCCAGCGGCTAGGCGTTGCACTGTAGAGTGTGGCGCCTCGGTGCTAGGCGCTGCAGTTGCTGTAGCTTGCAAACAGAATCATTATCAGGTAGAGATGAGGAAGGGAGAGGGGGACTTGGTGCACCCAGAGGGTGATTGTCATGGTTCAGAGTTCAATGTGGTTGAGCAGGGAGTTGAGGTCACCCTCGAGGATCCAGACCAGTTCAAACATGTCGAGACTGCCAATGTGAATGATCAAGATGAGGGCTTTAATGGTGAAGCTAATGAAGATCAAGTTCAACATTATGAAGACAACAAGTGCAACATAGAGGACCAAGTTCAACATTGCTAAGACATCAACTCCAAGTTCAACATAGAGCTAGTTCCTAAGACATACAAATAAAGGACTATGGCTGGTTCCTAAGAAGAGCTAGTTCCTTGAGCGCTTTTGGCTGCTCCCCCCTCTTGCTGGCTAACTTCTTGACCTTCCTAGGAAGAGGAACACGCTCCCGCTCCGGCTCCGGTTCCTCCACGTCACCGACATCGTCATCCAAATAGTCATCCAAAGCCGCCATCCGTGAGGTGCCGACCGTCCTTTTGCCTCTTTCGGTGAAGTCTTCAGGTGTGTACTTGTTGATTCCCTTTCTAGGCTTTAGTATGTATGCAGACCTAACCTGGTACGCCCCCAAGGTCATATCATCATCAGCAACCTATGCATCAACAAAAGATATGGAAAGACCGTGTGTGAGGATATAGTTAGCAATGCATCAACAATTGGATATATATGCTCATGCCATACCTCTTGAGTGACCACACCCGCATCCTCATCCTCCAAATGATCACCATGGCTCTGGACCGAAGCGGGATCTGATGGTGTCGCCGACCTAGACCGTTCTGGTGAAACATACTCGGGGTCACGACAACCAAAAAGGTTTGATAGCCGCCTTAACTTTTGGCCCTGGCGCTGCAACATGTACAAGTGAATGAGACATCGAACGTAGCAACACATGTTAAGTGCTAGTTTGAAGGAGATGTGAACCTTGATGAATGCTCGAAGTGCACCTTCTCCATCGCTTTTGCCAGCCGGGGTTGTTTCAAGAATAGTCTCGGTCTCATCAGCTGCTTTCTTGATCTGGGCACGCTATGAACAGAAATGGTATTAACGTGTTAGGCAAGAGAAGATGTGAATAGTGTGAATGAAAAGCAAAGAGGGCAAATACCACAAAGTTCATCATTGGAGCTGAAGGGATCACTGAGTTGCCTTTCCTGACTAATGCGTTGTACTGGTGTTGGGCTACCTCATCAAAAACAGTGGGTTCTTCCAAAATCTCCTCAGCATACGCCGGCTTGCATACCTCCACACGGGTACTTGCAAGAAACCATGTGAGATAGTTGTTGAACGCTACAGGGCAGTGCTCACGAAGCTGGACTCCTTTTCCAGCCCTAGCTTGCTCCACACTAAGCGCAAACTGTACGACATACTTTCTGTGATGCTTGGCCCAATCCTTAATCTTCCGCTGCCTTTTCCTATCCAACCTGCAAGTTAGAAACATAATATTAGTAGCATCGAAACCGCCGAGAAGCTGCTAAGTACTCAATGTTAATTATATCTTACGCGTGTAGCAACTTGTCCGTGTCCTCCCACTCCGGCGGATGTGCCTGGAACAAACCAAACTGACGGCGCACTCGATGTGGGAGGTGAAGCTCAACCGCCCAGTTGCATATGAGTGGGCACCGCATACGCCAGAGATCCCTATCCCTAGTGCACATCGGATTCAGCCTGAACTCTAAAGGGTCACCAAAACTATCTCCTGTTCCATACAGCTCCCATATCACCTGCAAAATGGGATAGAATGCAAAATTGATATCGAGTTGCAATAGAAGCATCATAATCACTTATGCCATGTCAATTCACCTGCTCAGGCGTGATTGCGTCAAGCTCACTCTGGTACAACTTGTACATGACCGAGGGATCATCTGTCGTCTCATTTATCACATCCCACTTGTAAGCCCAAGTGGGTAGCCGTAGTAGGTCGCCTTTGTCGTCCCAATCATCGTACTTCACCTTCTTCGGACGTCCAACCGGCAAACGCTCCTAGCTCCATATGGAAAGTGCGAGCAAACAACCACCAATACCTCCAGATGACCTACAACAGGCTTCGTCCAACTGCACATAAAAGAGAACATGGTTCAATTAAGAGCAAGATCGCATTCATAATGTAGCAATGAAGTGAAAAAGAAACAACTTCATACCTGTCTATACAAGTAAGCCAGTGTCGCCGAACCCCAACTCCATTTGCTATCGAAGACGGTCAACGCCTTTAGCCACATCCATGGAGCATTCTTGCCTGTGCCATCAGCAAACATAGTCCTGGATATCACATACCACATGTAGACACGAGCATATATCTTGACCGTGTCCTCATCAGCTTCCGGTGGGCAAGTACCAAAGTGCTCAGTAATCCACGTGAAAGTAGCACCGGCTGCGACTCTTTCCTTCTTCTTGTTTTCTGCTGCTGGTTCCGGAGGCTCCGGAGGAACCATACCGATAAGGGCATGCATCTGCGCGCGCCACCCATCGGAGTCGGTGCTCATACATAGAGGATTCCCATCGATAGGAAGACCGGTGATCATAGCAATATCCTGGAGCGTCACTGTCATCTCCCCGGTCCGTAGATGGAAACTATGTGTCTCCGGCCGCCAATGATCAATAAGCACGGTGAGTGCTGGAGCATTGTTGGGTGGCGTCGACCGTCTGACCATATGAATGAAAGGGAGAAGTCCTGTCTCCCTTACATACGGTGTGTATCGCTCATCATAGCGCATCCACCCAAGGGTGACCCCGTGAGAACGAAGCTTCAAAGGTGCAAGCGCCTACAAACAAACAATTCATAACATTACATATGGGGCATTTGTGTTTGAAATAAATACGAAATTCATAAAACAGGCCACTTTCATTATTACCCGCTGCTCCACCGCCATAGCGTACGACCGGTGTTGTTTGTCCCAGTGATCATCGAGAAGCCAAACCATCCTAACAATTTTGAAAGAAAGCTTTCTTGTCAACACGATTATCTTTTCAATACAAATAAACTAAAGTACGCCTACTAGATGCAAAATACAAAGCATATGTATCCAAACCATTCTTGCCAATACAAATGTAATTTCAATAAACTAAACTAAGCCTACCTCATGCAAGATTCAATACAAATATCTTTTCCATATAAATAAAATGTCAACCTATGTATCCAAACTATATAAATAACATGTCAACCTATGTATCCAAACCACATTCTAGTCTAACAAGGGTTCCCCAAATCTAATACATGCAAGATTCAAACAAAAATTCCCTAAATCTAATACACACAAGATTCAAACAAGGGTTCCTCAAATCTCCGAAATAGCATACATTCTATGGATAGAAAGAAGGGGATCGGAGAAAAGTACCTTCTAGGATGGATTGGTGAAGGAACCCACGGGCCAAATCGTCAGATTTGATGATTTTTTAAGAGGGGGTTGAGAGGGGGAGAGGAGGAAGCCGCCGGCCGCCTGTTCTGTAACTCCTTTGGAACGAATGGGTGGGGTGGGGGGGCAGCGGGCGGCTGGCATCTAAGTCACAGTGCAGCGCCTGCGGGCCGGGCGCTGCACATTACGGTGCAGCGCCTAGCTCTGAGGCGCTGCACTGCTAGGTGCGGGCCCAAGGGCTGCCACGGTGGACTGGTGTGCAACGCCCCCGAGCTAGGCGCTGCACCGTAGGGTGTGGCGCCTGCGTGGCGGGCGCCACACAAAAGGGTCAGTGCTGTGAAATAGTTTCACGGGCAGTTCATTTTGTGAATTGATTTCGTCCACAGGTCAAAATAGTCAAAACTGCCGTGCATGGGAGTAAAAACTCGGGTGTGTTCTGGTGCAGTTCGCTAGTCTCCCATCTGTAGTACTACTGATATCTTGAATAAAATTGTTAGAAGAAGACAAAAAATAGTTTGCTCCAATTTGTGTAGTAGCTCATTACCCCTCTGTATGAAGTGCAATTTGTTTTGCGCATTTCAAAATTCAGTCGACTACATCAACATCTGCAGTGTGTTTTGTCCTCGGATGTGGTTCACTTTTGAGTGATGATGTTCACTTGCGCCCAACATGAAAGTGTAAAAAATTTAGCGGAACAACAGGATAGTAATGTGGTTCACTCTGATATATGTCGCGTTTCATTTACCCTTGTCTCCGCGGTCCACTCTTGTTCATAAAAATGTTGAAATAAACTCACAAAAACTTGTGTGAGAAAGTTTACTCTCGACAAAAGAAATCATGAAGTTCACTTGACTGTCTGATGCAGTGCGGTTTTCTGTCTGAAGTAGTGCGCTCATCTGTCTGATGCAGTATACACGATGATTTGGGTGTTACGAAAAACAGTGTCTGCGTTTTGGTATTTTTAAGATTGCTCTTAAACCGTAAAGAATTGGAGAGAACGTTCTACATGAAAAAGTTGTGCCTCGACTATATCTTTCCAACAACGTATAATTTGAATAATTTCGGCCAACAGTTTGTAAAAATTTCGCGAAAAATGGCCGCTGCATCTTGTAGTCAGCCGTACGATTTTCAAAATTAACTAAAAACCGTAAGGAACCTCAAAAACATTTCAACATATGAAAGTTGCGCCTTGTCCGTAGCTTTACAACGGCATATCACACGCCTCGTTTTGACAAACAGTTCAAAAACTGAAGCAAAAACAGTACGAAAATTGAAAAAAATTCAAAAAAACAGAATTCCGCGATTTACTAAATTTAAAACTGCTTTTAAACCGTAACGAATTAGAGAAAATAATAGATATGAAAAGGATGCGCCTCGACGATATCTATCCAACGATAGATCATTTGCTTCATTCCAGCTAGCGGTTTAGAAGAAAACGCGAAAAAACGCTCGCTGTCATTCATTGTGAGCCGCACAATTTTTGAAACTGCTCTTAAACTATGATCAATCTCGAAAAGTGTTCAACTTGGCGAAGTTGCGCCTAATCCATAGCTTCTCAACGGTATATTACACGCGTCGTTCCGATAAGCGGTTAAAAAACTAGAGCGAAAAAAGTAACAAAAAAACAACGCGTGCAGTTTTCCCGACACGAAGTTCACTAGTCTGTGTTGCAGTACCTTTGCTACTGAAAGTACTGTGCCCTCACGTTAAGCGTGCAGTGCAGAAGTGTTAGCAGAATAACTATTCTCCTAATATTAGCAGAATAGACCGGCTGTATATATTGATGTTGTCCAACCTTGCCATATTTGTTTTGTTGTTCTTGGGTTCTTATTGTAAGTGCATCTAGTGTCCCTTAGTGATTTTGGTGTATTGAAGACTTATAGGTTAAGGGACTGCTGCGTTTGTGAGTGTACACAGGTCTATAAGTCTATGAGGAGTTTGATATTTACAGAGAAAGTCGACCCCTAAAAATGAAGTTCTTCGACTGAAGACTTTCGATTTCTGAAGACTTTTTGAAGACTTTGAAAGTGAAGAAATTGGTGTGATCCTGAAGACTTGGTATTCATTCGAAGAACATGAAGCGTGAAGACTTTTGTTTTCATAGTTTCATTCTCTCTTTCTTGAGTCATAGGAAACACCTTACTGTTAAAGGGGCTCGAGGAAACACTAAGAAAAAATTTCCAAGTGATGCTCAACTCAAATCCCACACCTACCAATCCCTTCGAGTGAAGCCATTGGAAATCTCATACAGTCCAGTCATATTCTTCAGTGACAGAGACGAAGTTCCTCTGGTGTCTGAGGAATTTGCTCTGACTGAGGAGTTAGGGATTCGCCAGTGCGGATTGCCTACACAGTGAGGAACATGATAGCCCTGAGGAATTTGATACTCAAAATTCCGACAATTGTTGTGCTATGCGCCACCTGTCCCAAAATATCTACCCACCTAACGGTCATATCATTGAAGGGCATTTATATCTTATCATGTCGGGCTGCTACCTAGGCTATAAATAGCTGCCCCCTACAACCACTAGCTGGTTGGCTGCTCCGAGAGAAACTGACACTTGTCATTTGAGAGCATCCCATCCTCCGAGGACTTTGGGTGAAAATCATCAAGTGAGGAAAGCCCAAACCCAAACACCTACCAACCCAAAGTGATTGAGCATCACTGAAGAAATTGATCATGCGTGGATCCGACACTTGTTACCTTTGAAGACTGTGCATCTTCCAGACGGTTAGGCGTCATGGTCTAGAGCATTCAAGAGGAAATTGTGGATCGCCGAGTGACCGAGTCTGTGAAGGTTTGGAAGTCACCTGAAGACTTACCATGAGTGATTGGACGAGGTCTGTGTGACCTTAGCTCAAGGAGAATATGGTGAGGACTAAGTGTCCTGAGCTGTGTGTTCAGGACTGGGTGTCCGGGACTGTGTGTCCTCAGGTTTAAATACCTAGCCACCCTAACGAGATGTACAACTGTCACAACAGTTGGAACTGGTCTACCAAATCATTGTCTTCACTGAGCTAACTAGTTCCATTTCCTCAACCCTTCCATTTCCTTATTTATGTGTTGTGTGCTTATTCATATATGTTTGAAGACTTTGACTGAAGACTTTCTCTATTTCCTCAGCTCAATTTCTTCAGTCTGTCCGTCTTCATTCTGTTTATCCCGTGTTTACGCTTTCTGTACTCTGTGCTTATTTTCATTTCATCATGAAGACCATGCTCATGTTCTATTATGTTTACTTCTGAGTACTTATTCCGCTGGAAGTAGTTCTTCACTCAGGAATTTCCTCACCCTTGAATTCCTTAGTGAAGAATTCATAAAAATCGCCTATTCACCCCCTCTAGTCGATATAACGCACTTTCAATTGGTATCAGAGTAAGGTACTCCCTTGTTCTGTGTGATTTTGGTTTAACCGCCTGGAGTTTTAGTTATGTCGACCGCAGGTATGATCAAGGTTTCTGCTGGGTGTACTACCTTCGATGGGACGGACTACCCCTACTGGAAGAATAAGATGCGCATGCATCTTGAGGCAATTTACAATGATCTCTGGTACATTATGGAAAATGTCGTTCCCTCTGTCACTCCTACCATCAACGCTGCTGATGTGAAGATATTCAAGCAACTCGGCTCTCAAGTGAAGAACATCATATGTGGCCATCTGAGCAAAGGGCAGTATGGCAGAGTGAGTGCTTTGGAGACAGCAAAGCTTATCTAGGACAGGCTGTCCAAGGTCAATGAGGGAGTCTCAACACAACATGAATCTCGAGTTGACGTTCTTCGCAATCTCTTCAATCGCTTCAAAAGACTCGACAATGAAAATGTTCAGCAAACCTTCGATCGCCTCACTGACATCTCAAATGAGCTTCAAGCACTTGGTGCCACTGATATCACCGACCATGAGGTGGTGAAGAAATTGCTGAGATCGCTTGATTCCTCATTTGATACCTTGGCATTGATGATACAAAAATGTGGAGACTATAAGTCACTTGATCCCGCTGATATCCTCGAGAGACTAAACACTCATGAGTTCCAGCTTGCCGAGAAGAGAGATCTCTATGGACCAAGTTATAGTAGATCACGGGCTCTGAAGGCCAAGGCAGTGTATGAATCTGAAGGTGAAGATTCTGGCAGCAGCCTTGGTGACCCTGAAGAACTGAGCCAGGAGCTAGCAATGCTCGTGAGGAAGTGATGTTTACTACACAACCTTCTTCTTGTAAACGTTGTTGGGCCTCCAAGTGCATAGGTTTGTAGGACAGTAGCAAATTTCCCTCAAGTGGATGACCTAAGGTTTATCAATCCGTAGGAGGTGTAGGATGAAGATGGTCGTCTCTTGTTTCCCCAACACACCCAATACAATGGTAGATTGTATAGGTGCACTAGTTCGGCGAAGAGATGGTGATACAAGTGGTATATGGATAGTAGATAAAGGTTTTTGTAATCTGAAAATATAAAAACAGCAAGGTAACTAATGATAAAAGTGAGCATAAACGGTATTGCAATGCTAGTAAACAAGGCCTAGGGTTCATACTTTCACTAGTGCAAGTTCTCTCAACAATAATAACATAATTGGATCACATAACTATCCCTCAACATGAAACAAAGAGTCACTCCAAAGTCACTAATAGCAGAGAACGAACGAAGAGATTATGGTAGGGTACGAAACCACCTCAAAGTTATTCTTTCCAATCAACCCGTTGGGCTATTCATGTAAGTGTCACAAATAGCCCTAGAATTCATACTAGAATAACACCTTAGACACAAATCAACCAAAACCCTAATGTCACCTAGATACTCCAATGTCACCTCAAGTATCCGTGGGTATGATTATACGATATGCATCACACAATCTCATATTCATCTATTCAAACAACACATAGAACCTCAAAGAGTGCCCCAAAGTTTCTACCGGAGAGTCGAGACGAAAACGTCTGCCAACCCCTATGCATAGGTTCATGGGCGGAACCCGCAAGTTGATCACCAAAACATACATCAAGTGGATCAATAGAATACCCCATTGTCACCACAAGTATCCCATGCAAGACATACATCAAGTGTTCTCAAATCCTTAAAGACTCAATCCGATAAGATAACTTCAAAGGGAAAACTCAATCCATTACAAGAGAGTAGAGGGGAGGAAACATCATAAGATCCAACTATAATAGCAAAGCTCATGATACATCAAGATTATACCACCTCAAGAACACGAGAGAGAGAGATCAAACACATAGCTACTGGTACATACCCTCAGCCCCGAGGGTGGACTACTCCCTCCTCGTCATGGAGAGCGCCGGGATGATGAAGATGGCCACCGGAGAGGGATTGTCCCCTCCGGCAGGGTGCCGGAACGGGTCTAGATTGGTTTTTGGTGGCTACGGAGGCTTCTGGCGGCGGAACTCCCGATCTATTGTGTCCCCCGATTGTTTTAGGGTATATGGGTATATATAGGAGGAAGAAGTACGTCAGGGGAGCCACGAGGGGCCCACGAGGGTGGAGGGCGCGCCCAGGGGGTGGGCGCGCCCCCTACCTCGTGGCTTCCTCGAAGCTTCCTTGACGTTGACTCCAAGTCTCCCGGGTTGCTTTCCTTCCAAAAATAACTTCTGCAGAAGGTTTCATTCCGTTTCGACTCCGTTTGATATTCCTTTTCTTCGAAACACTGAAACAAGGGGAAAACAGGAACTGGCACTGGGCTCTGGGTCAATAGGTTAGTCCCAAAAATAATATAAAAGTGTTTAATAAAGCCCATAAACATCCAAAACACATAATATAATAGCATGGAACAATCAAAAATTATAGATACGTTGGAGACGTATCAGCATCCCCAAGCTTAATTTCTGCTCGTCCTCGAGTAGGTAAATGATATAAACAGGATTTTTGATGTGGAATGCTACCTAACATATTTATCCAATTAATTCTTCTTTATTGTGGCAAGAATATTCAGATCCATAAGATTCAAGACAAAAGTTTAATATTGACATAAAAATAATAATACTTCAAGCATACTAACTAAGCAATCATGTCTTCTCAAAATAACATGGCTAAAGAAAGCTATCCCTACAAAATCATATAGACTGGCTAGGCTCCATCTTCACCACACAAAGTATTTAAATCATGCACAACCCCGATGACAAGCCAAGCAATTGTTTCATACTTTTGATGTTCTCAAACTTTTTCAATCTTCACGCAATATATGAGTGTGAGCCATGGATATAACACTATAGGTGGAATAGAATGGTGGTTGTGGAGAAGACAAAAAGGAGAAGATAGTCTCACATCAACTAGGCGTATCAACGGGCTATGGAGATGCCCATTAATAGATATCAATGCGAGTGAGTAGGGATTGCCATGCAACGGATGCACTAGAGCTATAAGTGTATGAAAGCTCAACAAAAGAAACTAGTGGGTGTGCATCCAACTCGCTTGCTCACGAAGACCTAGGGCATTTTGAGGAAGCCCATCATTGGAATATACAAGCCAAGTTCTATAATGAAAATTTCCCACTAGTATATGAAAGTAACAACATAAGAGACTCTCTATCATGAAGATCATGGTGCTACTTTGAAGCACAAGTGTGGTAAAAGGATAGTAGCATTGCCCCTTCTCTCTTTTTCTCTCATTTTTTATTTGGGCCTTCTCTTTTTTATGGCCTCTTTTCTCTTTTTTTTATTTGGGCTTCTTTGGACTCTTTTATTTATTTATTTTCGTCCAGAGTCTCATCCCGACTTGTGGGGGAATCATAGTCTCCATCATCCTTTCCTCACTGGGACAATGCTCTAATAATGATGATCATCACACTTTTGTTTACTTACAACTCAAGAATTACAACTCGATACTTAGAACAAGATATGACTCTATATGAATGCCTCCGGCGGTGTACCGGGATGTGCAATGACTCATGAGTGACATGTATGAAAGAATTATGAATGGTGGCTTTGCCACAAATACGATGTCAACTACATGATCATGCAAAGCAATATTACAATGATGGAGCGTGTCATAATAAACAGAATGGTGGAAAGTTGCATGGCAATATATCTTGGAATGGCTATGGAAATGCCATAATAGGTAGGTATGGTGGCTGTTTTGAGGAAGGTATATGGTGGGTTTATGATACCGGTGAAAGGTGCGCGGTATTAGAGAGGCTAGCAATGGTGGAAGGGTGAGAGTGCGTATAATCCATGGACTCAACATTAGTCATAAAGAACTCACATACTTATTGCAAAAATCTATTAGTTATCGAAACAAAGTACTACGCGCATGCTCCTAGGGGATAGATTGGTAGGAAAAGACCATCGCTCATCCCCGACCGCCACTCATAAGGAAGACAATCAATAAATAAATCATGCTCTGACTTCATCACATAACGGTTCACCATACGTGCATGCTACGGGAATCACAAACTTCAACACAAGTATTTCTCAAATTCACAACTACTCAACTAGCATGACTCTAATATTACCATCCTCATATCTCAAAACAATCATCAAGTATCAAACTTCTCATAGTATTCAATGCACTTTATATGAAAGTTTTTATTATATCCCTCTTGGATGCACATCATATTAGGACTAGTTTCATAACCAAAGAAAACTACCATGCTGTTCTAAAGGCTCTCAAAATGATATAATTGAAGCATGAGAGTTCATTAATTTCTATAAAATAAAACCACCACCGTGCTCAAAAAAAGATATAAGTGAAGCACTAGAGCAACAACAAACTACTCCAAAAGATATAAGTGAAGCTCAATGAGTAGTCGAATAATTATGCAACTATGTGAAGACTCTCTAACATTTAAGAATTTCAGATCTTGGTATTTTATTCAAACAACAAGCAAAACTAAATAAAATAAAATGACGCTCCAAGCAAAACACATATCATGTGGTGAATAAAAATATAGCTCCAAGTAAAGTCACCGATGAACGAAGACGAAAGAGGGGATGCCATCTGGGGCATCCACAAGCTTAGGCTCTTGGTTGTCCTTAAGTATTTTTTTTGGGTGCCTTGGGCATCCCCAATCTTAGGATCTTGCCACTCCTTATTCCATAGTCCATCGAATCTTTACCCAAAACTTGAAAACTTCACAACACAAAATTTAACTTGTAAGCTCCGTTAGTATAAGAAAATAAATCACCACTTAGGTACTGTTGTGAACTCATTATAAATTCATATTGGTGTAATATCTATTGTATTCCAACTTATCTATGGTTCATATCCTCCGATACTACTCATAGATTCATCAAAATAAGCAAACAACACATCGAAAACAGAATCTGTCAAAAACAGAACAGTCTGTAGTAATCTGGATCAAACGTATACTTCTGGAACCCCAAAAATTCTAAAATAAACTGCTGAGCCTGAGGAATTTATATATTAATCATATTCAAAAATAATTAACTAAATATCACTCTCCAAATAAAAATGGCAGCAATTCTCGTGAGCGCTAAAGTTTGTGTTTTTTACAGCAAGATCGCAAAGACTTTCCCCAAGTCTTCCCAAAGGTTCTACTTGGCACAAACACAAATTAAAGACATAAAACCACATCTAAATATAGGCTAGATGAATTATTTATTACTAAACAGGAACAAAAAGCAAGGAACAAAAATAAAATTGGGTTGCCTCCCAACAAGCGCTATCGTTTAACGCCCCTTGCTAGGCATGATGATTTCAATGATGCTCACATAAAAGATAAGAATTGTAACATAAAGAGAGCGTCATGAAGAATATGACTAGCATATTTAAGTCTAACCCACTTCCTATTCATAGGGATTTTGTGAGCAAACAACTTGTGGGAATAAGAATCAACTTGCATAGGAAGGTAAAACAAGCATAACTTCAAAACTTTAAGCACATAGAGAGGAAACTTGGTATTATTGCAATTCCTACAAGCATATGTTCCTCCCTCATAATAATATTCAGTAGCATCATGAATGAATTCAACAATATAACCAGCACCTAAAGCATTCTTTTCATGATCTACAAGCATAGAAATTTTATTACTCTCTACATAAGCAAAATTCTTCTCATTCAGAATAGTGGGAGTATCATACGAAACTCGAATACTATAAATTGTTTCCACATTAAAAGAGTAATGTTCAGAAAAGGGGTAACCATAATCACGACAAGTTTTATAAATATAATCACTACTTTTTATAGCATAAGTATCATCACAATAATCATCATAAGTAGGAGGCATGCTATCATCATAACAACTTTGCATATCAAAACATGGGAGGCTAAAAATATCATCATTATTAAACATAGCATCCCCAAGCTTGGGACAAACATTAATTGCAGCAAATATATTCTCAAAAACATCACCTTCATCAAACATAGCATCCCCAAGCTTGGGCCTTTTCATATCATAAGCATAATCACTCTCATCATTAATAGTATGGATAGCACCAATAGTATAGCAATTATCATATTCTTCCAAGCAAGTGCCAAAAATATTTTCAAGATCATAAGAAGTATAATTATCTTCCACAATTATATTTTCATGAAGCACAATAGTAATAGGAGCAACATTATTTGGGGGAGATATCTTTTTACCTCTCTTCCTTTTTCTTTTCTTCTTCTTCACCACATCATGTGTGGGTTCAATCCTCTTTTTGGAGCTCCTTATTAATGAGATTGGTTGAATAGAAGGCTCCTCCTTGTTACCTGATTCATCATAAGAAATAATAGGAGAATATTGGGAAGTCTCTTCCGTTTCATTAGTCTTCTCTTAATCTTCTATTTGCTTTCTTTTCTTTATGTAATTGCAATATAAGGATTTTCAATGCAATTTACCGGACAATACATATAAATTTCCTCTAGATCAAAACCAGTAAGTTTATAACGGGCAAATTCAGGAAGATGCTTAGTTATACGTTTCATTTCTTCGTAACCCATAAGCAACCTGAGTTCATTATAATGTGCAAGGGAAATCAAGTCATCACAATTTTGGGACAAGATAAGATCATGAAACAATTTGCATCGGATGGCTAAATGACCCTGTTCATTGCAAAGTCCACAAGTACGGCCAAGAAAATTTAAATTTCAGCACAATCATCTAGCCTTTCTTGCAACAATTTAGTTTCTAAGTACTTATGCCTCATGCAATATCTATCTTCCCTATTTGGTGTGTACTTACAAACCCAATGCACTCCACAAAAATTGACATGTTTATAGGAGACATTTTCATCATAACTAGTGCAATCATCATTAGTACTATGGATATTCAAGGAGTTCATACTAACAACATTGCAATCATGCTCATCATTCAAAGATTTAGTGCCAAACATTTTAATGCATTCTTCTTCTAACACTTTGGCACAATTTTCCTTTCCATCATACTCACGAAAGATATTAAAATGATGAAGCGTATGAGGCAAACTTAATTCCATTTTTTTGTAATTTTCTTTTATAAACTAAACTAGTGCTAAAACAAGAAAAAAAGATTCGATTGCAAGATCTAAAGATATACCTTCAAGTGCTCACCTCCCCGGAAACGGCGCCAGAAAAGAGCTTGATGTCTACTACACAACCTTCTTCTTGTAGACGTTGTTGGGCCTCCAAGTGCAGAGGTTTGTAGGACAGTAGCAAATTTCCCTCAAGTGGATGACCTAAGATTTATCAATCCATAGGAGGCGTAAGATGAAGATGGTCTCTCTCAAGCAACCTTGCAACCAAATAACAAAGAGTCTCTTGTGTCCCCAACACACCCAATACAATGGTAGATTGTATAGGTGCACTAGTTCGGCGAAGAGATGGTGATACAAGTGGTATATGGATAGTAGATAAATGTTTTTGTAATCTGAAAATATAAAAACAGCAAGGTAACTAATGATAAAAGTGAGCGTAAATGGTATTGCAATGCTAGTAAACAAGGCCTAGGGTTCATACTTTCACTAGTGCAAGTTCTCTCAACAATAATAACATAATTGGATCACATAACTATCCCTCAACATGCAACAAAGAGTCACTCCAAAGTCACTAATAGCGGAGAACGAACAAAGAGATTATGGTAGGGTACGAAACCACCTCAAAGTTATTCTTTCCAATCAATCCGTTGGGCTATTCCTATAAGTTTCACAAACAGCCCAAGAGTTCGTACTAGAATAACACCTTAGACACAAATCAACCAAAACCCTAATGTCACATAGATACTCCAATGTCACCTCAAGTATCCGTGGGTATTATTATACGATATGCATCACACAATCTCATATTCATCTATTCAACCAACACATAGAACCTCAAAGAGTGCCCCAAAGTTTCTACCGGAGAGTCAAGACGAAAACGTGTGCCAACCCCTATGCATAGGTTCATGGGCGGAACCCGCAAGTTGATCACCAAAACATACAACAAGTGGATCAATAGAATACCCCATTGTCACCACAAGTATCCCATGCAAGACATACATCAAGTGTTCTCAAATTCTTAAAGACTCAATCCGATAAGATAACTTCAAAGGGAAAACTCAATCCATTACAAGAGAGTAGAGGGGGGGGGAACATCATAAGATCCAACTATAAGAGCAAAGCTTGCGATACACAAAGATCGTACCACCTGAAGAACACGAGAGAGAGAGATCAAACACATTGCTACTGGTACATACCCTCAGCCCCGAGGGTGGACTACTCCCTCCTCGTCATGGAGAGCGCCGGGATGATGAAGATGGCCAACGGAGAGGGATTGCCCCCTCCGGCAGGGTGCCGGAACGGGTCTAGACTGGTTTTTGGTGGCTACGGAGGCTTCTGGCGGCGGAACTCCCGATCTATTGTGTCCCCCGATTGTTTTAGGGTATATGGGTATATATAGGAGGAAGAAGTATGTCAGGGGAGCCACGAGGGGCCCACGAGGGTGGAGGGCGTGCCCAGGGGGGTGGGCGCGCCCCCTACCTCGTGGCTTCCTCGAAGCTTCCTTGACGTTGACTCCAAGTCTCCCGGGTTGCTTTCCTTCCAAAAATAACTTCTGCAGAAGGTTTCATTCCGTTTCGACTCCGTTTGATATTCCTTTTCTTCGAAACATTGAAACAAGGGGAAAACAGGAACTGGCACTGGGCTCTGGGTCAATAGGTTAGTCCCAAAAATAATATAAAAGTGTTTAATAAAGCCCATAAACATCCAAAACACATAATATAATAGCATGGAACAATCAAAAATTATAGATACGTTGGAGACGTATCAGGAAGTTCCAGAAGTTCTCAAGACGTGGTTGCTTTGGTAAATCCTCAAGAAGTGGTGACTTGAGATCAGATTCCTCATCCCATGATTACAAGAAGAGACTCTGTCACAAATGCAAGAAACCCAGACACTACATTCAAGATTGTCCTCAGTGGGAAAAGGAATCAAAGAAGAAGAAGTACAAGGATTACAGTTCTAATGGTTCAAAGAAGAAGAAGAAATCTTCAAAGTCCTCGTCATCAAAATCTTCAAGGTCCTCATCTCACAAGAAGAGAAGCTCCAAGAAGGCTTGGACATTCATTGGCAAGGAAATGGACTCTGAGGCTGAATCTAAGGAAAATGAGGAATAGTAGGAATCTGAGGAGTCAGACTCTGGTGTGGCGAGCCTAGCCCTCGCTACCGCGTTCGTCAGCAAGTCCATCTTCAACTCTGAAGAAAAGGACCTTCCCAACACTACTGATGATGGTGATGAGGACTACGCTCCCACCTATTGCTTCATGGCAAAAGGCTCAAAAGTACTCAAATATCCCTCCTCCGAATCTAGTGAGGATGAACAGATCAACGCTACTCAGGATGAATTTGTTCCTCCATGTTTGAGGTGCATTGAATGTGAAACTGCTAATTCTTCACCTGAATGCTCAAATACTTCCATTGCTACAAATTCTTTAACTGCCTCTGCTATCACTAATTCCTCATCTGAGGACATTGCGAGTATCACTAATGATGCAGGGCTGAAGGAATTGTATATGGCAGGCACGTACAAAAGCCTCAAAGGGCATCAGGTTCTTTGTGACGTGCTTAAAAAGCAGATCCTCGAAAGGAACCCTAGGAAAGAGGGTATTGCCTTTGAGAGGAAACTCAATGCTGATGGGACCTACTGGAAACCTGAGCAGTATCCCAAAACCTCATGGGTTGCTGCAAAGGGACCTTCAGTGGATCCATCTACTTTATCTGGCTGTACATGTGAATCTTCATATTCTTCTGATGAGTCAATTGACTCCAAATATAAACTGTTCAAAAATCAGAATGGTGAAGTATTTGCTAGATATGTTGGCACTAACTGCAGGAACGTTTCTCATATGAAGAAAATCTGGGTTCCCAAAAGGTGCCTTGAAAATCTTCAGGTGAATGTCATCATGACACCACCTGTGAAGAATAGGAACCCCAGATCAAATTCTTCATATGGACCAAATTCTTCATATGGATCCAATTCCTCATATGGACCAAACTCCTCACGTGTATCAAATTCCTCAAAAGGATCAAAGTCCTCATATGAACATCATCATGCTAACCCGTCTGTTTCGCAGGGAAGATCTAAGGATTATGGATATGTGCATTATTCTTCAAATCATTATGTTCATAAATCCTCGAAGAATTTCTCTGCTTACTCCTATGCTTACCCTAATCCTTCTTATGCGAAACAAAGTGGATTGGCATCTATGCCACCTTTCTCTTATGGAGCTCGAAGAATGATGAACTCTTTGCCACCCCTTCAGATGTGGGTGGTGAAGAATAAGAACTAATCTCTTATGCACGGTCAGGTCTCCAGACGAACTTAATCGTCTGAGGAATTTGCTGGAGACCTGAATGTGCTTAAAAGGACACAAGCTAATCATGAAGAAATGAATTTTCATTTCTCACGTCCTTATACTGCTTTATCTGTTCTATTGCTTGATGAAATTGATCTGATGAAATTGATATCATATTCTTCACTGATGAAGTACATGAGTTCGTAAGTTGCACAACACAACTCTACAAATAAAAAAAAAGTCATACAAGCATCATATTACAAGCCAGGGGCCTCGAAGGCTCGAATACAAGAGCTCGATCATAGACGAGTCAGCGGAAGCAACAATATCTGAGTACAGACATAAGTTAAACAAGTTTGCCTTAAGAAGGCTAGCACAAACTGGGATACAGATCGAAAGAGGCGCATGCCTCCTGCCTGGGATCCTCCTAACTACTCCTGGTCATCGTCAGCGGGCATCACGTAGTAGTAGGCACCTCCGGTGGAGTAGGAGTCGTCATCGACGGTGGCGTCTGGCTCCTGGGCTCCAACATCTGGTTGCGACAACCAGGTAGAAGGGATAGGGGGAAAAGAGGGAGAAAGCAACCGTGAGTACTCATCCAAAGTACTCGCAAGCAAGGAGCTACACTACATATGTATGCATTGGTATCAACTGGAATAAGGCTATCATATGTGGACTGAACTGCAGAATGCCGGAATAAGAGGGGGATAGCTAGTCCTTTCGAAGACTACGCTTCTGGCAGCCTCCGTCTTGCAGCGTGTAGAAGAGAGTAGACTGAAGTCCTCCAAGTATCATCGCATAGCATAATCCTAACCGATGATCCTCCCCTCGTCGCCCTGTGAGAGAGAGATCACCGGTTGTATCTGGCACTTGGAAGGGTGTGTTTTATTAAGTATCCGGTTCTAGTTGTCATAAGGTCAAGGTACAACTCCAAGTCGTCCTGTTACCGAAGATCACGGCTATTCGAATAGATTAACTTCCCTGCAGGGGTGCACCACATACCCCAACACGCTCGATCCCATTTGGCCGAACACACTTTCCTGGGTCATGCCCGGCCTCGGAAGATCAACACGTCGCAGCCCCACCTAGGCACAATAGAGAGGTCAGCACGCCGGTCTAAACCTAAGCGCACAGGGGTCTGGGCCCATCGCCCTTAGCACACCTGCACGTTGTGAACGCGGCCGGAAGCAGAACTAGCCCCCTTAATACAAGAGCAGGCTTACGTTCCAATCCGGCGCGCGCCACTCAGTCGCTGACGTCACGAAGGCTTCGGCTGATACCACGACGCCGGGATACCCATAACTACTCTCGAGTAGATGGTTAGTGCGTATAGACCAAATGGCCAGACTCAGATCAAATACCCAGATCTCGTTAAGCGTGTTAAGTATCCGCGAACGCCGACCAGGGCCAGGCCCACCTCTCTCCTAGGTGGTCAGAACCTGCCCTGTCGCTCCGCCTCAAAGATCCACTCGCGGGTGCTCCTCAAGCCGACCCGTCTTTAGTCACCACATGTATCATGTATAAAGTATATAGTATATACCCGTGATCACCTCCCGAGTGATCACGGCCCGAAAGTATAGCATGGCAGACGGACAAGAATGTAGGGCCACTGATGATAAACTAGCATCCTATACTAAGCATTAGGATTGCAGGTAAAGGTAACAACAGTTGTAGCAAGGATAGGCTATGCATCAGGATAGGATTAATGGGAAGCAGTAACATGCTACACTACTCTAATGCAAGCAGTATAGAGAAGAGTAGGCGATATCTGGTGATCAAAGGGGGGGGGGGCTTGCCTGGTTGCTCTGGCAAGAGAGAGGGGTCGTCAACTCCGTAGTCGTACTGGGTAGCAGCGGCGTTGGTCTCGGTGTCTAGCGAGAGAAGAGGGGGAAGAAACAATAAATATTTAAGCAAACAGATGCATAGCGATGCATGACATGACAAGTAGCGGTGCTAGGGGTGCCCTATCGTGGTATGAGGTGATACCGGTGAAGGGGGGAAATATCCGGGAAAGTATCCCCGGTGTTTCGCGTTTTCGCACAGATGAAACAGAGGGGGAAAGTTGCGTGTTCGCTATGCTAGGGATGCGTGGCGGATAAACGGGCTGCGTATTCAAATTCGTCTCGTCGTTCTGAGCAACTTTCATGTACAAAGTTTTTCCATCTGAGCTGCGGTTTATTTTCTATTAATTTTAAAAGATTTAAATCATTTTCAGGATTTATTTAATTATTTTAATAAAACATTATCCAGAACAGTGCTTGCTGACGTCATCATGACGTCAGCATGACGTCAGCAGTCAACAGAGGTGTTGACTGGTCAACTGACGTGTGGGACCCACTGGTCATTGACTGCTTAGCCTAATAAGTGTTTAACTAAACTAACTACTGTTTAATTAAACTAATTAGTTAGTTAGGTTAATCTAATTATGATTAATTAGCTTAATTAATTCCTTAATTAATTAATTAATTAAATTATTATCTATTTATTTATTTTATTTATTTTACATATTATTTTTAATTCTTTTTTTTCTTAACAAAACATTCTGGGGCTGGGGCCCCCATGTTAGTGGCCCATCGGGGCCTAGAGGGCGCGGGCGAGCGGGTGCGGGCGCTCGCCCGAACGGGGTGCGGGCAAGGCCGTGGTCGGCGATGGCCACCGGAGCGGCGGCGCGGCACCGGCAAGGGGAAGCAGGGGCGAGGCCAGGTGCAGTGGTGGCCGGCGGAGAGGCGGGGCCGCAAGGGCCACCGCAGGCGCGGCGGGCGCTAGGGAGGCGCAGCGGCAGCAGCAGCAGCGGTGCGTGGCCACGGCGGGGCGCGGGCGAGCAGCAGCAGAGGAGCGACAGAGGCAGCGGTAGCGAGCAGGGGGAGCGCAGCGTCGCGGGGCAGAGGCCGCGCGGGCACTGAACGGCGGCGAGGCGAGCAGCGGGGCCACGCGAGGCCGCGGTCAGAGAACCAGGGGAGAGAGGGAGGGGGCCGGAGCTCACGGCGGGGCGTAGGGTCTCGGCCGTGGGGTCGAGGTGGTCCCGTGACGACGGCGCCGGCGAGGAGGAAGGCGACGGTGGCGTCGGGGGGGGGGGGGGGGGTCGAGGCGGCGAGGTCCAGGCGGCGGCGCGGGCTCGTGGAGGCCGTTTGGGGGGGAGGACGAGGACGGCCGCGCGACGGGGAGACAAGTGGCTGCGGCGAGGGACGGCTCCGGCGTCGTCGTCGAGCGGCGGGGGCGCGTTGGGCTCGGCGCGGTCGTGGGTTCGCTTCCCCGATCCAGATCGGGGAGGGAGCGAGGGGGGCGAGCGGGGTGGGGCGAGTGGGGGGGAGTGGGGATCGGGTGGGGGTTAGGGTTTCCTCCTGGTGGGGGTTATGGAGGGAAGGTAGCGGGCCAGCCGGCTGGGCCTGGGGTTGGCCCAGTTGGGCCATGGCCCAGGGAGGGGGGGGGCTTTCTCTTTCTTTTCTTTTTCTTTTGTTTTCCCCTTTTGTATTTTCTTTTATTATTTCTTTCCTGTTTAATTCATCTAAAAGTATTTAGGCATTTTATAAAAAGGTGTTTACTTCACCATAATTACCGATGCAATATTAGACATAGCCCGAACATTTTATTTTAATATTTGAAAACTTTTGACGTTTGACTTATTTAGGATTTAAATTTGAAACGGTTTTGAATTAATCCGAGATTAATTACAGTGACAGAGGTGACGTGTCACCATTAACGTGAGATCACTGTAGCATGATTATCCGGGCGTTACAAATCTCCTCCACTACAAGAAATCTCGTCCCGAGATTTAGGAGGTAGAAAGAAACAACGCGGGGTATTCATCACGCAGGCGATCCTCGCGTTCCCAAGTGGCTTCGTCTTCAGAGTGATTCGACCACTGGACTTTGAGGAATTTGATCGCCTTCTGACGTGTGCGGCGTTCAGCTTGGTCAAGAATGCGGACCGGATGCTCTTTATAAGAGAGGTCCTGTTGCAATTCGAGCACTTCATGATCCACCGCTCGGATTGGATCCTTGAAGCAACGGCGGAGTTGTGACACATGGAACACATCGTGAACCTGAGAAAGGTTCGGCGGAAGCTCCAGTTGATATGCCACCTTTCCACGCCTTTCGAGAATAGTGAAGGGACCGATATAGCGAGGAGCTAGCTTGCCCTTGATCCCGAAGCGGTGAGCACCCTTCATTGGTGTAACTCGAAGATAAGCCTTTTCGCCAGGTTGATAGACCATGTCTTGGTGATGACGGTCATACTGACTTTTCTGACGTGACTGAGCAGTCTTGAGATTCTCGCGAATAATGCGAACTTGTTCTTCGGCCTGTTGGATAATATCCGGACCGAAGAGTGGACGCTCCCCAGTTTCTGACCAGTTCAGAGGGGTTCGACACTTTCGTCCATATAGCACTTCGAAGGGGGACATCTTCAGACTAGCTTGATAGCTATTATTATAAGAGAACTCGGCATATGGAAGAGATTCCTCCCATTTCTTGCCGAATGAGATTACACAAGCTCGAAGCATGTCTTCGAGAACTTGGTTGACACGTTCAACCTGTCCTTGCGACTGAGGATGGAACGCAGTACTGAACGACAGATGAGTCCCCATAGCTTCTTGGAAACTCGCCCAAAACCTTGAAGTGAATAAGCTGCCACGGTCTGAACTGATAACCAGTGGGATACCGTGAAGTGAAACAATTCTGGCCATGTAGAGAGTAGCAAGCTGACTAGCAGTGATTGTCTCTTTAACCGCCAGGAAATGGGCAACTTTGGAAAGCCGGTCAATGACGACAAGAATAGCATCATTACCTTTCTGCGATTTGGGAAATCCAGTGACGAAGTCCATCTCAACATGGTCCCATTTCCATTCAGGAATAGAGATAGGTTGCAGAGTTCCAGCAGGCCTTTGATGCTCTGCTTTGATTCGGCGACAAACATCACACTCAGAAACATAACGAGCAATGTCCTGCTTCATATTAGACCACCAGAATCTTTGACGAATATCCTGGTACATCTTTGTACTACCAGGATGGATGGACAGAGGCGTATCATGGGCTTCTTGCATAACCCTTTTAGTCTTATCCAGGTTTTTCTTCGAACATGGTACCACTAGGCGCCCTTTGAAATACAAGGCGCCATCGTCGGCGATCGTGAAGAATGAGGGCTTTCCCTTTTTTAGGTCGCGCTTAATCTTGAGGACTTCATCGTCACATTTCTGTATCCATTTGATGGTGTCCACAAGATCTGGTTTCGCAACCAGGGTATTGAGAGAACCCTTGGAAACAACATGGAGGTTCCGTTTGGGGAAATCTTCGGGAGGGGGAGCGAGTGATCCCGGAGGAACAATATGGAGGTTCAGCCTTCTAAATTCTTCGGCAAGCGAGGGCTGAACTTTGTGGACCTGGAGGTGGTTGCAGTAAGTCTTGCGGCTCAAGGCATCAGCCATTACATTAGCCTTGCCGGGGGTATAGGATATACCCACGTTAAAGTCTGCAACAGTCTCCATCCATCTTTGCTGGCGTAGGTTCAAATTTGGCTGAGTAAACAGATACTTCAGACTTTGATGGTCGGTGAAGATCTCGCAACGATTACCGAGAAGGTAATGTCGCCACTGCTTCAGTGCATGAATGACAGCAGCAAGCTCGAGGTCGTGAACCGGGTAGTTTTCTTCGTGAGGGCGCAGTTGACGAGAGGCATAAGCAATCACTCTGCGCTCTTGCATTAGGACACAGCCTAATCCTTGACGGGAAGCATCGCAGTAAATGACGAAGTCCTTCTTAGTATCAGGTGGAGCAAGCACGGGGGCAGAAGTCAACTTGTCTTTGAGCGCCTGGAAACTTTCCTGACACTTGTCTGTCCATTCAAACTTGACACCCTTATGCAACAGATTAGTCAGAGGCCTGGCAATCTTGGAGAAGTTCTCGACGAATCGACGGCAATAGCTGGCGAGACCGAGAAAACTTCGTACTTGCTTGACATTCTTCGGAGGAGTCCAATCGAGAATAGCCTGAACTCGTTCAGGATTGACGGCAATACCATTCTTGGAGATGACATGCCCAAGATAGGTTACTTCGGGGAGCCAGAATTCACACTTGGAATACTTAGCATACAGTTGATGCTCTCGAAGTTTTTCCAGCACAAGACGAAGATGTGCAGCATGTTCTTCTTCGTTCTTGGAAAATACAAGGATATCGTCCAAATAAACCACGACGAACTTGTCGAGGTAATCCATGAATATATAGTTCATCAGACGAGAGAAGGTGGCTGGAGCATTCGTTAAGCCGAATGACATGACGGTGTACTCGTATGATCCATACCAAGTCATGAAGGCGGTTTTTGGGATGTCCTCCTCACGAACACGGATCTGGTGGTAACCCAACCTCAAGTCGAGTTTGGAGAACACTGATGAGCCAGCCAGTTGATCATAAAGATCATTGATCCGAGGAAGAGGGTATTTATTCTGAATGGTAGCTTGGTTTATAGGACGGTAGTCTTGGACCAATCGGTTTGTCCCATCCTTCTTCCTAACAAAAAGAGAAGGTGCTCCCCAAGGAGAGCAACTTGGGCGAATGAAACCTTTGACAAGAGATTTGTCGATTTCCTCCTTAAGCTCAATGAGTTCATGCGGCGGCATCTTATAGGGTCGTTTAGCTATAGGGGTGGTGCCGGGTTTCAAGTCGATGATGAATTCGACAGCTCTAGCAGGGGGAATCCCTGGAAGTTCTTCTGGGAAGACATCTTGGAATTCACGAACGACGGGAATGTTTTCAATGCCCTCGAGTGGTGCAGCGTTCAACGCATTCAAGGCATAAAGACGTGCCTCGGCGTTCTGAACTAGATGAGCTTGGTAAGCAATTATTTCGTCAGAAGGGTGTAGCAGATGGACGACCTTAGTGGCGCAAACTATAGAAGCAGTATGCGCTTTCAACCAATCCATTCCCAGAATGAGGTCGATGCTACAGGACTTCAGTACGATGGGGGAGGCAAGGAATTCCAGTCCTTCAATTTCAACGGGAACGTTGTGACTAACCATAGAGGTTTGACACTGGCCTGCAGGGGTGTGTACCACAATCACAGTGTTCATCTCTTCGTATTTAATGCCATGCATGAATGCAAACTCAGATGATATGAATGAATGTGATGCTCCTGTATCAAATAAAACAGATGCTGGTACTGAATTTACTAGGAGTGTACCCATCACGGTAGCAGGCTGGTCTAGAACTTCATTGAGATCAACATGGTTGGCATGAACACGACCATAAGACTTGGCACTGTTGTTGCGAGGCTGGTTGCTTCCACGGCCAGTTGCTGGGAGGGCCAGTTGATTCTGGTTCTGATTGCAATCCCTAGCACGGTGACCTGGCTGACCACACTTGTAGCAGAGGCCATTATTGGGAGTGGGAACAGGAGCTTGTGGTGGTGGAGCTGGAAGTCTTGGCTGCCTAGTTGGAGCAGTAGGCAGACGAGGTGCAGCATAGGACTGCCTTGGGGCAGGCGCATTCGGCTGGTACATGCTGTTGGGGATCCATATCTTACGCTTCTGCGAGGACGGGCCTGAAGATGAGCCCGTGTCACGGCTGCGCCTGTGAGAGCTCTGGTATTCCTGTAGACCAGTTTCGACGTTGATGGCTTTGTTCACCAAGGTGGCGAAATCAGTAAAGTCATGCACTAGAAGTGCGAGCTTGATGTCAGCTTGAAGGCCATCACGGAACTTCTCCTGTCTGCGTGCATCAGTTGCAATGTCTTCTTCAGCATAGCGGGACAAGTCCAGAAACTCCCGCTGATAAGCTTCCACAGTTTTGTTGCCTTGGGTGAGGTTGCGGAACTCACGCTTCTTCCGGTCCATGACTCCCTGAGGAATGAAGCGAGCACGGAAGGCAGCTTGGAAGTCTGGCCAGGTGATGATTGTTCCAGCTGGCAGAGTACGTCTGTGGCTGTCCCACCATTGAGCCGGGGGTCCTTTCAGGAAGAAAGAAGCAATGGTGACATAGCTGGTAGGGGCTACATCAGCAGACCCCATCTCATAGGTGATGTCACGGAGCCATTCGTCAGCATCCAGAGGCTGAGTTGAGCTGCGGTACACGGTTGGGTTGAGGCGCATGAAATCTTGCAGAGTCACTTGGGTTGGCTGCTGGTTCATATTGGGGCGAGGAAACTGAGCCATAATATTCTCCATGAACTGACGATTCAGCTCAAACTGTTGCATCATCCCAGCCATGTACTCAGGCGGTGGTGGGGCGTTGGCACCACGACCACGACCACCTGGTCTAACCATCCTGCTAATATTTAACAGGGGTAGTTCAGCATTGAGGAATTGCAAAAAAAACCAAGAATCATTCATGATGAAACATGCACAACGAACGTAGCACGACAGATACTACATAGTAGTCGGCATATCTTACAAAAGAGATCAGCATAGAGTTCGTTACACGGAGTTCGGTACATAGGCTAAGACATCATAGGCGGCACACAGGCTCGCGGCGAATGCAGCTAACACTAATAAGCAAGTCTACGTCAGTCCCATGCGGTACTGCGGAGGTAGGTGTAGCCCGACAGCTGGTAGTGACGCGAAGGGAAGACCTCCACACGAGTAGCCTGGGGTCCGCGGATACTCTGGTGCGGAACCCGATGCGCAGGTGGCAGGAGAGGACCCAATGCAGGAGAGTAGCCTCCCACATCTGGCCAGCCGACGCCTTGGGGCATCACGGTCCGGGCAGGGTAGATCACAGAACGCGACAGATCACCAGAGCGGACAGAGGGGTGCAACAGCGTCAGAGCACGATACAGGTGCTGACGGGTGGTGTACAACTCGTGGCGAAGAGCTCGGTTAGCTCTATCCAGCCCATCAGCATGCAGAACCAGGTTCTGATGGTAGAAGGGCTCTCGGGTGACAGTGGAGTAGGCAGCAGTGTAGTATCCCTCCGCACCAACATCGGATGCGATAGCAATGTGCCTGAAGGGGGAGGTGTCCAACTCCTGATACTCTCGACGAAGACGTGTCAGAGCAGCATAAGCAGCATCGTGGACCGCCATATCGATAGTCACTCCAACTCCATGAGCAGTGTGCAGCACGGTAGTGGAGTCATACTCTCGAGAGTAGAGGTGGACGATGGCACGGTACTGCTCCTGGTTGAAGTCCTGGTACTCCTCATAGACGGTGTATTCAGGGTGCCAGCGATAACCCAGATAGGTCATCATCTCAACCAACACAGCAGGTGATCCTGAGGCACCAATGGCCGTCGTGTGGTGCACGACCTGCCTTGTGGGTTCCATCTGAAAACAAAGATGTTTTCACAGGAGTCAAATGACAATGTGGATAATGTTCAAGTACTACTCTAAAGAATAACTAGGGCTTATCCAACTTTGGGGTGAATGTCGTAACGGGATCCTAGTGTCAGAGTTAGTAAATTCGTTGAACCCGAGTAGAAGAGAGTTCATAGTCCCAGAGTAAAGGTCGAGGAGTAAAAGATCCTAGTACCACCCGATGGTGACGTGGGCCCGTAAGGCACACGGCCAAGTTAGTAAAAGTTTTTGCAATGTCTAGACTCGACTTCGGCCAAGGAGTGTGGAAGGGGGGTTCCTACAGGCAGTCGGCTCTGATACCAACTTGTGACGCCCCCGATTTAATCGTACACTAATCATACACGCAAACGTGTACGATCAAGATCAGGGACTCACGGGAAGATATCACAACACAACTCTACAAATAAAAAAAAGTCATACAAGCATCATATTACAAGCCAGGGGCCTCGAAGGCTCGAATACAAGAGCTCGATCATAGACGAGTCAGCGGAAGCAACAATATCTGAGTATAGACATAAGTTAAACAAGTTTGCCTTAAGAAGGCTAGCACAAACTGGGATACAGATCGAAAGAGGCGCAGGCCTCCTGCCTGGGATCCTCCTAACTACTCCTGGTCGTCGTCAGCGGGCATCACGTAGTAGTAGGCACCTCCGGTGGAGTAGGAGTCGTCATCGACGGTGGCGTCGGGGGGGGGGGGGGGGGCGAGGCGGCGAGGTCCAGGCGGCGGCGCGGGCTCGTGGAGGCCGTTCGGGGGGGAGGACGAGGACGGCCGCGCGACGGGGAGACGAGCGGCTGCGGCGAGGGACGGCTCCGGCGTCGTCGTCGAGCGGCGGGGGCGCGTTGGGCTCGGCGCGGTCGTGGGTTCGCTTCCCCGATCCAGATCGGGGAGGGAGCGAGGGGGGCGAGCGGGGTGGGGCGAGTGGGGGGGGGAGTGGGGATCGGGTGGGGGTTAGGGTTTCCTCCTGGTGGGGGTTATGGAGGGGAGGTAGCGGGCCGGCCGGCTGGGCTTGGGGTTGGCCCAGTTGGGCCACGGCCCAGGGAGGGGGGGGGCTTTCTCTTTCTTTTCTTTTTCTTTTGTTTTCCCCTTTTGTATTTTCTTTTATTATTTCTTTCCTGTTTAATTCATCTAAAAGTATTTAGGCATTTTATAAAAAGGTGTTTACTTCACCATAATTACCGATGCAATATTAGACATAGCCCAAACATTTTATTTTAATATTTGAAAACTTTTGACGTTTGACTTATTTAGGATTTAAATTTGAAACGGTTTTGAATTAATCCGAGATTAATTACAGTGACAGAGGTGACGTGTCACCATTAACGTGAGATCACTGTAGCATGATTATCCGGGTGTTACAATAGGTTAGTCCCAAAAATAATATAAAAGTGTTTAATAAAGCCCATAAACATCCAAAACACATAATATAATAGCATGGTACAATCAAAAATTATAGATACGTTGGAGACGTATCAGGAAGTTCCAGAAGTTCTCAAGACGTGGTTGCTTTGGTAAATCCTCAAGAAGTGGTGACTTGAGATCAGATTCCTCATCCCATGATTACAAGAAGAGACTCTGTCACAAATGCAAGAAACCCAGACACTACATTCAAGATTGTCCTCAGTGGGAAAAGGAATCAAAGAAGAAGAAGTACAAGGATTACAGTTCTAATGATTCAAAGAAGAAGAAGAAATCTTCAAAGTCCTCGTCATCAAAATCTTCAAGGTCCTCATCTCACAAGAAGAGAAGCTCCAAGAAGGCTTGGACATTCATTGGCAAGGAAATGGACTCTGAGGCTTAATCTAAGGAAAATGAGGAATAGGAGGAATCTGAGGAGTCAGACTCTGGTGTGGCGAGCCTAGCCCTCGCTACCGCGTTCGTCAGCAAGTCCATCTTCAACTCTGAAGAAAAGGACCTTCCCAACACTACTGATGATGGTGATGAGGACTACGCTCCCACCTATTGCTTCATGGAAAAAGGCTCAAAAGTACTCAAATATCCCTCCTCCGAATCTAGTGAGGATGAACAGATCAGCGCTACTCAGGATGAATTTGTTCCTCCATGTTTGAGGTGCATTGAATGTGAAACTGCTAATTCTTCACCTGAATGCTCAAATACTTCCATTGCTACAAATTCTTTAACTGCCTCTGCTATCACTAATTCCTCATCTGAGGACATTGCGAGTATCACTAATGATGCAGGGCTGAAGGAATTGTATATGGCAGGCACGTACAAAAGCCTCAAAGGGCATCAGGTTCTTTGTGACGTGCTTAAAAGCAGATCCTCGAAAGGAACCCTAGGAAAGAGGGTATTGCCTTTGAGAGGAAACTCAATGCTGATGGGACCTACTGGAAACCTGAGCAGTATCCCAAAACCTCATGGGTTGCTGCAAAGGGACCTTCAGTGGATCCATCTACTTTATCTGGCTGTACATGTGAATCTTCATATTCTTCTGATGAGTCAATTGACTCCAAATATAAACTGTTCAAAAATCAGAATGGTGAAGTATTTGCTAGATATGTTGGCACTAACTGCAGGAACGTTTCTCATATGAAGAAAATCTGGGTTCCCAAAAGGTGCCTTGAAAATCTTCAGGTGAATGTCATCATGACACCACCTGTGAAGAATAGGATCCCCAGATCAAATTCTTCATATGGACCAAATTCTTCATATGGATCCAATTCCTCATATGGACCAAACTCCTCACGTGTATCAAATTCCTCAAAAGGATCAAAGTCCTCATATGAACATCATCATGCTAACCCGTCTGTTTCGCAGGGAAGATCTAAGGATTATGGATATGTGCATTATTCTTCAAATCATTATGTTCATAAATCCTCGAAGAATTTCTCTGCTTACTCCTATGCTTACCCTAATCCTTCTTATGCGAAACAAAGTGGATTGGCATCTATGCCACCTTTCTCTTATGGAGCTCGAAGAATGATGAACTCTTTGCCACCCCTTCAGATGTGGGTGGTGAAGAATAAGAACTAATCTCTTATGCAGGGTCAGGTCTCCAGACGAACTTAATCGTCTGAGGAATTTGCTGGAGACCTGAATGTGCTTAAAAGGACACAAGCTAATCATGAAGAAATGAATTTTCATTTCTCATGTCCTTATACTGCTTTATCTGTTCTATTGCTTGATGAAATTGATCTGATGAAATTGATATCATATTCTTCACTGATGAAGTACATGAGTTCGTAAGTTGCACTAATTCATCTGCAGGATGATCAACCCAAAGCCACTGCGTGAGTCCTCGATAGTGGATGTACAAATCACATGACTGGTGACAGGAGCTTATTGATGGACTCTACTTTATCTCCATCACATCTGAAGCATATCACCTACGCTGACAAAGGCAAAAGCAAGGTATTGGGTCTAGGTAAGGTTGCAATCTCAAAGGATCGACACATGGGCAAAGTCATGCTTGTCGAGTCCTTAGGGCTCAACCTCATGTCTGTCTCAATGCTTTGTGATCTTGATATGGTTGTTGTCTTTGGAAAGTATCGTTGTGTTGTGATCATGGAAGCTGACAATTCCAAAGTCTTCGAAGGCTTTAGGAGAGGAGATTTGTATATTGTTTATTTCTCTACAGGACCACAACCTGCTACTTGTCTACTTACAAAAGCTTCAGAAGCCTGGCTATGGCATCGATGACTTGGTCATGCTGGCATGAGGAATCTGCACACGCTCACGAAGAAGAAGCATGTCATTGGCATTGAGAATATCAAATTCCTCAAGGATCACTTATGCAGAGCCTGTGAAGCTGGAAAGATGACCAAGGCCAAGCATCCAGCGAAGACTATCATGACTACTACTCGACCATTTGAATTTCTTCACATGGATCTCTTTGGCCGTACTCAATATGCCACATTTACTAATGCTGCATCCTTATATGGCTTTGTCATTGTTGATGATTATTCTCGATATACATGGGTGCATATCATCACTTACAAAACTGAAGTGCAGGAAGTCTTCAAACGGGTTTCCTCAAGGGCTTCAACCAAGTTTGGTGTGAAGATCAAGCACATCAGAAGTGATAATGGAACTGAGTTCAAGAACACTGGTCTTGATGACTATCTTGATGAACTTAGTATTACTCATGAGTTATCTGCTTCTTATACTCCTCAGCAAAATGGTGTCGTGGAGCGCAAGAAAGGACTCTTGTTGAGATGGCCCGCACTATGCTTGATGAATACAAGACGCCTCCTCGCTTCTGGACCGAGGAAATTGATACTGTGTGCCACATCATCAACATGGTATATCTTCACAAATTCTTCAAGAAAACTGCATATGAACTTCTCACTGACAAGAAACCCAATGTGACTTATTTCAAAGTCTTCGGTGCTAAATGTTGGATTAGAGATCCTCATCACAGTTCTAAATTTGCACTGAAAGCACGTGAAGGTTTTATGCTCGGTTATGGTAAGGACTCGCACACCTACAGAGTCTTCAACACCTATCACCACAAGGTTGTTGAAACTGTAGATGTGCGGTTTGATGAGACTAATGGCTCGCAAAGAGAGCACCTACCTCCTGTGACAGATGAAATACCTCCCGAGGAATCTATTAAGTTCAAGGCTACTGAGGATGTCATTCCTACCGAAGAATCTGCTGAAGAAGTCATTCCAGAACATGAACAACGTCATGCTGATGCACCTGAGGAAAATGGTGCTGAAGAAAATGCTGATCAAATTCCTCAACGACAACCCGCTCATCCCTGCGTTGCAAATGAAGTGCAAATTGAGAAAATCATCAACGACATCAACATTCCAGGTCCTCTCACATGCTCAAGAGCTTCACATTTATCTAACTTTTGTGGGCACTTTGCTTTCGTCTCTATCACAGAGCCCGCTAAGGTAGATGAAGCATTTCTGGAGCCTGAGTGGATTCAAGCTATGCAAGAGGAACCACATCAATTCGAGCTCAACAACGTCTGGGAACTGGTCAAATGTCCAGATCCTCGCAAGCACAATATCATTGGCACAAAGTGGATCTACCGCAACAAGCAAGATGAAAATGGCCTTGTGGTGAGGAATAAGGCATGGCTTGTAGCTCAAGGCTACACACAGGTTGAAGGAATTGACTTTGATGAAACTTTTGCACCTGTTGCTAGACTTGAAGCTATTCGCATATTACTTGCTTATGCTAACCATCATCATATCATCTTATATCAAATGGATGTGAAAAGTGCATTCCTTAATGGTAAGCTTGAGGAAGAAGTATATGTTGCTCAACCCCCAGGTTTTGAAGATCCAAAACATCCCGACAAAGTCTTCAGACTCAATAAGGCCCTCTATGGCCTCAAGCAGGCCCCTCGGGCGTGGTATGATACTTCAAAGGAATTCCTCATGAAGAAAGGCTTCAAACCCGGTTCACTTGACCCAACTCTTTTCACTAAATCTTATGATGGTGAATTGTTTGTGTGCCAAATTTATGTTGATGATATCATTTTCGGCTGTACTGACCAACGTTACAGTGATAAATTTTCCTATATGATGAGTGAAGAATATCAATGTCTATGATGGGAGAATTGAAATTATTCTTAGGTCTTTAGATTCGTCAACAGCGCAATGGCATATTCATATCTCAGGAGAAATACCTCAAGGATGTACTGAGGAAATTCGGCATGCAAGATTGCAGAGGAGTCAAAATCCCTATGCCCACAAATGGCCATCTATGCACTGATAAAAATGGTATTAACTTCGATCAAAAGGTATACCGCTCCATGATTGGTTCTTTATTGTACTTATGTGCATCTAGGACAGATATTATGCTTAGTGTTTGCATGTGTGCCCGATTTCAAGTTACACCGAAAGGAATCACACCATAAGGCTGTGAAGCATATTCTTCGATATCTAGCTCACACACCAACACTTGGATTATGGTACCCCAAGGGCTCGGCTTTTGATCTCATTGGATTTTCAGACTCTGACTATGCTGGTGATCATGTGGACCGCAAGTCAACATCTGGCACATGCCATTTCCTCGGACGATCCTTGGTCTGTTGGTCCTCGAAGAAACAGAACTGCGTATCACTGTCTATTGCTGAAGCTGAGTACATTGCTACTGGTTCTTGCTGTGCTCAACTGCTATGGATGAAGCAAACTCTCAAGGACTATGGCGTCAATGTGAAGAATGTGCCACTCTACTGTGACAATAAGAGTGCCATCAAGATTGCTCATAACCCAGTTCAGCACTTGAAGACAAAGCACATTCAGATTCGTCATCATTTTCTTCGTGATCATGTGTTGAAGGGCGACATCTCTATTGAGCATTTGAAGACTGAAGAACAACTAGCCGATATCTTCACTAAGCCCTTGGATGAGAAGAGATTTAGAAAGTTGCGATGTGAGCTAAATATCTTAGAATGTTCAAATGTTCTTTGAAAAGTACACACATCCTAACACTTATGCAAAACTGATGACTTAGATGTGCAACACATGAAGAAACGTTTTTCTTCAATCAATGAAGACTAACACTCTAAGTGTGAAGAAATTAACGAAGCATTTCATTTTCAACTTTTGGTGGTGGCGTGACCCATCATTCTTATACGGTGGGTCACGCCACCACAAAAAGTTGAAAATCTTCAATTTGAGTTTTTTCCTCAGTTTTGAAATTCCTCAGTTGTCCTTCAACTTGCATTGTCTTCACTCTTTCCATTGTTCTTCTTCATTGGCTATATATATGAGTTTATGTCCTCTACAACATTCACTTATTGCTATTTCTTCAAGTTGCTTGTTCTGCTAAGTGAATGTGATTGGACCCTTCCCCCTCTATGCTAAACTCAACCTAGTCTATTCACAAATTCTTCATGTGCGTTCTATTTGAAACTCGTTCAAAATCTTCACTGTGTCCTTGTCAGCTGAAGAAATTGCGAACGAAACTTTAAACTTATCTTATCTGAATTTTCGATTTTTGCTGCTCAAACCGTTACACATTCCACGATAATACTTATCCTATTCACCCACGATCGCACACGATCGTCACCTCTCAGTACGTGGGTGAAACATGTCACACGAATGAGAAGGGTTAGGGGAACGTTCGTCCAATTTCCTCGGGCGAGTAGTTTTTCACTTCGGCTATAAGTACCCCTCTCCCTTCCTCACTTCGTTTTTACTCCGCTCGACCTCACTCCCTCGCTCGAGATCTCAAACCCTAGCGCCGCCGCTACTTCCATCGTCGCCGGTGAGGAAGAGCTTCACTGCCTCGACCTCGTTGCCGTCATACTCGCGCCGGCTGCGGACTTCTTCACTCCGCCGCCGCCGTAGCTGTCTTCCTCAGCCAAGTTAGGGTGTGGAAGATCTGAACCAACGAGCTTCAAATCTACACTTCACAGTTCGTCGTGTTCTTCATCCAGGGTAATTAAAAGTTACTTTTACTGCCCTCTTTGATTCAAATGTTCTCTACAAAATCTTCAAAAGGTGTTTATTCTTCAAATCTTCACACACTGGACACCTCCCATAACATC
This sequence comes from Triticum urartu, assembly GCF_056163025.1. Lineage (NCBI taxonomy): Eukaryota > Viridiplantae > Streptophyta > Magnoliopsida > Poales > Poaceae > Triticum > Triticum urartu. Next base: position 396,497,655 of record NC_141879.1, on the reverse strand, counting down.
TGTTCTTGATCTGTTTCTCTAAGCAACTTTTTCTTCAAGATTCCTCAATTGTGTGGATTTTTCAATCTGTACAACTCTAGAACCTAAGTCAAAGAATGCTTAGTGAAATTCTTCAAGACTCAACCGGTCAAATTCCTCAAACTTGTTCTTATTGCAAAACCTTCTGAGAACTCATATGACCTCTCCAAATTCCTCGCAACTATACTCTATTCATAGGTACACATGTCCGCTGCTGAATCTCTAGGTTCTCATCAACTTACCTCATTTGCAGCGTTCCTCGAAGAAAAGTTGCACACCTCTTCAAAGAATTCCATTGCTCAAATTCCTCAGCTGAAGAAAATGGCTGACGGTAAGAAGCCACAGAAGGGAGGAAAGAGGCCTGAGGTCAATACTGCTTTCGAGATTCCTGATGACATATACAAGGATTATTGTACTCCTGATGAGGCCAAATTTGGCAAGGAGGACAAAAATCAGCACAAGGTGCGCATACAAAGGATAGAGAGGAGATGGGCACGGGAATGGAGGGAGTACAGATATGTTACTCCCAAGTATGTGAAGAAATTCTCTCTTAATCCTCCATGCCCAAGACCTCCATTGGCACCTGGCTAAGAAGCTGATCCCACCAGCCTCAAGCGTGGTGAGGACTATCCTGATGAATGGGCCAAGCGCCAGGCCAAGCTAGCCAAAGTAGCTAAGGAAGCAGTGAGGAAATTTAATGAAGACTCTGCTGCTGCTGCTGCCACTGCTAAGGCCTCTGCTAGCAAGCCGAAGAAATCCATGCCTAAGAAGCCCGCACATAAGCCCAGTGCTCCTTCTTCTTCAATGCACTCACGGCCAAGTTCCTCAGCAATGCCCTCAAGGCCAGATTCTTCAAAGCCCTCACGGCCAATTCCTCAAGCTGCTCCAGCTCCTCCAAAGTCCTCAGCTCCTCCGTCAAAATCCTCAGCACTTGTGCATCTCGCCACATGCCAAAGGACAACAGGCATCTCTATTGCCTCAGGAGCTTCTGCTAGTTCTTCAGCTGCACCAAATTCTTTAACTGGCCCCTCTCTGCTGAAGACAAAGGCCACTGCTGGACGAGGCTCTCGACCAAGTCCTCACAAGAAGCATGTCGCCTTTCAAGTACCGTCCAAAGATGACGAAGCTGATGATGAAGACCTCATTGAAATCATCAGAGATAGGCAACACATGGCTGCTAGAGCCAAAGGCAGCAATGTGCCATTGATGCTGGATCCGAAGTTGATCCTAGACTTCATTGACTTGTGGCACAAGGACCCCAACACCCCTCTGCCTGAGCTAAACCTCACTCCTGGTCAAAGTCATGTGCTGACTCACTTCATCGATGAAGAAAAATGGAAATTTGAATAGGGAAGGAGGGTGAAGAAAGCGCAGTACAAGAAAGAGCACTTTCTAAAGCAAAACGTTCTGAAGCTTTCACCTGAAGAACTTGTTTCTCTTCAATTTGAGATTAATAAACTGAGTGATGAATTTGATCGCTACAATGCTGACTGGCTTGGAGCCAAAGTCATATTTGTAAAGATAACTGAAAAGTTCACTTCCAATGTTGCAGCCCCAATGCAACAAGAAAATCCTCAGGCTGAAGCATCTGCTCAGCCTACTGAAGAGCATGCCAGCACCACTGATGAAAATCAGGCTACTGAAGATTCTCACAATACCAGGGCTGATGACTCCATTCCAGCCGCTGAAGAAATTGCCAGGGCAACCACTAGTGTTGCGCCTGAAGAAAATGAAGAAGTCAGGGCAACTGCATCAGTTGTGCCTGAAGTTATTGAACCAAATTCCTCTGCTCCTCCTGCACCTACCCCAACTCCGATCCTTCCATCTGCATCAGATGTGAAGAAGAACAATGCTGCAGAGCGTGCATCTATGAAGAAAAGGAAGGCATCAACTGCATCAGATTCTTTAGCTCCGAAGAAGATGAAGCTGCTGACCAGCTCGTTTGAAAATCCTATTGATGCCGTTCCAGTCTCAAGCATGCCATCAAAGGAACTCGTTCCTTTTGATGAAGAATACGTGATCCCAAGCGGATCAGGTGAAGACATTCCTTCTGCTGCTTCTTCAGAGCAGTTGGATGAAGAAATTGAAGCGGATGCAATCCCTTCAACCCCAATAGTCTCATCGCCCATGCCTCAGTTCACTTCTGAAGAGGCCGGCGTTGAATACATGAATGAAGAAGAAGATGTTGACATTGGATGCACAACTCCAGTTTTGAATGATGACTTTTGGGAAAGTCAGCACCCCAATTCTCCGTTGTTCACTCCTCTGCAACAAATTCCTCAGTCCCCAGTGACTACTAAAGTTCAAATGGGTTCTGAAGGACAACACCCCACTCCGTCCATCCATGAAGAAATTCTAGCCACTAGCGCTGATGACATTGCTGCTGAAGAATTGAAGTCCCAAGCTGCCACTAAAGAAGAAACTGAACTTCCTCAGCCTGCGGAACCTGAGATCACGATCCCTGAGGTTGTGATGCAATTGACTAACACTCCTCACCCCAAGCCAAAGGATCCCTTCTCAAAGAAGCAGAAATTCAAGGCTGGTGACTTCTTCGGTGAGCATGTGTTCTTCACAGACTATAACCCTTATGACTCTGCTCGTCTTAGAAGGAAGCGCTTCTGGACTGCCAGCCAAGCAAACTTTTATTCTTCACTACTCGTCAACAAGGACAAAGTCTTCGACCATGCGCATATTCCTCACGTGGACATGTAATCACTGCCTTGCTTCACCCCAGTCCTAAGTGTGCTTCATGATGCAGGACTGCTCAACTTTTGCATGGATATTTGCGATTCGAATGAAGAGCTCATTCTTCAATTCTATGCAACTCTGCATATCACAGGCGATGCTGACGATGTGAACTCTTGGGTTTTGTACTGGATGACAGAAAAACACACATTTCAAAGCACCGACCTCTTAATTACTTCATGCCCTGCCTATCAGTCCTCCCCTTGAAGGCGCTCATTGCATCTATCATGAACCTGAACTCACTGCCCATTACATGCAAGTCCTAATGAAGCCTCTAAAGCCAAGTCAAGCTCCAAGGACCAAATTCCTCGTGAAGGAATTGCTGTTTGTGCCTAGAACTATCTATCGCATTCTGACAAAGACAATGAGTCCAATCAAAGGCCACGATTCAAATGATGAAGAAGTTGTTGGCATCATGAAGAATGTGCTATTCAATATCATACATGGCATTCCTATCAATTACCATGATTTCTTCATGAGGACTCTAGCAAATGTTTCCCTCTCTCCATTTGAGTTGAAGCCTTACGCTCCCTGGATTATGAGATTCCTCAGAACAAGGTCTTCACTCAACTACAAGGCTGATTTTCAGAATCATGTTAGTTACCTGCCCCCAATAGAAGTCCTCAAGCGGACATTTTCCTCATCTGATGAAAAGGGCAAGGCTACTGCTATTATTGATGAAGGCATTCGTCTATTGGATGGTCAGTTCCGCAAAGCTGCATCTTACTCCACCAATGATGATTCTGCTACTCATGATTCTGCCGCTAATGCATCAAAGCCAAATCCTCATGCAACAGCTCCCCGGATGATGACTGACCGTGAGCTTCTTCTTAGTCTTCACCAGAAGGTGGATCGAAACCACAGATGGGTTAAGCATCAGTTTGGTTCTATTCTTCACAACATAACTGCTACACACAATGCAGCGAAGAAAAACCATTACTACCTCCATGAAGTCTTCGGTCGCACCTGGGCTGTTTTGTCACATCTGTATGGTGAAGATGATATGAAGCAAATGGGTTTCAAGCAAGACTTTGAATGGTCTCAGCCGCCACCGGAGAAGAAATTCAAGAAGACTAAAGTTCCTTCCTTGGTGGCCAGCTCCTATTCTTCATCACGCGAAACCGATGAGCATGAAAACTTGGACGACACTGCAGCAGGCCCTACAACAACAAACGACCCCAACAACGCTGGCACCCCTCCATCAACTTGATATTCTTCAGGGGCGTTAGTCCTCATTTTTCGATCCTTTTGGTCATTCGATGACAAAGGGGGAGAAATTTGAGTTAGTCTTCAAGTGGGTCTACTTATATGGGCGTTTTTTAAGTTACAACTCACGTTCTTCTCAGACTTTATTTGATCAAGTTGTAAACTTAAACTCTATGGTGGTCCGATACTTTTGCTGAGTTTTTCTACATGCTTATTCCTCATTAATGTTAATGCACGCATGCTGAATTACATCAGTCACCATATTTCATCATGAATTTCAAATTCTTCATATTGTATGTTAAATGCGTGTATGGATTACAAGATATAGGGGGAGATCTCCATGATTCTACTCTTCAAAGTGTGCATTGCTTCAAAAGAAAATTCCTCACTATGCACATCTTCAGGGGGAGTTCTTCTATATCTTGCAATCAAATTCCTTAGTATCAGTATTTACACTTCATATGTTTATCCCCGTTGAAAACTTAACCTATATTGTCATCAATCACCAAAAAGGGGGAGATTGTAAGTGCATCTAGTGCCCCTTAGTGATTTTGGTGTATTGAAGACTTATAGGTTAAGGGACTGCTGCGTTTGTGAGTGTACACAGGTCTATAAGTCTATGAGGAGTTTGATATTTACAGAGAAAGTCGACCCCTAAAAATGAAGTTCTTCGACTGAAGACTTTGGATTTCTGAAGACTTTCTAAAGACTTTGAAAGTGAAGAAATTGGTGTGATCCTGAAGACTTGGTATTCATTCGAGGAACATGAAGCATGAAGACTTTTGTTTTCGTAGTTTCATTCTCTCTTTCTTGAGTCATAGGAAACACCGTACTGTTAAAGGGAGTCGAGGAAACACTAAGGAAAAATTTCCAAGTGATGCTCAACTCAAATCCCACACCTACCAATCCCTTCGAGTGAAGCCATTGGAAATCTCATACAACTCAGTCAATTTCTTCAGTGACAGAGACGAAGTTCTTCTGGTATCTGAGGAATTTGTTCTGACTGAGGAGTTAGGGATTCGCCAGTGCGGATTGCCTACACAGTGAGGAACATGATAGCCCTGAGGAATTTGATACTCAAAATTCTGACCGCTGCTGTGCTATGCATCAGCTGTCCCAAAATATCTATCCACCTAATGGTCATATCATTGAAGGGCATTTATGTCTTATCATGTCGAGTTGTTCCCTAGGCTATAAATAGCCGCCCCCTACAACCACTAGCTGGTTGGCTGCTCCGAGAGAAACTGACACCTGCCATTTGAGAGCATCCCATCCTCCGAGGACTTTGAGTGAAAATCATCAAGTGAGGAAAACCCAAACCCAAACACCTACAAACCCAAAGTGATTGAGCATCACTCAAGAGATTGATCCTGCGTGGATCCGACGCTTGCTACCTTTGAAGATTGTGCATCTTCCAGACGGTTAGGCATCATGGTCTAGAGCATCCAAGAGGAAATTGTGGATCGCTGAGTGACCGAGTCTGTGAAGGTTTGAATACACCGGAAGACTTACCACGAGTGATTGGGCGAGGTCTGTGTGACCTTAGCTCTTGGGGAATACGGTGAGGACTAAGTGTCCTGAGCTGCGTGTTCAGGACTAGGTGTCCGGGACTGTGTGTCCTCAGGTTTAAATACCTAGCCGCCCTAACCAGACGTACAACTGTCATAGCAGTTGGAACTGGTCTACCAAATCATTGTCTTCAGTCTTCACCGAGCTAACTGGTTCCATTTCCTCAACTCTTCCATTTCCTCATTTATGCGTTGTCTGCTTATTCATATATATTTAAAGACTTTAACTAAAGACTTTCTCTATTTCCTCAGCTCAATTTCTTCAGTCTGTCCGTCTTCATTCTGTTTATCCTGTGTTTACACTTTTTGTACTCCGTGCTTGTTTCATTTCATCATGAAGACCATGCTCATGTTATGTTATGTTTATTTCTGAGTACTTATTCTGCTACAAGTAGTTCTTCACTCTGGAATTTCCTCACCCTGGAATTCCTCCGTGAAGAATTCCTAAAAATCGCTTATTCACCCCCCTCTAGGCGATATAACACACTTTCACTTATATATGGCATGGTTATTGGTTTGAGTTCTTTCGTTTACGATAGATTGCTCGGAGCGTGACGAGTAGAATTATCAGGAAATGTGATTGCGACGATCTTCATCAAACATACAGGCAAGTTACACTTTGATCATCATTTATTCTATTTTTATGCATGTAGTCCTATATCACAATACCATATTATGCATGTGTAGGAATATTATGGTAGTATATGATATTGCTTTTGAGTTTTAGCTTAGTATGGCCTTATGTCGATCGTGGTAGTTGTACTCTTGCTATGCTATGTAGAAGGGGACTGGTTTGTGTATTCATTGAGATTATGCGAGGACTATATAATATAACTTGAGTAAAAACATAATATATAATTCACCTCTGGACGGACAGGGTTGCATCATGGTTTATTGTTCCTTTTCTAAGGACATGGACCATGGCTAAGTGTGCCCAAATGGTATTGCTGGGTGGTTCCAAGAACATCAAGGTTTATACCCTCTGAATGTACGTGGGTGCCGTCCAGGCTCAAAAAGACCAAACACACTTAGTGACTAGTAGCTTCCATGTACAACCACTGGCTAATATGGGCTCTGGCTTAGTTGATCAGTTGTGGAGACCTTACCCGGATGTGCCAGCAGATGTAGTTATGATAGTTGGGATGGGCCTCCTGTGGGACTAGGCGACTGCTTCTGAAAGACTATGTCTCAATCTTCGGGTTGAGTCCAGTGGGTAAAGTGTACAAACCTCTGCAGAGTGTATAATCTAATCATGATTATCCATGTCCCCGGTTATCGAAAAATTTGAGCCACTATGCCATTATAGTTGTTGGATGATATTGACAAAGGACACTTTAATAAAAATTGAGTGGGAAACTTAATAGTTGGGATAGGTTGTAATTGGATTGCCCAATTCAACCATGTGTATTTAACTGTAGCAAGACATAATTAAAATTTGACTATTATACAATGTAGTTATCATGGAAAAACTAGCTTTCTGCAAAACAACCACTAAAATATCCTCTTGATATACCTTGCATATAGATGTAGGTCTGTTATATCATTCCTTGTGTGACTTGCCAATACATTCAAAGTATTGACCCTTCGTGGCTGCAACGTCTCATGTTGTAGATTTTATACGATGAGTGAGTGATACAATGTCTATACTCGACATTTGCCTGTGGTGTTGATGGACTTCATGAAGATTTTAATTGCTTTTCTGCTGTGTTTTGATTGTATGCTAGCTTGAGATACGCACATGTGTATTATATTAAATTCTGGATCTACGATGTAATATTATGACATGTGGTTTATTCTTTATATCACATCTTATACTGTGTGTGCTAGCTATTGATCCATGGACTAGCAAAGTGAGCACAGAGACATTGAATCTTATCAGGTTTGGGTCGTTACAGATGGTATCAGAGCCAATGTTGACTGTAGGTCGTAACCCTTAGATTGGACTAGGAAAACCATAGGAACAAACTATTTTATCACTTCTTGATCACTTACTATCATACTCATATTTGTCATCTACCATTCATATTCTAAACTCCTCATCCGGTCTTGAAGTAGCTGGCCATCCTATAGTAACCCATTTGCCCCTGTCACTGAAGATATAATGTTTGGGAAGCAATGCTACAATGAGGAGCGAAGGAATTCAAGAAAGAAGTATTTGTTTAGCGTGACCCAAGAAGGACTAACTTTTAGATTGCAAGATGATCTTCACGGTTAATTTAGATGACAAAGGAAAAGCTCAGATTCAGACTACCACTATTGATTTAAGTTCGACAAACGATTCACGCATAGTATGATGAGATCATATCTCTTGTGGGTATGACCTTACTGTAGGATTTGCTTGTGTGGTGTGAATTTTGTGATTTCTATTGATTGATGTTGTGTGATGTGTTTTGCAATTATTTTGCGAGTAGAATAAGTTTACATTGATATAGAACCCTACCTATTTATTACGCTTCAAGATTTAAGAAGAGCAAGCTATGACAAGAGTTGGTGTTATTAAGATTTCTTCGAAGATGCAATGACAAGAAGATTAAGATACAAGATTGTTTGACACTATGAAGATTTTTTTCATTGATGCACGAAAGAAGCTACCACATTGAATACCTTGAAGATACATGATTTCTATATATGTATATCGTTAGATGCGTTTTTATGAGCTGTCAGTGTGTCTGTATGCTGACAACACGCGTCAAAATTTATTTGCAAAACTAGTGTGATGCTTGTATGGGCATCTACCTCTTTCTCCAATATATCTCTTCTAAACCCAAGACCTGCACCAAAGGAGTTACTACATTGCTTGCAAATCCCGAGAACGGAGTGAAGATGGATGCAACCTAGGGATGAGTTTAAGCTTAACCATGAGCACCAAGATCGCCAAGAAGGAAGCACAATCTTACTGAAGGAAGAACCATGGAGGAAGCTACGATTCATTAGTAGACATTTTATAGTAGTTGAAGCAAACCTGAGAATTGAAGGGAACGATAGTTGTTTTGTTTGGCATGCAGAACCAATGGCTTTATCTGAACCCAGTTCGTGAACAAGAGAAGTTTCTCCAATGTTTGTGAGGATGCCCGAGTGTTAGAATACGAGATTTTCTAAACCATGTGTAAGGTAATGATTTGGGTGCTAAATGGATTGATCACCATGCCGATTACTCTTATTATTCACTCTTGCTATGTGGGATGGTAAATCTAGAGTGACTTACCTATTTAGAGAGATGATGTTGTTAAGCCCGAACCTTAGAATGGTATGACATTTGACCCCTTGTAGAGGCACCCGTTGCCAATAGTAGGTTGTACGGTGAGAATAAACCAAGACTCTTTTCTATAGGAACCATTCTTGATGACCTCCATGAGAGTATTGATATTTGTTTAGTATCGGCGCCTGACCTATGAGCCATGAAGTTTTAGTATATGGAAGACCACTCTTTTGATAAGGGATTCAAAATTCAAAGGAGTGCAAGACATATGTGTGAAGGATTTCATTGAAGGAGTAAGATTTTTGAAGATTGGTAACTCTTATTCTAAGGGTGGTAGTACTCCACACTCTCGGACGGACAATGGATATTCAAGGAGAATCCCAAAACTAACCTTTTCTTTCTAGCCTCTTCGAATCTTGAGGACGAGATTCATTTTAAGGGTGGTAGATTTGTAACATCCCAAAATTCTAAATTTTGGAATGTTAATTATTTAAATAGGAGTAATTAAATACTTGCTTATGTTGCTTGTTGTTAGTTCATTTTGACTAGGATTTGAAACTTTTGAGTTGAATGAATATTTATAACGAGAGGGAACAAAATGACTTTCCCAATTATTCATTTGCATCTGATTTTAAGTTTGAGAATATTCATATATTTCCAATTTCAATATGAGAGAGGATGACATGACTTCCTCAAAGAATAATATTGTTCAATAACTGAGTATTCTCTCATTTGGATTTTTAATATTTAAAACAATTCTACTCAAAAAAAGAGAGAAGGTAATATGACTCCTTCAATACTAAAAGAGTTCGAAATGGTTTAAATGTTATTTGCATTTTTCTCTGGAGTTAAAAAATATTTTCAAGGAAGATTTTATAGTGTCAAAGTAAAGATTACAAAACATTATATCTGTATTTTTTATAAATATTTACGCTGAAAAAATGTTCACTATGCTGTATATAACTATATTTATCTTTTTAGATTTTATGGCATTCTTAGAAAATAATTTGGTTCATTTCTCTTGAGCCACAATCATTTATGTATATAAAATAAATATAGAAAATCCTAAACCCATTCTACCCGGCAGGCCAACTGCCCAGTCACTATCTTTCACTCGCGCACAGTGCAGCGCACGAGTAGCATAGCCTTTTTGGCCCAGCCCAAGAAGCCAACCGCACCAGTCTGCGTCAGCGCTGCATCTCCCTAAAAAACAGATGCAGGCCCACTTGTCAGCCTCTCTTGGCTCCTCTATTTGACCGACACGTGGACCCCGCACGCGTCCCCTACCTCTGCTTGATCTCCTCCTTCAGCACGACCCCGCTGACGCACGAACCCCCACGATCACGCCCTATCCTTAACCCCTTTCGATCAAAACCGTGGACACCAAGCTACCCTTCTCGCTTCTTTCGTCCGACTTTGGCAAACACTAGTATCTCCCAAGCTTTGGAGTGGCCGCACGATCTCGCCGGAGTCCGCCCAAACAGAAGCTCCTCCGTCAGCCGTTTCCGTCACCTACAGAGGTCCCCGACGATTCCCTACTACTCCTTCGTTTCCCTCTTTCTTCTCCGTGTCTCCCTGACGCTCTTTCTCCCTGAGCAGAGCACCAGATCGAGCTCCTTGACCCCGCCTCAAAGCTCACCGGCGACCAACCATCTTCAGTCGTTCGCTGTCATCGCTGGAGGCCTTCCCCGGACGCCTTTGAGGTCATCCTTGAGATCACTGAGATGCTCCGCGCATCGCTCACTCCTTCCCGACGTCCTAAGAATACCACACTGACGCCACGGACCACCTCCCGCCGCCCCACCGCCACGCCATGCTCGCCGAAGTTCATCCAGTGAGAAATTTCCCCTCTCCCCTAAACCTAACTCTAATAAAACAGCAACCGTTGACCGTCACTTCATCCAACGGCCAACAACAGTCTATTCTGCAAAAGGGTATTGGCTAATCCCGTCCTGCCACGTGTCCATCAATTTTTGTTTTAATTTCTTCTTCGACTGAATTTGTTCCCATACTTTTACAGATAGGCCCTTGGAATTCAATTCATCATAACTTTTCAATGGTAGCTTCCTTTTCGATGAACCCAATTGCGTTTGTTTCGTACCGGAGCCCTCTTTTTACTTAACTCATAACTTTGCACTTTTGAACATTTCAAATTTTGCCAATTCAAATTTGAGTTCGAATCATCTTTTGACCATATCTCGAAGCCGCATATCCTATTCAATTAATTCTTTGCGCCTACGAACACCTGTATCAAATACTTGTTGAAAATATTCTATACACTCATATTCAAATACTTTTTGACCTGTTTTGAATTTTAATTTAATTCAAACCTCATTCCACTATAACTTGCATTGTAGTGTTCCTATTCCATCAATTCTTTTTGCAAGTGAATTCTTGTATGTCCTATGCAATCATTCAAACAATATTTATGTTGTGTTCCATATACCATTGGCACTCTTCCATACCATCTTTGATGTAATCTTGTATAGCAATGATAACTCTTTTGAATTGATTTCCTTCACCTTATCACAATATAGCACATAGAGACCCTATATTATATATTAAGCCTATAGATATTGATGTTGTCCAACCTTTCCATATTTGTTTTGTTGTTCTTTGGTTCTTATATATGGCATGGTTATTGATTTGAGTTCTTTCGTTTATGATATATTGCTCGGAGCGTGATAAGTAGAATTATCAGGAAATGTGAGTGCGACGATCTTCATGAAACATACAGGCAAGTTACACTTTGATAATCCTTGATCCTATTTTATGCATGTAGTCCTATATCACAATACCATATTATGCATGTGTAGGAATATTATGGTAGTATATGATATTGCTTTTGAGTTTCAGCTTAGTATGGCCTTATGTCAATCGTGGTAGTTGTACTCTTGCTATGCTATGTAGAAGGGGATTGGTTCGTGTATTCATCGAGATTATGCGATGACTATATAATATAACTTGAGTAAAAACATAATATATAATTCACCTCTGGACGGACATGGTTGCATCATGGTTTATTGTTCCTTTTCTAAGGACATGGACCATGGCTAAGTGCGCTCGAATGGTATTGCTGGGTGCTTTCAAGAACATCATGGTTTATACCCTCTGAATGTACGTGGGTGCCGTCCAGGCTCAAAAAGATCAGACACACTTAGTGACTAGTAGCTTCCATGTACGACCACTGGCTAATATGGGCTCTGGCTTAGTTGATCAGTTGTGGAGACCTTACCCGGATGTGCCAGCAGATGTAGTTATGATAGTTGGGATGGGCCTCCTGTGGGACTAGGTGACTGCTTTTGAAAGACTATGTCTCAATCTTCGGGTTGAGTCCAGTGGCTAAAGTGTACAAACCTCTGCAGAGTGTATAAACTAATCATGATTAGTCGTGTCCTCGGTTATGGACAAATTTGAGCCACTATGCCATTACAGTTGTTGAATGATCTTGACAAAGGACACTTAATAAAAATTGAGTGGGAAACTTAATAATTGGGATAGGTTGTAATTGGATTGCCCAATTCAACCATGTGTGTTTAACTGTAGGAAGACATAATTAAAATTTGACTATTATACTATTTAGTTATCAGGGAAAAACTAGCTTTCTGCAAAACAACCACTACAATATCCTCTTGATATACCTAACATATAGATGTAGGTCTGTTATATCATTCCTTGTGTGACTTGCCAATACATTCAAAGTATTGACCCTTCGTGGCTGCAACATTTCATGTTGCAGATTTTATACGACGAGTGAGTGGTACGATGTAGGGTTACGATGTCTATACTCGACATTTTCCTGTGGTGTTGATGGACTTCATGAAGATTTTAATTGCTTTTCCACTATGTTTTGTTTGTATGCTAGCTTGAGCAACGCAGGTATGTATTATATTAAATTCTGGATCTACGATGTAATATTATGACATGTGGTTTATTCTTGATATCACATCTTGTACTGTGTGTGCTAGCAATTGATCCAAGGACTAGCATAGTGAGCACAGAGACAACGAATCTTATCAGGTTCGGGTCGTTACAACGGTCTAGCCTAGGACCAGGACAGTATCGTCGTTGAGCGTTTATTCAACTTGGCATCTCTGGATTGATTATTGCTGACCCTTTTTGCTACCATACTATAAGCCTTCGCAGCTCCACATACATCTACGTCGTGCGTTTGACTCTCCCTGGTAATCGCTCTATCCAAGCTTTGAGAGTTTTGACTACAACGGTTGCCAATCACCACCTGCCATTTGGTAAGAACTGATAAGAATTTGAGATTTGCTTGACGGATTTGTGACACACTACCACCATGGCAGGACCACAAACCGACGAGATTGACTCAGAGAACATGACGAAGAAGGAGCTTCATGATACATTTCAGCAAATGTTGAATCAATAGGTAGAAGACGTCATGGCCACCTTCGGAAAGGCACTAGAGAGGATTGATGACGTCGAGAAGACAATTGACAGCAAGTTGGACGCCAAGTTCGATGAAGTACTCGCGCATCTTCCACAACCACCGCCCGCTGCACCTATCGCACCTCTACAACAACAACAACATCAACATCACCTTCCAAATCAAGTGGGACGAGCATTGCGCGTTCCCCTTGAGCCTGGTCAAAATTCTAGTGCCGCTGTACATACTGTTGATGCTTCTGTAGCTCCTGTTGCTACTGTAGAGGTGGAGGACCATTAGCAGGATGAGGTTGATCAAAATCAGAACTATGTGCAACCACCAGCACCACCACCACCAGGTCATCCTCATGCATATCATCGCAACACTAGGGCTGCACCACCACCTGAGGTACGAGATCATGACCATCTTCCTAAACTAAAATTAAATATTCCACCATTTGAGGGTAGATATGTTCCTGATATATATCTTGGGAGTTAGAAACTGAACAATGATGTCTACTATGCAACCTTCTTCTTGTAGACGTTGTTGGGCCTCCAAGTGCAGAGGTTTGTAGGACGGTAGCAAATTTCCCTCAAGTGGATGACCTAAGGTTTATCAATCCGTGGGAGGCGTAGGTTGAAGATGGTCTCTCTCAAACAACCCTGCAACCAAATAACAAAGAGTCTCTTGTGTCGCCAACACACCCAATACAATGGTAAATTGTATAGGTGCACTAGTTCGGTGAAGAGATGGTGATACAAGTGCAATATGTATGATAGATATGAGTATTTGTAATCTGAAAATATAAAAACAGCAAGGTAACTAATGATAAAAGTGAGCATAAACGGTATTGCAATGCTAGGAAACAAGGCCTAGGGTTCATACTTTCACTAGTGCGAGTTCTCTCAACAATAATAACATAATTGGATCATATAACTATCCTTCAACATGCAACAAAGAGTCACTCCAAAGTCACTAATAGCGGAGAACAAGAAAAGAGATTATTGTAGGGTATGAAACCACCTCAAAGTTATCCTTTCTGATCGATCTATTCAAGAGTCCGTAGTAAAATAACACGAAGCTATTGTTTCCGTTCAATCTATCTTAGAGTTCGTACTAGAATAACACCTTAAGACACAAATCAACCAAAATCCTAATGTCACCTAGATACTCCAATGTCACCTCAAGTATCCGTGGGTATGATTATATGATATGCATCACACAATCTCAGATTCATCTATTCAACCAACACAAAGAACTTCAAAGAGTGCCCCAAAGATTCTACCGAAGAGTCAAGACAAAAATGTGTCCCAACCCCTATGCATAAGTTCACGAGGTCACGGAACTTGCAAGTTGATCACCAAAACATACGTCAAGTGGATCACGTGATATCCCATTGGCACCACAGAGAAGCACATGCAAGACATACATCAAGTGTTCTCAAATCCTTAAAGACTCAATCCGATAAGATAACCTCAAAGGGAAAACTCAATCCATTACAAGAGAGTAGAGGGGGAGAAACATCATAAGATCCAAATATAATAGCAAAGCTCGCGATACATCAAGATCGTGCCGAATCAAGAACAAGAGAGAGAGAGATCAAACACATAGCTACTGGTACATACCCTCAGCCCCGAGGGAGAACTACTCCCTCCTCGTCATGGAGAGCGTCGGGATGAAGAAGATGGCCACCGGAGAGGGATTCCCCCCTCCTGCAGGGTGCCGGAATGGGTCTAGATTGGTTTTCGGTGGCTATAGAGGCTTGCGGCGGCGGAACTCCCGATCTACTCTGCTCTTCGATGTTTTTAGGGTATATGGATATATATAGGCGAAAGAAGTCGGTCAGCGGAGGCATGAGGGGCCCACGAAGGTGGGGGCGCACCCAGGGGGTAGGGCGCGCCTCCCTACCTCGTGGCTTCCTCGAAGCTTCCCTGCCATCTACTCCAAGTCTCCTGGGTTGCTTCCGTTCCAAAAATAACTCTCCCGAAGGTTTCATTCCGTTGGGACCCCATTTGATATCCCTTTTCTTCGAAACACCGAAATAGGCAATAAAACAACATTTTGGGCTTGGCCTCCGGTTAATAGGTTAGTCCCAAAAATAATATAAAAGTGTATAATAAAACCCATAAACATCCAAAACAGGTAATATAATAGCATGGAACAATCAAAAATTATAGATACGTTGGAGACGTATCAAGCATGCCCAAGCTTAATTCCCGCTCGTCCTCGAGTAGGTAAATGATAAATAGAATTTTTGATGTGGAATGCTACCTAACATATTTATCAATGTAATCTTATTTATTGTGGCAAGAATATTCAGATCCATAAGATTCAAGACAAAATTTTAATATTGACATAAAAATAATAATACTTCAAGCATACTAACAAAGTAATCATGTCTCATCAAAATAACATGGCCAAAGAAAGCTATCCCTACAAAATCATATAGTCTGGCTATGTTGTATCTTCATCACACAAAATATTTAAATCATGCACAACCCCGATGACAAGCCAAGCAATTGTTTCATACTTTTGATGTTCTCAAACTTTTTCAATCTTCACGCAATACATGAGCGTGAGCCATGGACGTAGCACTATAGGTGGAATAGAATGGTGGTTGTGGAGAAGACAAAGAGGAGAAGATAGTCTCACATCAACTAGGTGTATCAA
Organism: Triticum urartu; assembly: GCF_056163025.1. Classification (NCBI taxonomy): domain Eukaryota; kingdom Viridiplantae; phylum Streptophyta; class Magnoliopsida; order Poales; family Poaceae; genus Triticum; species Triticum urartu. The sequence goes on along the minus strand of NC_141879.1, from coordinate 396,481,856 downwards.
CGGGCTATGGAGATGCCCATCAATAGATATCAATGTGAGTGAGCAGGGATTGCCATGCAACGGATGCACTAGAGCTATAAGTGTATGAAAGCTCAAAAAGAAGCTAAGTGGGTGTGCAGCCAACTCGATTTCTCACGAAGACCTAGGGCATTTTGAGGAAGCCCATCATTGGAATATACAAGCCAAGTTCTATAATGAAAGATTCCCACTAGTATATGGAAGTGACAACATAGGAGACTCTCTATCATCAAGATCATGGTGCTACTTTGAAGCACAAGTGTGGTAAAAAGATAGTAACATTGCCCCTTCTCTCTTTTTCTCTCATTTTTATATTATTTTATTTGGGCCTTCTTCCTTTTTTTTTCCTTTTGGACTCTTTTTTTCGTCCGGAGTCTCATCCCGACTTGTGGGGGAATCATAGTCCCCATCATCCTTTCCTCACTGGGAGAATGCTTTAATAATGATGATCACCACACTTTTATTTACTTACAACTCAAGAATTACAACTCAATACTTAGAACAAAATGTGACTATATGAATGCCTCCGGCGGTGTACCGGGATGTGCAATGACTCATGAGTGACATGTATGAAAGAATTATGAACGGTGGCTTTGCCACAAATACGATGTAAACTACATGATCATGCAAAGCAATATGACAATGATGGAGCGTGTCATAATAAACAGAACGGTGGAAAGTTGCATGGCAATATATCTAGGAATGGCTATGGAAATGCCATAATAGGTAGGTATGGTGGCTGTTTTGAGGAAGGTATATGGTGGGTGTATGATACCGGCGAAAGGTGCACGGTATTAGAGAGGCTAGCAATGGTGGAAGGGTGAGAGTGCGTATAATGCATGGACTCAACATTAGTCATAAAGAACTCACATACTTATTGCAAAAATCTATTAGTTATCGAAGCAAAGTACGACGCGCATGCTCCTAGGGGGATAGATTGGTAGGAAAATACCATCGCTCGTCCCCGACCGCCACTCATAAGGAAGACAATCAATAAATAAATCATGCTCTGACTTCATCACATAACGGTTCACCATACGTGCATGCTACGGGAATCACATACTTTAACACAAGTATCTCTCAAATTCACAACTACTCAACTAGCATGATTCTAATATCACCATCTTCATATCTCAAAACAATCATGAAGTATCAAACTTCTCATAGTATTGAATGCACTTTATATGAAAGTTTTTATTATACCCATCTTGGATGCCCATCATACTAGGACTAGTTTCATAACCAAAGAAAATTACCATGCTGTTCTAAAGACTCTCAAAATAATATAAGTGAAGCACGAGAGTTCATCTATTTCTTCAAAATAAAACCACCTCCGTGCTCTAAAACAATATAGGTGAAGCACTAGAGCAAATGACAAACTACTCCAAAAGATATAAGTGAAGATCAATGAGTAGTCGAATAGTTATGTAACTATATGAAGACTCTCTAACATTTAATAATTTCAGATCTTGGTATTTTATTCAAACAGCAAGCAAAACAAAATCAAATAAAATGATGCTCCAAGAAGAGCACATATCATGTGGTGAATAAAAATATAGCTCCAAGTAAAGTTACCGATGAACGAAGACGAAAGAGGGGATGCCTTCCAGAATGGTCTGTAGTAATCTGTAGGTTTCGACTACTTATGGAACCCCAAAAATTCTAAAATAAACTTATGGACGTCAGTAATTTATATATTATTCATATACAAAAATAATTAACTAAATATCACTCCTTGAATAAAAAATGGCAGCAATTCTCCTGAGCGCTAAAGTTTCTGTTTTTTTACAGCAAGATCGCAAAGACTTTCCCCAAGTCTTCTCAAAGGTTCTTGTCGGTGTCAAAACCGGCGGATCTCGGGTAGGGGTCCCGAACTGTGCATCTAAGGTGGATGGTAACAGGAGGCAGGGGATACGATGTTTTACCCAGGTTCGGGCCCTCTTGATGGAGGTAAAACCCTACGTCTTGCTTGATTAATATTGATGATATGGGCAGTACAAGAGTAGATCTACCACGAGATCGGAGAGGCTAAACCCTATAAGCTAGCCTATGGTATGATTGTATGTATATGATCTATCGACTAGCCTGGCCTTGGTTTATATAATGCACCAGAGGCCTAGGATAACAAGAGTCCTAGCCGAATACGCCGGTGGGGAGGAGTCCTTGTCTTGATCGCCAAGTCTTGTGGAATATTCCTTGTATGCGGCAGCTGTCCGAACTGGCCCATGAGTATACGGCCATGGGGGTCCTCGGCCCAATCTAATAGATCGGGAGATGACGTGGTGAGTACCCCCTAGTCCAGGACACCGTCAGTAGCCCCCTGAACCGGTCTTCAAGTTAGGCATGCTCCTCGATTCTTCCGAACTATTCTTCATCTTCGGTTGACGGTCTTGAAAACTAGTTCAACAACATCTTCGATCTTGAGGATCGCCGAAATGCATTCGGCGAGTTTACACGTCGGGTATCCGAGGAGCCCCTTTAAGTTTCTGGCCTTTATCAATGCCTTGTTATTTTTATGCCACAGCTCGGGTTTGAAATGTTCCCGGGCAGCAGCATCCTCTTGCGTCCGAGCTCCAACGCCGGACTGCATTCGAGGTATCTTTTGCAGCCGAGCACCAACGCCGGACCGCTTCCCAGCTCTAACGCCGGAATGTATCCGAGCTCCAACGCCGGACTATGTATCCGAGCTCCAACGCCGGACTATATCCGAGCTCCAACGCCGGACAGTGTCCCAGCTCCAACGCCGGACTATATCCGAGGTGTCATATCATCTTGGTTCAAAAAAGTTGAAGGAGTTTAGCCGAGCTTAATGCCGGAAATGCCCTCTATGGAGCCAGCCACTAGCGCCCGAGCTTTATGCCAGACTGCTTCCGAGGTGGTGCACCACCCCGACTGTGGGCCGATTTTTTGTCAATATTTTTTATTATTGCAATTTATTCTCTGCCGAGATACATGGCCAGTAGCCCTCAAGGTGTGTATCGGTCTAAAACCCGAGATGCACCTGAAGGATGACGTAAGACCGCTGATCCCAGTAGCCGCTGAGACTCAGGTTGATTTGCAAAATCGGCCTGAGGATCAAGTCCTAGCTCGGCAGAATACTTCGGGACACAAAAAGTGGCGTGCTTAGTCCTCGAGACTCAGGTTGGGTGCGGCCGACCAACCTGAGGATCAAAATCTCCTCGGCAACTGTATTGCACTTAAAATTTTCTGCATTGAACAGGCAATGCAGTAGCCCCCGAGACACTGGTCGGGTGGCAACACTAGATCAGGGGATCGATGTGCCCCTTTAATATTTGTAAATAATAAGGCCGAAGCCCAGTAGCCCCTGAGCCTTAATGCGGGCACAGGTGGCTGAATTAAGGATCGATATCCATACTAAAATCACAAATTATGTGTAATGACTCTATGTATCCAAGTACTTTACGTCATTGATGCTTGGATCCGCATTGTACAAAACTTTGTTGACCGACCATCGGCTTCCACCTCCTCGGCTAGTAGCCGAGGAGTGTTTGTCCTACTTTATAAAGCCTTTATGAGGGCAAAGATTTACGACAAACAAGGCAATCTGGCCATACGGTTTTATGAACAAAGGTACACAGAGAGATGTTATATTACTATTTAACATAAGAAAATGTCTTCTAAAGAAAATAGTCCCGCTATCGGTTCCTTTCTTTGGGTTGTCATGCTAAGCATGATCATGCAGCCTCAGCTCTAATGTAAGAGCATAATATCGAGGATTTAGTTTGGGAGGCCAGTTAATAGCCCCTGGTAGTGTTCGGCGAAAGTCGGGGTCAAGTCGTAAACACTTCGGCCAATGTTATGAACGGCCCATCATTTAACATAGTCATCGAATCGCTGACCAGTTTACGCTTATTTGTGAAAGTCAGTTTTCAGCTTTCTCAACTGAGGTGCTTAACCATGTGAGCTGGAAGCACAATCGCAGTGGTTCTCCCTTTGCACGCCTAGCCGAACAAAACGTAACGTAGGAAGCAAGTGCAGGAGCCGGGCAACCCAACTATTGACCGAAGACACAATTCAAAACCGATGCATATATAGCAATATCTGAGAATGTTTTTGCCGAATCCCTAAAGGTGTCCGGCGTTGCACTGCGAGACTAATGCTGGAAAAGCACAAATAGTTTAAAAGTGCCAAAAAGCTTGGAAAACCAAGAAACGTCAGTAAAAACATGACGTTCGAACAATATCAAGTGTTCGGTGCCAATCCGAAAGTTGGTCTTAGAAAAAAGAAGTGCTTCTGTCGTGCTTTAACATGATATATCCTATCTCAAGACTTCGAGCGGGTCAGCCTACTGCTTCAACCTCCTATCCCGAGGGCGGAGTACTTCTCATCAGGCCAGTTTAGCAAACTAAACTCTAGCGGCTTTGAGAGAGAAATTAGGCTCCCCGGCTAGTGACCGCACACTCGTGTCAAAAAAAGGAGTGATAAATAATAATAATAAAACTTTGCAACGACTAAGAAGAAGAACACTTATTATAAAGCGGCTCAAATAAACTTAAGAGCCCCCAGTGACTTGGGTAGAAGAATGATTGCATGTACCGAAGTACTTATATCATATCTATGTTCAATTGAACTTTAAACACGTCTTAACCGACCGTCAGCTTCTCCCTCTTCGGTCAAGGACCAAAAAGTGTTATGTACTCCATCGGTCGAGAATATCGATGGTGTTTCCAATAACCAGGCCATAAGGCTATAACAGACAAAGCGCGCTCAGGGAACTTATGCTATATTACCGTGAAGTGTAAGAAGCATCTTCAAAGAAAATAGTACCCCCACCGATACCTTTCTTCGGTGCTCATTGTTATTATGAGACTTGTGCAATAGATTTTTTGTACTCATGAGTTCCGTTGTGTGCCGACCATCATTGAAAACTATAAGAGTGCTAGCTTTCGGCTTCACCCAGTCTGAGGTCCGGCTCGGGCGACCCGATCGTGACAATCGCATAGGTGCTCCCTTTACTCCCTAGCCGAACAATTGGGAACGTAGGGGTAAACACAGGAGCGAGGCAACCCAGCTTGCAAATCGCTTAAGTCAATATGGTGCATATTGTGGCGTAATACACGAACAAGGAACGAAGCCGTACAAGTATAATCATATGCAAGTGGAAAAGCTTCATGAAGGAAGCCCCCAAATGAAGGTATTTGAATTTATGCGTCACAAACAAAGTTTGGACAAGGAAATTTTTTACAAGCAACTTTTTTTCCAAAAAATATAATGCTTGGTCGAACCGAACGCAAGTTAGAAATTAAAGCTTTGAGCATGAAAGCGACTTAGCTGGTTAATGTGTTCAGTATTAATGACGCGGTCCGAGCTTGATGCGGGGCAAGGTTCCATCCCCCAAGCTGGTCCCAAGGTGGCGTTGCGGAGAGCTCGACATGCCGAAGTGGTGACATAGCACGGTCAATGCAGACCGGCAGAGTGACGCCGAAGTCCCCGGATCATTTTCCTGTGCACAAAAAATAGTGCAAACCGGAGATAATAGTAATAATGATAATTAAAAAAAATGTTGCATAATAAATAATTTATGCAAAGTGAGGAATAGAAGAAATATGGCCTGGCGCCGAAGTCAATGTCGATGCAGAGCGTCGGCGTGATGTAGTAAAGGCGTGGCAAAGCCTGAATTCACAGGTCGGTCCGAGCTCCGGATGCGGCGTTCGCCGGACTATGTACGGAAACTGATCGAACCACCACGCGACCTCGTTAATGCGGTCACCATTTGATAGACCTGTGTACATATCATGGACAAACCAGAGTAATAATTCCTTGGGAAAAATGAACCCAAACAAGCAAAAAATACTGGGATTAATAACACCTGGTTTATTTGTTGTAGCAATCCGAGGGAAGGTGATTCCCAAAATTGGGACTCCCTCCGCACACCCATTGCCTGATGGGCGATAAAACAACGGCATGGCAATCCTGGTAAAGGTTGACTCGCCGAGGCAAAGCCCTCGGCCCGGCTAACGTGACGGAGCTGGTCGGCTAGTGACGCCGAAGTGTCCGGAGTAGGTTGATGAAGAGATGGCGAAGCCCCCGGTCCAGCCGTGATGTCGAAGCCTCGACGTCAGCCGAGGAGTCGAAGTAGGTCGGCGTGATGGACACCAGCTTGAAGAAGCAATAGTGCGGCCCTGTCGATGCAGGTCGTGACGTGGTCGATGCCGGCTTGATGAAGCGACCGTGCGGCGATGTCGGTATGCCCGCTCCATGTAATCCGTGGGGCGGCGATGTTGATGATGATTTATCCTTCGCGATGCCGGACTCTTGTTCGGCTTGCCGAGATGATGATCCGAAGAAGTTGAGCTCGGCTAAAGTGACGACGTGTCTAGCGCAGGTCGGCAGTCGTGGAGTAATATTGCCGGACTGGTTTGACACCAGCATGATGTTGAAGATCATGTTCAAAAGATCTTAAAGTTAGTGGGATGTGTTCGGGAACAAAACACAATACCCCATACAAAACTTCCTTCAAAAGGGAAAAGGGATGTCCGAAATCCCGTTCATAAAAAAGATGAACTCGGGTCGGATTCGTTTTCGCGCAGAAAACAGATCCGAAAAGTGATGCACTAATCGGAAGGTTCCCGGAATTTGGACGGTCGGATCGAGCTAAAATTTTGAGAGGTGGTAGATATAGGAATTCCGCAGCCGATCAACGGTTGGATCTTCCAAAGGACGTCCGAGCTAGAAGCTGGACACCACGCCCTAAACTCATCCAAATTCCCATCCAAATTTGACAGGGCTCCGGTATATCGTGGATTGCCAGAGATTCCTCCATCGGAACTCGATGAAATTTTCCAGGGTTGTTATAGACTCAATTCCGCACAATTCCGCCAAAGCAATCGTCAAAGAGATACTCGAGAAGGTGGTGGCGGCAGATACGAGTTCGCTGTCCAAAAAAAACAGCACGGTCGCTTGAGGGCAATGTTGAGGTTGAGCCCCCGAGCTCCATAGATGATTCCTCCGTGATCTTGATAGAGATCGGAGTTGATGTTTGATGAAGGCCCTCGTCCGAACATGGTGATCCGAACACGGGGCGCAATTCTTGGTCGAACCAAGGTGACCAGTCGAACTGGTGACGGAGACGCCGAAGTCGCAGTTGATCTGCCGGCGAGCCATCGATCCTTTTGTCGATCACACAGTGGAACTCTCAATGAAAGCACCAATGTCGGTGTCAAAACCGGCGGATCTCGGGTAGAGGGTCCCAAACTGTGCGTCTAAGGTGGATGGTAACAGGAGGCAGGGGACACAATGTTTTACCCAGGTTCGGGCCCTCTTGATGGAGGTAAAACCCTACGTCCTGCTTGATTAATATTGATGATATGGGTAGTACAAGAGTAGATCTACCACGAGATCGGAGAGGCTAAACCCTAGAAGCTAGCCTATGGTATGATTATATGTATATGATCTATCGACTAGCCTGGCCTCGGTTTATATAATGCACCAGAGGTCTAGGATAACAAGAGTCCTAGCCGAATACGCCAGTGGGGAGGAGTCCTTGTCTTGATCGCCAAGTCTTGTGGAATATTCCTTGTATGCGGCAGCTGTCCGAACTGGCCCATGAGTATACGGCCATGGGGGTCCTCGGCCCAATCTAATAGATCGGGAGATGACGTGGTGAGTACCCCCTAGTCCAGGACACCATCAGTTCTACTTGGCACAAACACTAATTAAAAAATAAAACCACATCTAACCAAAGGCTATATAGATTATTTATTTATAAACAGGAGAAAAATGCAAGGAAAAAATATAAAATTGGGTTGCTTTCCCAACAAGCGCTAACATTTAACGCCCCTTGCTAGGCATGATGATTTCAATGATGCTTACATAAAAGATAAGAATTGAAATATAAAGAGAGCATCATGAAGAATATGACTAGCACATTTAATTCTAACCCACTTCCTATGCACATGGATTTTGTGAGCAAACAACTTATGGGAACAATAATCAACTAGCATAGGAAGGCAAAACAAGCATAACTTCAAAACTTTAAGCACATAGAGAGGAAACTTGATATTATTGCAATTCCTACAAGCATATATTCCTCCCTCATAATAATTTTCAGTACCTACAAGCATAATGAATTCAACAATATAACTATCACATAAAGCATTATTTTCATGATCTACAAGCATAGAAATTTTATTACTCTCCACATAAGCAAAATTCTTCTCATTCAGAATAGTGGGAGTATCATAAAAAACTCAAATACTATAAATTGTTTCCATATTAAAAGAGTAATGTTCAGAAAAGGGGTAATCATAATCATGACAAGTTTTATAAATATAATCATCATTACTTTTTATAGCATAAGTATCATCACAATAATCATCATAAGTAGCAACTTTGTTCTCATCATAATCAATTGGAACCTCTTCCAAGATAGTGGAATCATTACTAAATAAAGTCATGACCTCTCCAAATCCACTTTCATAATTATCACAATAAGATTCAACATCCTCCAAAATAGTGGGATCATTACTTCCTAAAGTTGATACTCTTCCAAACCCACTTTCATCAATATAATCATCATAAGTAGGAGGCATGCTATCATCATAACAAATTTGCATATCAAAACTTGGGAGGCTAGAAATACCATCTTCATTAAACATAGCATCCCCAAGTTTGGGACAAACATTAATTGCAGCAAATATATTCTCAAACATGTCATTCTCATCAAACATAGCATCCCCAAGCTTGGGCCTTTTCATATCATAAGCATAATCACTCTCATCATTAATAGTATGGATAGCACCAATAGTATAGCAATTATCATCATCACAATGAGTAATAGGGGCAACATCATTTGGGAGGGATACCTTTTCACCTTTACTTCTCCGTCTTTTCTTTTTCTTCTTCACATTATGTGTGGGTTCAATCCTCTTTTTGGAGCTCCTTATTGATGAGATTGGTTGAATAGAAGGCTCCTCCTCGTTACCTGATTCATCATAAGAAATAATAGGAGGATATTGGGAAGCCTCTTCCCTTTCATTAGTATTCTCTTCATCCTCTATTTGTTTTCTTTTCTTTATGTAATTGTCAATATAAGGATTTTCAATGCAATTCACCGCACAATACATAAAAATTTCTTCTAGATCAATATCGAGAATTTTCTCAAGGTTATATTCTGGAATATGCTTAGTTATATGTTTCATTTCTTCATAACCCAAAAGCAAACTAAGTTCATTATGATGTGCAAGGGAAATCAAACCATCACAACTTTTGGACACGATACGATCATGAAACAATTTGCATTGGAGATTTAAATGACCATGTTCATTGCAAAGTTCACAAGTATGGCGAAGAAATTTTAAATTTTCAGCACAAACATCTAGCCTCTCTTGCAACCATTTGGTTTCTAAATACTTATGCCTCTTGCAAAATCTATCTTCCCTATTTGGTGTGTACTTGCAAACTCTATGCACTCCACAAAAGTTGACATGCTTATAAGAGACATTTTTGTCATGACTAGTGCAATCATCATTAGTACTATGGATATTCAAGGAGTTCATACTAAAAACATTGCAATCATGCTCATCATTCAAAGATTTAGTGCCAAACATTTTAGAGACTTCTTCTTCTAGCACTTGAGCACAATTTTCCTTTCCATCATTCTCACGAAAGATATTAAAAAGATGAAGTGTATGAGGCAAACTCAATTCCATTTTTTCTTTTATAAAATAAACTAGTGATAAAACAAGAAACAAAAAGATTCGATTGCAAGATCTAAAGAATACCTTCACGCACTCTCCTCCCGGCAATGGCGCCAGAAAAGAGCTTGATGTCTACTACGCAACCTTCTTCTTGTAGACGTTGTTGGGCCTCCAAGTGCAGAGGTTTGTAGGACAGTAGCAAATTTCCCTCAAGTGGATGACCTAAGGTTTATCAATCCGTGGGAGGCGTAGGTTGAAGATGGTCTCTCTCAAACAACCCTGCAACCAAATAACAAAGAGTGTCTTGTGTCCCCAACACACCCAATACAACGTAAATTGTATAGGTGCACTAGTTCGGTGAAGAGATGGTGATACAAGTGCAATATGGATGATAGATATGAGTATTTGTAATCTGAAAATATAAAAACAGCAAGGTAACTAATGATAAAAGTGAGCATAAACGGTATTGCAATGCTAGGAAATAAGGCCTAGGGTTCATACTTTCACTAGTGCAAGTTCTCTCAACAATAATAACATAATTGGATCATATAACTATCCCTCAACATGCAACAAAGAGTCACTCCAAAGTCACTAATAGCGGAGAACAAACGAAGAGATTATTGTAGGGTACGAAACCACCTCAAAGTTATCCTTTCTGATCGATCAATTCAAGAGTCCGTAGTAAAATAACACGAAGCTATTCTTTCCGTTCAATCTATCCTAGAGTTCGTACTAGAATAACACCTTAAGACACAAATCAACCAAAACCCTAGTGTCACCTAGATACTCCAATGTCACCTCAAGTATCCGTGGGTATGATTATACGATATGCATCACACAATGTCAGATTCATCTATTCAACCAACACAAAGAACTTCAAAGAGTGCCCCAAAGATTCTACCGAAGAGTCAAGACAAAAACGTGTGCCAACCCTTATGCATAAGTTCACGAGGTCACGGAACTCGCAAGTTGATCACCAAAACATACATCAAGTGGATCACGTGATATCCCATTGTCACAACAGATAAGCACATGCAAGACATACATCAAGTGTTCTCAAATCCTTAAAGACTCAATCCGATAAGATAACCTCAAAAGGAAAACTCATTCCATTACAAGAGAGTACAAGGGGAGAAACATCATAAGATCCAAATATAATAGCAAAGCTCGCGATACATCAAGATCGTGCCAACTCAAGAACACGAGAGAGAGAGAGAGAGATCAAACACATAGCTACTGGTACATACCCTCAACCCCAAGGGAGCACTACTCCCTCCTTGTCATGAAGAGCGCCAGGATGAAGAAGATGGCCATCGGAGAGGGATTCCCCTCTCCGGCAGGGTACCAGGACGGGTCTAGATTGGTTTTTGGTGGCTACAGAGGCTTGCGGCGGCGGAACTCCCGATCTATTCCGCTCTCCGATGTTTTTAGGGTATATGGATATATATAGGTGAAATAAGTCGGTCAGGGGAGCCACGAGGGGCCCACGAGGGTGGGGGCGCGCTGTGACGCCCGGATAATTAAGCTACAGTAACCTCACCCTAATGTGCCTTGTCATCATGTTTTGAAGCTATTTTTCCACTTAATGAAAACCGAGTCAAATTCAAATGCCAAGTCAAATTATAATTTTATAAACCGTAATTTAAAAATGTTCCTTAGGTAGGAAATATTCACTACATAATTTTCTTACATTAACAAATATTTTGGGGATGTTTAAAATGCCCATGGATATTAAAAGTGGAGTGATGGCACCTTTTTCGCCCATTTAAATTACAATCGTAATTTAAAATGATTCCAATTAGACCCCAATTTTTTTTTCATCCCAAGTTATTATGTTAGATTTATATGCCAAGTTTCAACTCAAACAAAAATCGTTTGCTATTCAACTAAATGCAAAACTGAATCCAGAGGCCTCGTGGACGAGCGCACCGCGTCCATCGCTCGGATCGCCACGTGCTGGCCATCCCGCGACCCTCCCTGGAGGTTAAGAGCATCGCCGTGCACTCCCCCGAAAACCCTAGCCCCATTCCCCACCCTACTCGCGCCGTTTCCCTCTCCCACGCGCATCGCCCAAAGCTCCCCGCCATGGACACTATCGTTCGCACGCTCCCTGTCGTCCACGCGCCGTGGGACTGAGTCTGGGAGCCCCGCCGTCGTCTGCTACGTCTTCCTCACCCACTGGATCAAGCCAGGACCCCTGCATCACCTACATCAACTCCTTCTTCAAGCTCCGGCCACCGCTCATCGTCCCTTCGATCCGCTGCCGTTCGACCCGCTCCGACTTCACCAAGTTTCTCCTCGTCACCGATGTGAGCACCACGTGGTTTCCTCTCTGTTTTCGCCATCGATCTCGTCTCCTAACACTCATCCCCGCCAGTTCCGGCTCGGCCATCCGCAACGGTCGGCGGGCTCATCATTGCCGTGTCCCCTAGCTCCCTCTATCGATGCGTGCGTGCTCCAGGAGCTGTGTAGATGCCGCCTAGTCTCTCAGTTCGTCGAATCCGAGCCCATGGGCTCGAGCACGATCCCGTCAAGCGCTGCCGCTGTTGCCGCTCGGCCACCGACGTCGCCGTCGTTCTTGGCCACCGCCGTCCACGCCAGCGCCCTCGACCGTTGCACCGCGCAACCCCGCACCCGCCCGCGCATGGCCGTGCCCCCGCAGCGCTCGTCGTCGCCTACAGCCGCCCTCTGCTGCTCCCAGGCCGCTTGCGCGCCTGCGGCCTCTGTTGGCGCTACTTACTGCCGCTTCGCCCGTTGCTGCCACCTGCCGTGCCCAGCTTATGCTCTCCAGCGTGCCCGCTCGTCACGACTACTTCGCTGCTGCCTGGTACTACTCCCGCCACTGCATCGCACTCTCGCTGTGATGATACTGGGTGAACTTACCATCTACTCTCTTCCAAGTGCCAGATACAACCGGTGATCGCTCTCTCACAGGGCGACGAAGGGAGGATCATCGATTAGGATTATGCTATGTGATGATACTGGGTGAACTTACCATCTACTCTCTTCTTCTGCCGCAAGATGGAGGTTACCAGAAGCATAGTCTTCGAAAGGACTCGCTATCCTCCTATTATTCCGGCATTCTGCAGTTCAGTCCACATATGATACCCTTATTCCATTTGATACCAATGCATACATATGTAGTGTAGCTCCTTGCTTGCGAGTACTTTGGATGAGTACTCACAGTTCCTTTGTTCCCCCTTTTCCCCCCTTTCTATACCCGATTGTTGCGACCAGACGATGGAGTCCAGGAGCCAGACGCCACTGTCGACGACAACTACTACTACTCGGCAGGTGCCTACTACTACGTGCAGCCCGCTGACGACGACCAGGAGTAGTTTAGGAGAATCCCAAGCAGGAGGCCTGCGCCTCTTTCGATCTGTATCCCAGTTTGTGCTAGCCTTCTTAAGGCAAACTTGTTTAACTTATGTCTGTACTCAGATATTGTTGCTTCCGCTGACTCATCTATGATCGAGGTCTTGTATTCGAGCCCTCGAGGCCCCTGGCTTGTAATATGATGCTTGTATGACTTATTTTATTTATGGAGTTGTGTTGTGATATCTTCCCGTGAGTCCCTGATCTTGATCGTACACGTTTGCGTGTATGATTAGTGTACGATTGAATCGGGGGCGTCACAAGTTGGTATCAGAGCCGACTGCCTGTAGGAACCCCCCTTCCACACTCCTTGGCTGAAGTCGAGTCTAGACATTGCAAAACTTTTTACTAACATGGCTGTGTGTCTTACGGGCCCACGTTGCCATTTGGGTGATATTAGGATCTTTTATTCCTCGTCTATACTATGGGATTCTGCTCTCTCTTCTATTCGGGTGGAATGATTTTTACTTAATCTAACATTAGGATCTCGTGATCACTTTCAACCGGAGAGCATCTTATTACCGATGGTCGACTGTTGCACTAGAAGATTCCGAGGATACTCTATGTTCTTCTTCTAAGACTTTGTGCCCATTGCTTTTGCCATCCCCTACCACCGAAATATCCATATGGATAAATACCTACACCTGTCATTTTTACTTTTATTCCCAGTTAATCTTGTTATTACAAGATACCCCGAAATTCTCTCTATTGTTCCGAAAGTACTTTGTGCCCACTGCCCTTACAGTTCTTTGCAACCTGAATACCCCTACGGAATAATTCTCGCACTTATCGAGTATCCGCTCATCCCTAGTTGATTCACGTATTTCACAAAAGTCTTCGAAATACCATTCGGGTTTCGTTAAATCCTGAGCAACCTATTGCTCTTGAAATTCTTGCTTGCTTCCATTATGGTTAATCCCATAAGTCTCATAATCTTATTGGCATCCTTTGCCACTATCATTTTGATCCCATTGATTCAATGAGTGTGAATGCTCGCAATCCTCAACCAGATCCTAGAATTCATCCTTCCGGCTCAGACGCCATTTTAAACATGAGTTGGTTCTCGACCAATCAAATTGCCGACGATTGTACCTCTAAGACTATTCAACTTATCCATCCTTATTTAGAGCATTGCTTCTGATCCCTTGACTTGGAATCATAATTCCTGTGCAATTGAGCTTTGAGTTAGTCAGTTGTTTCTATCATCGGATCCACTTGCATTCTTTCTTCTTTTGGCAGAGTACCGATATTCACATCAGCTCCATTGTGGATCGTCAGATCCATTGTTGGATTTCATCCGACATCGTCCTTAATATTTAATAACCTTGTGAGCCTTTCCACATGTATATAATGCCTTTGGTAAATTGTATCCTCTGCCTTGCCAACCATGCTCTACTTTCGAGCTTGTGTTATTTACTCCTAAAGTTTGTGATATATGTTCCAAAGATGCCCCTATGGGTTGAACCTATGCCTTCCCCTAATCCGTATGAACTGAAGGTTTACACAAGTCATACCCTTCTGGTGTTTTACCAGATATTTTTCTACCATACAACTTCTTCGTAAACGAGAAGTGAATGAAAGGTTATGCATTGTAGAAGTGGGAGTCGACCTTGAACCTTGTGTTCATGCCCATGGACACGATGTAGATCTTATCATTAAAGCTTCTGTTAAATTAATTATTCCCTCAGTATAAGTTCATTTTATATCTGGGATCTAGCCTTTTGCAATCATGGTTCCGACCATGTTCTCCTTTAATACCATTTCCTATGCAAGTTTAAGCACTTGTCTTCTGCATAGCAATACCCCAGCCCAACCTCTACTTTGATCTGTTGTCGAGTATTACCCCCTGGTATCTCGAGATTATTACGGAACTGCATAACCTCTTATGAGTTCTTCATCAAGTACTACATCCTCACTGATCCCAATTTTCACGGGCTTCGAGATTTTAAACAGTCAAGGACACCGATAACTGAACCGAGCCCGCATTACGGTTCAACAACTCCAAGTAATCTTCTTTACTTACGAGTTTGTACCCGATCATGTCATTCCTAGCCTATTTGGCTATATCTTTATCGTGATGATTTTAACTGTGCTACTTGGTCCTTATTCCCGGAGCACCACTTTCGACGATGAGCTAAGCTTACGTCGATCTTCCTCGCCATATCATTACGCCTCGAACAACAAGCTTGATTCTAATCTTTTGCTTCATTAGTCCTTTTGTTTGATGCAGTCGCTGTTCGGTTGCCTCTTCGTGGAACCTCTCTACAAAATTTGTCATGATCATCGTCAACATTTTGACTCCTTCCAGGATATCAATCTAATTCATGATGATAAGTGCCATCCTCGTCCCTTGGTAATTAGAGTTACCATCGACAACATTACTACCTTCCTCTCATCACAAACATGTTGATGTTATGGATGCAACTGGCTATCCAGCTTAAGTTATGTCCTACCTTGGAGCACTATCATATTTTATGTCAAGAATGTTGCGAGAAATTCCACCACCCCTTAATAATTCTTGATACAAGTAATACTTATTACCATCACCATTCTTTTCTTGGTGTCCGTGTTGTTTCTAACCGGAATGCCGACAAATGGTCTGTGATGTGTAAATTTAAAACTTCTAGTACCCTTATTGCTTTGAAGTTAGTGGTCGATAGTTTCATTCTAAGTCTGTTGCTTATTGAATCATCATTCTAACATTGATCGTGTTACCTAGTCCAGATTTTCGGGTGCACCTTTCTATCATTGTTTAATTGTGTATGTTTTTCCTCGAGCATACATCATTATATCATTTGATATGACAATTGTTATCTCCTTGTTCACATAATTGTGGAAATCCATCTTTTTGGAAATCTCGATGATATGTCGTTGAGTCCGTCAGCCACCTCCTCATCCTCTCCTTGGTTTAATGTTGGACTCTTGTTTCGGAACTTGCTTCCATAGTTCATTTCCCGAGGATCTTACTATGTCATCTCGTCAATTGTGTTGCATCTTTTCTTCTCAGGCATCCCGAGTCTGAGGTATCCTGACACCACTCAGATCTACATCTCGGTTAGATATGATGGTTATGTAACTCGATAAGATGATGTCATGCCTAGCACACCTGGCCGGAGGACCTATTGATATAGTTTCCTTTTTAGCAAGGTTATCCATGCTTCCATGAGGAAATTGCAAGACTTATTCTATAAGTTGATCTTGATAAATCCTTTGAGTATCCAAAGTCCGACCTTGCTTGAAGACCATGTCAATGCTATCTCGAAGCATGTTTGTGGTACTCCGATTTTCAATAAGAACATTTGAAGCACAATGCTAAAATTTCTTTATTAGTTACCCAAACACTGTTGTATGGGTAATGTCATGATATTTCTCTCCCCTTTCCTAAAGGGGTTTCTACGTTATATCATGTCATGGATATCATGCTTTGCTTGTCCTTGGGAAGGATACCCCCCTGAAATATGTGTTTAAACACATTTTCCTTTCCATTGTTCTGTTGAACCTGATGATCACATTTTCCTTTCCATTGGTTTGTTTGACCTTTCTTGTGATCTATATAATATAAGCAGTAGTAATTCACTGCTTATGTAAATACATGGTGTACAACTTTGTCAGTGAGACCTTGTTTCTACTGTTGATGACATTTCGGTAACCGCCGATGGACGAGAACTTTGCATATTGGCCCCCCTCGTTCAACGAGCAGGAAAATGGTTCTCTTCGTCCCTCACCCTTGGTACCGATGTGTTGCCGACATGACCGACATACTATCCTCTGACATGCTTTGCTTACATGATCGTGCAAGATGTCACCGACCTTCCTATTTTTAACCACATGGTGGACCCATAACCCACAGTTCCATAGGATCGAAACCTGACTCTCCTGTACACCTTGTTAACAAAGTTATCCCTTGCTCTTGGTTTCGTAGGTAATTCGCAAGCCACCTTCCTAGTGCTCCATTATGGTATCAGATGCAATACTTACTCTCGCTGCTCTGAACCCTTTCTCACTATGGTTTATACTTTGAGCAGCTATCTATCCGCTTGGACCCTCTCATTGTACCTTCGTACCTTACTCTCGATGTATTTTATATGTTCAACTCGAGAGGTAGTCTTATGCTCATTCATGGGTTAACCCCAGATTGTTTCCCTCATAAGCATTCTGACGTAGCCAAGTTGCCTCTTACCTATTCGTAAGTACGTTGGAGTTCCGAAGAAAGGATGACGACTTGATCATGGTGACTTAAAGCAGAGAAATGAAGACATTAACTAAAGGGATCAACCTCTTCGAGAAGAGCAACCAAGACCAAGAAGACTCGATAGAATTTCGTAGCCACATCTTTCCCTTACTCCCCTCTTAAATCTCGGGATGAGATTTCTTGTAGTGGAGGAGAATTGTGATGCCCGGATAATTAAGCTACAGTAACCTCACCCTAATGTGCCTTGTCATCATGCTTTGAAGCCATTTTTCCACTTAATGAAAACCGAGTCAAATTCAAATGCCAAGTCAAATTATAATTTTATAAACCGTAATTTTAAAATGTTCCTTAGGTAGGAAATATTCACTACATAATTTTCTTACATTAACAAATATTTTGGGGATGTTTAAAATGCCCATGGACATTAAACAGTGGAGTGATGGCACCTTTTTCGCCCATTTAAATTACAATCGTAATTTAAAATGAATCCAATTAGACCCCAAACTTTTTTTTGTTATCCCAAGTTATTATGTTAGATTTATATGCCAAGTTTCAACTCAAACAAAAATCGTTTGCTATTTCAACTAAATGCAAAACTGAGTCAGATGTTAAAAGGAAAAGAAAAAGAAAAAGAAAAAGAAAGAAAGTCTTCCGTGCACTTAAACCCATTAGGATAAGTAGCAACCCAGCCCACCTCGGCGCCTCCTTCTTCCTCTGTTCACCAGAGGCCTCGTGGACGAGTGCACCGCGTCCATCGCTCGGATCGCCACGCGCTGGCCATCCCGCGACCCTTCCTGGAGGTTAAGAGCATCGCCGTGCACTCCCCCGAAAACCCTAGCCCCATTCCCCACCTTCCTCACGCCGTTTCCCTCTCCCACGCACATCGCCCGAAGCTCCCCGCCATGGCCACTATCATTCACACGCTCCCCGTCGTCCACGCGCCGTGGAACTGAGTCCGGGAGCCCCGCCGTCGTCTGCTACATCTTCCTCGCCCACTGGATCAAGCCGGGACCCCTGCATCGCCTACATCAACTTCTTCTTCAAGCTCCAGCCACCGCTCATCGTCCCTTCGATCCGCTGCCGTTCGACCCGCTCCGACTTCACCAAGTTGCTCCTCGTCACCGATGTGAGCACCACATGGTTTCCCCTCTGTTTTCGCCATCGATCTCATTGCCTAGCACTCATCCCCACGAGTTCCAGCTCGGCCGTCTGCCACGGTCAGCGGGCTCATCGTTGCCGTGTCCCTTAGCTCCCTCTATCGATGCGTGCGTGCTCCAGGAGCTGTGTAGATGCCGCCTAGTCTCTCGGTTCGTCGAATCCGAGCCCATGGGCTCGAGCACGATCCCGTCAAGAGCTGCCGCTGTTGCCGCTCGGCCGCCGACGTCGCCGTCGTTCTTGGCCACCGCCGTCCACGCCAGCGCCCTAGACCGATGCACCGCGCAGCCCCGCACCCGCCCGCGCATGGCCGTGCCCCCGCAGCGCTCGTCGTCGCCTACAGTCGCCGTCTGCTACTCCCAGGCCGCTTGCGTGCCTGCGGCCTCTGCTGGTGCTACCTACTGCTACTTCGCTCGTTGCTGCCACCTGCCATACTCGCCTTATGCCCTCTGTCGCCCGTGACCCTGCTGCGTTGCTACTGCCACTACTGTAGTTACTGCTTACGGTCGCTATTCTGCTGCTTGCGTGCTTCTAGTCGCCACCGCTACTAATACTCACGAGTACTGTAGCTATGGCTAGCTTTATGAATATTGCACTCATTAGCCCATTATACAGCTCCTAAACAACGAATAAATAATTGTTAACAGGTCCAACAAAAATATGGGTGGGTAGTACACTTGAAAAACTCCAAGTTACCCCATTGGACCAAATTCAAATAAGGCATGAATTAAATCCTGTGAAAATCACAAAATCCTATGTTCGTATATTTCAATAGTTTCTAGAATCAACAACAAGTGGCACTTTTTAAGCAAAGTTTCGATTAAGCAAATGAACTCAGTGACGCAATTGATACCTTCTTGTAGATCACAGGATAGTGATCCGTATTGATATAAGACACTAATTCATAGGGTGGGCAGAACAATAGTTATAGCCTTTGGAAAACAGCTAAGTGAAGTTTAAAAACTAAACATTCTCAGACTTAGCCAATTTTCAGGTATTCCAGATAGCTGTTTAAATCTTCGAAAGTTCGTAGAAATTCATCTATAGCTTGGATGAAAATACTTTGTACATGAAAGTTGCTCAGAACGACGAGACGAATCCGGATACGCAACCCGTTCGTCCGCCATGCATCCCTAGCATAGTGAACACGCAACTTTCCCCCTCTAGTTCATCTGTCCGAAAACGTGAAACACCGGGGATATTTTCCCGGATGTTTCCCGCCTTCACCAGTACCACCTCATACCGCGTTAGGGCACACCTAGCATCACGCTTTGTCATGTCATGCATCGTCATGCATTTGTTTGCATTATATTTATTGTTTCTTCCCCCTCTTCTCTCGCTAGACACCGAGACCGATGCCGCTGCTACCCAGTACGACTACGGTGTTGACGACCCCTCTCTCTTGCCAGAGCAAACAGGCAAGCCCCCCTTGATCACCAGATATCGCCTACTCTTCTCTATACTGCTTGTATTAGAGTAGTGTAGCATGCTACTGCTTCCGTTAATCCTATCCTGATGCATAGCCTGTCCTTGCTACTACTGTGGTTACCTTTACCTGCAATCATAATGCTTAGTATAGGATGCTAGTTTATCATCAGTGGCCCTACATTCTTGTCCGTCTGCCATGCTATACTATCGGTCCGTGATCACTCGGGAGATGATCACGGGTATATACTTATACGTATATACATGCTATACAGGTGGTGGCTAAAGTCGGTTCGGCTCGTAGGAGTACCCGCGAGTGATTCCGATGTTGGGGGCTGAATGGGCAGGTGGCTCCATCCCGGTAGAGGTGGGCCTGAGTTCCCGAAGGCCCCCGACTGTTACTTTGTGCCGGAGCGACAGGGCAGGTTGAGACCACCCAGGAGAGAGGTGGGCCTGGCCCTGGTCGGCGTCCGTGGTTATTTGAAAATAACATGCTTAACGAGATCTTGGTATTTGATCTGAGTCTGGCTACTGGCCTATATGCACCAACCAACTATGCGGGAACAGTTATGGGCACTCGACGTCGTGGTATCAGCCGAAGCCTTCGTGACGTCAGCGACTGAGCGGTGCGTGCCGGGTTGGACCGCGTAACACAACTTCCTTTGTAATGGAGGTTGCTAGGTCTGCTCTCCGGCCGTGTTCGCAACGTGCAGGTGTGCAAAGGGCGATGGGCCCAGACCCCTGCGCCATAGATTTAGACCAGCATGCTAACCTCTCTGTTGTGCCTAGGTAGGGCTGCGACGTGTTTATCTTCCGAGGCCGGGCATGACCCAAAAAAGTGTGTTCGGACAAAGGGGATCGAGCGTGTCGGGAAATGTGGTGTACCCCTGCAGGGAAGTTGATCTATTCGAATAGCCATGTCCCTCGGTAAAAGGATGACCCGGATTTGTACCTTGACCTTATGACAACTAGGACCGGATACTTAATAAAACACACCCTTCCAAGTGCCAGATACAACCGGTGATCGCTCTCTCACAGGACGACGAAGGGAGGATCATCGGTTAGGATTGTGCTATGTGATGATACTGGGTGAACTTACCATCTACTCTCTTCTTCTGCCGCAAGATGGAGGTTACCAGAAGCATAGTCTTCGAAAGGACTCGCTATCCTCCTATTATTCCGGCATTCTGCAGTTCAGTCCACATATGATACCCTTATTCCATTTGATACCAATGCATACATATGTAGTGTAGCTCCTTGCTTGCGAGTACTTTGGATGAGTACTCATAGTTGCTTTGTTCCCCCTTTTCCCCCCTTTATATATCCGATTGTTGCGACCAGACGATGGAGTCCAGGAGCCAGACGCCACTGTCGACGACAACTACTACTACTCGGGAGGTGCCTACTACTACGTGCAGCCCGCTGACGACGACCAGGAGTAGTTTAGGAGAATCCCAGGCAGGAGTCCTGCGCCTCTTTCGATCTGTATCCCAGTTTGTGCTAGCCTTCTTAAGGCAAACTTGTTTAACTTATGTTTGTACTCAGATATTGTTGCGTCCGCTGACTCATCTATGATTGAGTTCTTGTATTCGAGCCCTCGAGGCCCCTAGCTTGTAATATGATGCTTGTATGACTTATTTTATTTGTAGAGTTGTGTTGTGATATCTTCCCGTGAGTCCCTGATCTTGATCGTACACGTTTGCGTGTATGATTAGTGTACGATTGAATCGGGGGCGTCACAAGTTGGTATCAGAGCCGACTGCCTGTAGGAACCCCCCTTCCACACTCATTGGCCGAAGTCGAGTCTAGACATTGCAAAACTTTTTACTAACATGGCTGTGTGTCTTACGGGCCCATGTTGCCATTTGGGCGATATTAGGATCTTTTATTCCTCGTCTATACTATGGGATTCTGCTCTCTCTTCTATTCGGGTGGAATGATTTTTACTTAATCTAACATTAGGATCTCGTGATCACTTTCAACTGGAGAGCATCTTATTACCGATGGTCGACTGCTGCACTAGAAGATTCTGAGGATACTCTATGTTCTTCTTCTAAGACTTTGTGCCCATTGCTTTTGCCATCCCCTACCACCGAAATATCCATATGGATAAATACCTACACCTGTCATTTTTACTTTTATTCCCAGTTAATCTTGTTATTACAAGATACCCCGAAATTCTCTCTATTGTTCCGAAAGTACTTTGTGCCCACTGCCCTTACAGTTCTTTGCAACCTGAATACCCCTACGAAATAATTCTCGCACTTATCGAGTATCCGCTCATCCCTAGTTGATTCACGTATTTCACAAAAGTCTTCGAAATATCATTCGGGTTTCCTTAAATCCTGAGCAACCTATTGCTCTTGAAATTCTTGCTTGCTTCCATTATGGTTAATCCCATAAGTCTCATAATCTTATTGGCATCCTTTGCCACTATCATTTTGAGCCCATTGATTCAATGAGTGTGAATGCTCGCAATCCTCAACCAGATCCTAGAATTCATCCTTCCGGCTCAGACGCCATTTTAAACATGAGTTGGTTCTCGACCAATCAAATTGCCGACGATTGTACCTCTAAGACTATTCAACTTATCCATCCTTATTCAGAGCATTGCTTCTGATCCCTTGACTTGGAATCATAATTCCTGTGCAATTGAGCTTTGAGTTAGTCAGTTGTTTCTATCATCGGATCCACTTGCATTCTTTCTTCTTCTGGCAGAGTACCAATATTCACATCAGCTCCATTGTGGATCGTCAGATCCATTGTTGGATTTCATCCGACATCGTCCTTAATATTCAATAACCTTGTGAGCCTTTCCACATGTATATAATGCCTTTGGTAAATTGTATCCTCTGCCTTGCCAACCATGCTCTACTTTCGAGCTTGTGTTATTTACTCCTAAAGTTTGTGATATATGTTCCAAAGATGCCCCTATGGGTTGAACCTATGCCTTCCCCTAATCCGTATGAACTGAAGGTTTACACAAGTCATACCCTTCTGGTGTTTTACCAGATATTTTTCTACCATACAACTTCTTCGTAAACGAGAAGTGAATGAAAGGTTATGCATTGTAGATGTGGGAGTCGACCTTGAGCCTTGTGTTCATGACCATGGACACGATGTAGATCTTATCATTAAAGCTTCTGTTAAATTAATTATTCCCTCAGTATAAGTTCATTTTATATCTGGGATCTAGCCTTTTGCAATCATGGTTCCGACCATGTTCTCCTTTAAATACCATTTCCTATGCAAGTTTAAGCACTTGTCTTCTGCATAGCAATACCCCAGCCCAACCTCTACTTTGATCTGTTGTCGAGTATTACCCCCGGTATCTCGAGATTATTACGGAACTGCATAACCTCTTATGAGTTCTTCATCAAGTACTACATCCTCACTGATCCCAATTTTCACGGGCTCCGAGATTTTAAACAGTCAAGGACACCGATAACTGAACCGAGCCCGCATTACGGTTCAACAACTCCAAGTAATCTTCTTTACTTACGAGTTTGTACCCGATCATGTCATTCCTAGCCTGTTTGGCTATATCTTTATCGTGATGATTTTAACTGTGCTACTTGGTCCTTATTCCCGGAGCACCACTTTCGACGATGAGCTAAGCTTACGTCGATCTTCCTCGCCATATCATTACGCCTCGAACAACAAGCTTGATTCTAATCTTTTGCTTCATCAGTCCTTTTGTTTGATGCAGTCGCTGTTCGGTTGCCTCTTCGTGGAACCTCTCTACAAAATTTGTCATGATCATCGTCAACATTTTGACTCCTTCCAGGATATCAATCTAATTCATGATGATAAGTGCCATCCTCGTCCCTTGGTAATTAGAGTTACCATCGACAACATTACTACCTTCCTCTCATCACAAACATGTTCATGTTATGGATGCAACTGGCTATCCAGCTTAAGTTATGTCCTACCTTGGAGCACTATCATATTTTATGTCAAGAATGTTGCGAGAAATTCCACCACCCCTTAAGAATTCTTGATACAAGTAATACTTATTACCATCACCATTCTTTTCTTGGTGTCCGTGTTGTTTCTAACCGGAATGCCGACAAATGGTCTGTGATGTGTAAATTTAAAACTTCTAGTACCCTTATTGCTTTGAAGTTAGTGGTCGATAGTTTCATTCTAAGTCTGTTGCTTATTGAATCATCATTCTAACATTGATCGTGTTACCTAGTCCAGATTTTTGGGTGCACCTTTCTATCATTGTTTAATTGTGTATGTTTTTCCTCGAGCATACATCACTATATCATTTGATATGACAATTGTTATCTCCTTGTTCACATAATTGTGGAAATCCATCTTTTTGGAAATCTCGATGATATGTCGTTGAGTCTGTCAGCCACCTCCTCATCCTCTCCTTGGTTTAATGTTGGACTCTTGTTTCGGAACTTGCTTCCATAGTTCATTTCCCGAGGATCTTACTATGTCATCTCGTCAATTGTGTTGCATCTTTTCTTCTCAGGCATCCCGAGTCTGAGGTATCCTGACACCACTCAGATCTACATCTCGGTTAGATATGATGGTTATGTAACTCGATAAGATGATGTCATTCCTAGCACACCTGGCCGGAGGACCTATTGATATAGTTTCCTTTTTAGCAAGGTTATCCATGCTTCCATGAGGAAATTGCAAGACTTATTCTATAAGTTGATCTTGATAAATCCTTTGAGTATCCAAAGTCCGACCTTGCTTGAAGACCATGTCAATGCTATCTCGAAGCATGTTTGTGGTACTCCGATTTTCAATAAGAACATTTGAAGCACAATGCTAAAATTTCTTTATTAGTTACCCAAACACTGTTGTATGGGTAATGTCATGATATTTCTCTCCCCTTTCCTAAAGGGGTTTCTACGTTATATCATGTCATGGATATCATGCTTTGCTTGTCCTTGGGAAGGATACCCCCCTGAAATATGTGTTTAAACACATTTTCCTTTCCATTGTTCTGTTGAACCTGATGATCACATTTTCCTTTCCATTGGTTTGTTTGACCTTTCTTGTGATCTATATAATATAAGCAGTAGTAATTCACTGCTTATGTAAATACATGGTGTACAACTTTGTCAGTGAGACCTTGTTTCTACTGTTGATGACATTTCGGTAACCGCCGATGGACGAGAACTTTGCATATTGGCCCCCCTCGTTCAACGAGCAGGAAAATGGTTCTCTTCGTCCCTCACCCTTGGTACCGATGTGTTGCCGACATGACCGACATACTATCCTCTGACATGCTTTGCTTACATGATCGTGCAAGATGTCACCGACCTTCCTATTTTTAACCACATGGTGGACCCATAACCCACAGTTCCATAGGATCGAAACCTGACTCTCCTGTACACCTTGTTAACAAAGTTATCCCTTGCTCTTGGTTTCGTAGGTAATTCGCAAGCCACCTTCCTAGTGCTCCATTATGGTATCAGATGCAATACTTACTCTCGCTGCTCTGAACCCTTTCTCACTATGGTTTATACTTTGAGCAGCTATCTATCCGCTTGGACCCTCTCATTGTACCTTCGTACCTTACTCTCGATGTATTTTATATGTTCAACTCGAGAGGTAGTCTTATGCTCATTCATGGGTTAACCCCAGATTGTTTCCCTCATAAGCATTCTGACGTAGCCAAGTTGCCTCTTACCTATTCGTAAGTACGTTGGAGTTCCGAAGAAAGGATGACGACTTGATCATGGTGACTTAAAGCAGAGAAATGAAGACATTAACTAAAGGGATCAACCTCTTCGAGAAGAGCAACCAAGACCAAGAAGACTCGATAGAATTTCGTAGCCACATCTTTCCCTTACTCCCCTCTTAAATCTCGGGATGAGATTTCTTGTAGTGGAGGAGAATTGTGATGCCCGGATAATTAAGCTACAGTAACCTCACCCTAATGTGCCTTGTCATCATGCTTTGAAGCCATTTTTCCACTTAATGAAAACCGAGTCAAATTCAAATGCCAAGTCAAATTATAATTTTATAAACCGTAATTTTAAAATGTTCCTTAGGTAGGAAATATTCACTACATAATTTTCTTACATTAACAAATATTTTGGGGATGTTTAAAATGCCCATGGACATTAAACAGTGGAGTGATGGCACCTTTTTCGCCCATTTAAATTACAATCGTAATTTAAAATGAATCCAATTAGACCCCAAACTTTTTTTTGTTATCCCAAGTTATTATGTTAGATTTATATGCCAAGTTTCAACTCAAACAAAAATCGTTTGCTATTTCAACTAAATGCAAAACTGAGTCAGATGTTAAAAGGAAAAGAAAAAGAAAAAGAAAAAGAAAGAAAGTCTTCCGTGCACTTAAACCCATTAGGATAAGTAGCAACCCAGCCCACCTCGGCGCCTCCTTCTTCCTCTGTTCACCAGAGGCCTCGTGGACGAGTGCACCGCGTCCATCGCTCGGATCGCCACGCGCTGGCCATCCCGCGACCCTTCCTGGAGGTTAAGAGCATCGCCGTGCACTCCCCCGAAAACCCTAGCCCCATTCCCCACCTTCCTCACGCCGTTTCCCTCTCCCACGCACATCGCCCGAAGCTCCCCGCCATGGCCACTATCATTCACACGCTCCCCGTCGTCCACGCGCCGTGGAACTGAGTCCGGGAGCCCCGCCGTCGTCTGCTACATCTTCCTCGCCCACTGGATCAAGCCGGGACCCCTGCATCGCCTACATCAACTTCTTCTTCAAGCTCCAGCCACCGCTCATCGTCCCTTCGATCCGCTGCCGTTCGACCCGCTCCGACTTCACCAAGTTGCTCCTCGTCACCGATGTGAGCACCACATGGTTTCCCCTCTGTTTTCGCCATCGATCTCATTGCCTAGCACTCATCCCCACGAGTTCCAGCTCGGCCGTCTGCCACGGTCAGCGGGCTCATCGTTGCCGTGTCCCTTAGCTCCCTCTATCGATGCGTGCGTGCTCCAGGAGCTGTGTAGATGCCGCCTAGTCTCTCGGTTCGTCGAATCCGAGCCCATGGGCTCGAGCACGATCCCGTCAAGAGCTGCCGCTGTTGCCGCTCGGCCGCCGACGTCGCCGTCGTTCTTGGCCACCGCCGTCCACGCCAGCGCCCTAGACCGATGCACCGCGCAGCCCCGCACCCGCCCGCGCATGGCCGTGCCCCCGCAGCGCTCGTCGTCGCCTACAGTCGCTGTCTGCTACTCCCAGGCCGCTTGCGTGCCTGCGGCCTCTGCTGGTGCTACCTACTGCTACTTCGCTCGTTGCTGCCACCTGCCATACTCGCCTTATGCCCTCTGTCGCCCGTGACCCTGCTGCGTTGCTACTGCCACTACTGTAGTTACTGCTTACGGTCGCTATTCTGCTGCTTGCGTGCTTCTAGTCGCCACCGCTACTAATACTCACGAGTACTGTAGCTATGGCTAGCTTTATGAATATTGCACTCATTAGCCCATTATACAGCTCCTAAACAACGAATAAATAATTGTTAACAGGTCCAACAAAAATATGGGTGGGTAGTACACTTGAAAAACTCCAAGTTACCCCATTGGACCAAATTCAAATAAGGCATGAATTAAATCCTGTGAAAATCACAAAATCCTATGTTCGTATATTTCAAAAGTTTCTAGAATTAACAACAAGTGGCACTTTTTAAGCAAAGTTTCGATTAAGCAAATGAACTCTAACAGTGACGCAATTGATACCTTCTTGTAGATCACAGGATAGTGGTCCATATTGATATAAGACACTAATCCATAAGGTGGGTAGAACAATAGTTATAGCCTTTGAAAAACAGCTAAGTGAAGTTTAAAAACTGAACATTCTCAGACTTAGCCAATTTTCAGGTATTCCAAATAGCTGTTTAAATCTTCGAAAGTTCGTAGAAATTCATCCGTAGCTCAGATGAAAATACTTTGTACGTGAAAGTTGTTTAGAACGACGAGACGAATCCAGATATGCAACCCGTTCGTTCGACACGCATCCCTAGCATAGCGAACATGCAACTTTCCCCCTCCTGTTCATCTGTCCGAAAACTTCAAAAACCGTTGATATTTTCCCGGATGTTTCCCCCCTTCACCGCTACCACCTCATACCACGTTAGGGCACACCTAGCATCACGCTTTGTCATGTCATGCATCATCATGCATTTGTTTGCATTATATTTATTGTTTCTTCCCCCTCTTCTCTCACTAGACACCGAGACCGACGCCGCTGCTACCCAGTATGACTACGGTGTTGACGACCCCTCTCTCTTGCCAGAGCAACCAGGCAAGCCCCCCTCGATCACCAGATATCGCCTACTCTTCTCTATACTTCTTGCATTAGAGTAGTGTAGCATGTTACTGCTTCTGTTAATCCTATCCTGATGCATAGCCTGTCCTTGCTACTACTGTGTTTACCTTTACCTGCAATCCTAATGCTTAGTATAGGATGCTAGTTTATCATCAGTGGCCCTACATTCTTGTCCGTCTGCCATGCTATACTATCGGGCCGTGATCACTCGGGAGGTGATCACGGGTATATACTTATACATATATACATGCTATACAGGTGGTGGCTAAAGTCGGGTCGGCTCGTAGGAGTACCCGCGAGTGATTTCGATGTTGGGGGCTGAAGGGGCAGGTGGCTCCATCCCGGTAGAGGTGGGCCTGAGTTCTCGAAGGCCCCCGACTGTTACTTTGTGGCGGAGCGACAGGGCAGGTTGAGATCACCTAGGAGAGAGGTGGGCCTGGCCCTGGTCGGTGTCCGTGGTTATTTCAAAATAACATCCTTAACGAGATCTTGGTATTTGATCTGAGTCTGGTTACTGGCCTATACGCACTAACCAACTACGCGGGAACAGTTATGGGCACTCGACGTCGTGGTATTAGCCGAAGCCTTCGTGACGTCAGCGACTGAGCGGCGTGCGCCGGGTTGGACCGCGTAACGCAACTTCCTTTGTAATGGAGGTTGCTAGGTCTGCTCACCGGCCGCGTTCGCAATGTGCAGGTGTGCAAAGGGCGATGGGCCTAGACCCCTGCGCCATAGGATTTAGACCGGCATGCTGACCTCTCTATTGTGCCTGGGTAGGGCTGCGACGTGTTGATCTTCCGAGGCCGGGCATGACCCAGAAAAGTGTGTCCGGACAAAGGGGATCGAGCGTGTTGGGAAATGTGGTGCACCCCTGCAGGGAAGTTGATCTATTCGAATAGCCGTGTCCCTCGGTAAAAGGATGACCCGGAGTTGTACCTTGACCTTATGACAACTAGAACATGATACTTAATAAAACACACCCTTCCAAGTGCCAGATACAATCGGTGATCGCTCTCTCACAGGGCGATGAAGGGAGGATCATAGGTTAGGATTATGCTATGCGATGATACTGGGTGAACTTACCATCTACTCTCTTCTTCTGCCGCAAGATGGAGGTTACCAGAAGCGTAGTCTTCGAAAGGACTAGCTATCCTCCTCTTATTCCGGCACTCTGCAGTTCAGTCCACATATGATACCCTTATTCCATTTGATACCAATGCATACATATGTAGTGTAGCTCCTTGCTTGCGAGTACTTTGGATGAGTACTCATGGTTGCTTTGTTCCCCCCTTTCCCCCCTTTCTATACCCGATTGTTGTGACCAGACGATGGAGTCCAGGAGCCAGATGCCACTCTCGACGACAACTACTACTACTCGGGAGGTGCCTACAACTATGTGCAGCCCGCTGACGACGACCAGGAGTAGTTTAGGAGGATCCCAGGTAGGAGGCCTACGCCTCTTTCGATCTGTTTCCCAGTTTGTGCTAGCCTTCTTAAGGCAAACTTGTTTAACTTATGTCTGTACTCAGATATTGTTGCTTCCGCTGACTCCTCTATGATCGAGTTCTTGTATTCGAGCCCTCGAGGCCCCTGGCTTGTGTTGTGTTGTGATATCTTCCCGTGAGTCCCTGATCTTGATCGTACACGTTTGCGTGTATGATTAGTGTACGATTGAATCGGGGGTGTCACACACGCCTCCCTGCCTCGTGGCTTCCTCGAAGCTTCCCTGACGTCTACTCCAAGTCTCTTTGGTTGCTTCCATTCCAAAAATAACTCTTCCGAAGGTTTCATTCCGTTTGGACTCCATTTGATATCCCTTTTCTTCAAAACACTAAAATAGGCAATAAAACATCATTTTGGGCTGGGCCTCCGATTAATAGGTTAGTCCCAAAAATAATATAAAAGTGTATAATAAAACCCATAAACATCCAAAACGGGTAATATAATAGCATGGAACAATAAAAAAATTATAGATACGTTGGAGACGTATCAAACAACGTTTTACATGTTTACAATACCCTGAGGAGAGACGTGTTCCTGGTGTTGTTTGTGCTTTCACTAGTTTTGCATGTGTTTGGTGATCTGAACATTGTAGATTATATCCTATTCCAGCTACTTGGGCTACTTTGAAAAATGCTATGCATACTCGCTGGGTTCCACCATATTATCAAGGTGAATTGCTTCAAAAATTGCAGCGTTTAAGAGAAGGAAAAAAATCTGTAGAAGAATATTATCAGGAATTATAAACTGGCATGATTAGATGTGGTATTGTTGAGGATAATGAAGCTATGCTTGCACATTTTATGGGTGGATTAAATAAAGAGATTCAAACCATTCTAGAGTATAAGAAATATAATAATATCACTCGTTTATTCCATCTTGCTTGCAAAGCTGAACGTGAAGTGCATGATCGACAGGCATTGGCGCGAACTAACTTTTCTGCAGGTCGACCTTCATCATGGACATCGTGTGCATCCTCTACTTCCACACGTTCTGCTGCATCGACACCTCCGTCACCTGCCACCTCCAACCATGATACAAGAAAGGAGGCACAACCACCACTATCTACCAAGAGCATGCCTTCTGGGTCTGCACAGAGCTCTTCTTCATCCATGACATGAACAGGGCAAACACATCATATTATTTGTCGTCGTTGCAAGGGTGGAGGTCATTATGCGAGAGAATGCCCATCTAAGCATGTGATGATTGCTACTGACGATGGTGGGTATGAGTCCGCTAGTGACTATTATGAGGAGACTTTGTCTCTTATTACAAGTGAAGAACACGATGGAGATGATTCTGATCATGAGACGCAATACATGGCTCCTGAAGACGCTGACAGGTATGAATGTTTAGTTGCTCAACGTGTTTTGAGTGTGCATGTCACACAAGCTGAGCAAAATCAGAGGTATAATTTGTTCCATACAAAGGGAGTTGTGAAGGAATGTTCTATTCGCGTCATCATAGATGGAGGGAGCTGCAATAACTTTGCTAGCATGGAGATGGTGGAGAAGCTATCTCTCACCACAAGACCACATCCACATCCGTACTACATCCAATGGTTCAACAACAGTGGCAAGGTTAAGGTAACACGTACTATTCTTGTGCATTTTAGTATCTCTACAGATGCTGATTATGTTGATTGTGATGTGGTACCTATGCAAGCATGTTCCTTATTACTTCGTAGACCATGGCAATTTGATATAAATTCTGTACACCATAGTAGAAACAATTAGTATACTCTTGTTCATAATGGTAAAAATATTACTTTGCTTCCTATGACTCCTGATTCCATTTTGAAAGATGATATTAATAGAGCTAATAAAGCAAAACAGGAGAAAAATAAGAGTGACAATCAGATTGTGGCAAAATAATTTGAGCAACAAATCAAGCCTAATAATAAACCATCTAGTGTTGCTTCTGAAATTAAATTGAAAAGTGCATGTTTACTTGCCACCAAATCTGATATTGATGATCTAGATTTCAACAAATCTGTTTGCTATGCTTTCGTGTGCAAAGAGGCATTATTTTATTTCAACGATCTACTTTCCTCTTTGCCTCCTGCTGTCACTAACATTTTGCAGGAGTTCACTGACATTTTTCCACAAGACGTGCCACAGGGATTACACTACAAAAAAAGACATCCGTGACATTTTGGGCCGAACGGAATTTTTTCTGTCATGCTTATGACACTTCTATGATGATAATTGTGACAAAACCCAGTATCACTCCTACTTCTATGACAAAAAATCATGACAAAATATGGGCTTTTCGTCTTGGGTGGGCTGAAGACGCATCTGCATGACATTCTTTGGGCCGTCCACGATGGAAAAACCATGGTAGAAGCGAGGGCGATTAAAATATCAGGGAGTTCCCGGTTATGGTGGGTGGTCGGGGGCCGAGCGATGCGTGTTTCTCTCGTACACATACACGCATGGGTGCGAGGCATTGGGCTCTAACTAAACCTGAGCGAGGCGTTCGCCTACTAAACTCGAGCGATTGCACTACTGGCTACACGTTACTGAACCCGAGCGATCTGTCTGTTAACTAAACCTGATCGAGCGATTCCTTCGCTACTGCTGCTAACTGAAGCCGATCAAACCCTGCTGCCTCCTTCCCTTGATGAATAGTGAGTGTTGTTGGGGGGGGAGGGTTTGGATGAACAGGACCCCATGGTAGTAGAGGCCGCTGCCGCTGGATGAACAGGACCCCTATCGAGCCGGTTGGGGTGGATGAACAGGACCCCGTGGAGGGCTGGATGAACAGGACGATCCCGTGGAGGGCTTATTGAACAGTAGCCGGTGGAGGGCTAGATGAACAGTAGCTCGTGGAGGGGTGGTTGAACAGGACCCCGTGGAGAGGGCTGGTTGAACAGTAGCCGATGGAGGAGTGGTGGAGGCTGGATGAACAAGAGCCCGTTGAGGGAGTCCTGGACTGAGGGGTCCTCGGGCGTCCGGCCTGTTAGCCATGGGCCGGACTGATGGGCTGTGAAGAACATGAAGACCGAAGACTTCCCCGTGTCCGGATGGGACTCTCCTTGGCGTGGAGGGCAAGCTTGGCGACCAAACATGTAGATTCCTTTCTTTGTAACCGACCTTGTGTAACCCTAGATCCTCCTGGTGTCTATATAAACCGGAGGACTTAGTCTGGAGAGAGGCATTATCATAGTCATACATGCTAGACTTCTAGGGTTTAGCCATTACGATCTCGTGGTAGATCAACTCTTGTAATACTCATATTCATCAAGATCAATCAAGCAGGACGTAGGGTATTACCTCCATTGAGAGGGCCCGAACTTGGGTAAACATCGAGTCCCCTGTCGCCTATTACCATCGACCTTAGACGCATAGTTCGGGACCCCCTACCCGAGATCCGCCGGTTTGACACCGACATTGGTGCTTTCATTGAGAGTTCCACTGTGCCATCCTCAAAAGGTTCATTGGCCCCTTCAATCGTCAACAATGACGTTGTCCAAGGTGAGACCTTCCCCGCTGGACAGATCTTCATGTTTGGCGGCTTCGCACTGCGGGTCAACTCGCTTGGTCATCTGGAACAGATCGATAGCTACGCCCCTGGCCACCAGGTCAGATTTGGAAGCTTGAACTACGTCGCGGACATCCATGGAGACTTGATCTTCACTGGATTCGAGACTGTGGCAACCGCTCCTGGTCACCCCGATGGACATGACCTAAATCTGTCATCGGACCGCATCCAGGAGATAGCTCATGTAACTACTCTGGCTTTAGATCTGGAGCATACTGCGCCATCCAAGGACTGGAGGCTCAACCCCACCACGGAGGACACAGATTCCCCGGCGTTGGAGCCGTACATGGATTTAACCTCACATGATATCTGCGTCTCCGGAACTCCGGACTCGTTTCCGGTAGTGAGTTCCGAACCGTGTGAGTTCGCGGACGCCGAACTTGATCGTTTATCAATCTTCGAATTCAGCGCTGCAGACATCTTCCAACACTCGCCTTTGGGCGATGTGCTAAACTCATTAAAGAACCTATCCTTGGCGGGGGACTCACAGCCGAACTATATCCGGTTCGAACTAGAAGCTGATGACAGGGAATTTCGCTCCCCACCCGCCACCCACTTTATAGCCACTGTCAAAGACTTAACTGACATGCTCGATTATGACTCTGATGACATCGACGGTATGGATGATGATGCCGGAGAAGAAGAGGCCCAAGACCCGCCGTTCACCGGACGTTGGACGACCACTTCCTTGTACGATGTGTACATGGTGGATGCACCAAACGAGAATAGCGGCGATGACAAAGAAGATCCAGTTGAGCATAAACCTCCTGAGATACAATCGAAACACCGGCGTCAACGGCGCCGCTCTAAGTCACGCCGCAGTAAAGATAGCAACACCGGCACAGGAGAAGATAACACTCCAGAAGGTGCTGAAGACAACACAGACCCCGTCGACACAGCTATCGAACAAGATGAGCGGGAAGATGGGCAAGTTAGCCCTGGTAAACAGCCCACGCACGAGGACTCGGAGGACAATAATTATCTTCCGCTCTCCGAGGTTGAGGTGAGCCTCGGCAACGAGGATTTCATCGTGCCCGAGGAACCTCTTGAGCAGGAGCGCTTCAAGCTCCAGCTAATAGCCACTACAAGGAGCCTGAAAAAGAAGCAGCAACAGCTTCAAGCTGACCAAGATCTGCTCAATGATAAATGGACCGACGTCCTAGCAGGCGAAGAATACAGCCTCAAGCGCCTAGCCAAAAGCTACCCGAAGCGCAAATTACTACCTCAGTTTGACGACGAGGCGTCGGAACACATACCACCATCGCGCAATGCGGCTGACCGACCACCACTTGGACGGGACAAAGAGGCAACTCAGGCCGAACACCAGCCCGCCCCGCCTCATCGCAAAGGCAGAGGTAAATCAGCTCACGGTCATACATATGACCTTCAACATGACCTGAACAATAAAGCAGGACATACCGGACCGATATACGGATCGCGAGGACGTGCCCTGACACGCGACAACGGCTACCTGTTCGGACGTGACAAACCTAGTCATGCGCGTCTTGAAAGCCGCAGACGGACACCATCGGAGCTACATCGTGATACGGCCCGATATAGAGGCGCCACACACCCTCATTGCTTCACCGACGAAGTCATGGAACATGAATTCCCAGAAGGGTTCAAGCCCGTGAATATAGAATCATATGATGGCACCACAGACCCCGCGGTATGGATCAAAGGCTTCATTCTCCATATTCATATGGCCCGCAGCGATGACCTTCATGCCATTAAATACCTCCTGCTAAAACTCAAAGGACCGGCACGGCACTGGTTGAACAGCCTGCCCGAAAACTCTATCGGCAGCTGGGAGGACTTGGAAGAAGCCTTCTTGGATAACTTCCAAGGTACATACGTTCGACCTCCGAACGCCGATGACTTAAGCCATATAGTTCAACAGCCCGGTGTAACGCCCCGAGACCAATGTGCCACGTGTCCTCCACTTATTCGATGTTGTTTGCCTTGTCATTGCTTGCGTGTCATGCATTGCATATCATGTCATCATGTGCATTTTCATTTGCATACATGTTCGCCTCATGCATCCGAGCATTTTTCTCCGTTGTCCGTTTTGCATTCCGGCGCTCCGTTCTCCTCCGGCGGTCATTTCTACCTTTCTTTCATGTGTGGGGATTAAACATTTCCGGATTGGACCGAGACTTGCCAAGCGGCCTTGGTTTAATACCGGTAGACCGCCTGTCAAGTTTCGTACCATTTGGACTTCGTTTGATACTCCAACGGTTAACCGAGGGACCGAAAAGGCCTCGTGTGTGTTGCAGCCCAACACCCCTCCAATTTGGCCCAAAACCCACCTAAACCTGCTCCATCATCTCGGTCGTTCGATCACGATCGCATGGCCGAAAACCACACCTCAGTTGGACTCTCATAGCTCCCTCTACCTATAAATATGTGTTCCTCTCGGAATTTTCGCGCAGATGAACCCTAACCTCCTCCTCCGCGCACAGCCGGACGTTTCTTCCCGCACCGCCCGGACATGTCCACCGCCCGGCCACCACACCCGGACCAATGGGGAGCCACCACGTCGCCTCCTCCGCCTCCCGCGACCAACCAGACGCCGCCACCTCACCGCGCCGGCCCTCCTCCTCTCTCCTCCGCCGCCACGGGCCCGCGCGGCCCAGATCTGGCCCGCGGGGCCCAGATCCGTCGCCGCCTTGCGCCATTCGCCACCAACCGCCCGCGCCCCCGCGCCGGGACTGCCCGCCGCCGCCGCCCTTTGAGCGCCACGCCGCCTGCCGGCTCCCCGCCGTCGCCAACGAAGCTCGCCGGTGCCCCGCGCCCTCGCCGCTGGGTCCGACACCGCCGCGTTTGCTCGCCGCCGCCCTTTGAGCGCCGCTGCCGCAGCCCGGGTCGCCGCCCTCGCCGATCCCGCAAGCCGTGCCTCCTGCCTCGCTGCCTCCGGCGACCGGAGCATCGCCGGAGTTCGCGCCTCGTCTCGCCGGAGTTTCGGTCCGGCCAGATCTGGACCAGATCAACCAACCCCGCCATCCAAACGCCTCCCCATGTCCCGGATCTAGCCATCCCGCACCACTTCGTCCCGGTTTGACTTTTTCCGGAGGTATATTTTTCACTAAGTCCCGAGAATCCCAGATCCAAGTGCTCATGTTCATCGCATTGTAACTTTGCATCCGTAGCTCCGATTCATGCCTATAGCATATCAAAATGTTCATCTCAGAGAGTATATCATTTCATTCCATTGCATCATTTTCATTTGAGTTCATCATGATGCCCGAAATGCTGTTAGAAGAGGGCTACTTGAGTTAATTGTCAGATCTGCTGCTCCATTTAGCTTTTTGTCATTTTTGCCATGATTAATGTGTGCATGATATGCCCTGATGCTCTACATATGTTTTGTTAAGGGTTTTGTCATCTTTCCATAGGTGCAACCCACGTATTTTTGTGATGTGTGTGGTGACTAGCACAAGCTTGCAAAGTGGTGCACTTGTTAATTCTGTTTTCAAGGACTTAGCAATTTCACTAAGTCCTGGAGCTGTTTATCTCATGATGCCATATGTTCTTGTTGTTTCCTAGTGATCCGTGCCTCTTTTGAGGATGATCAGTAAGGATGTTTTGTTAATATTGTAGTGCTCTATCCATCAATGTCTTTGTTTGCAATTATGGAGCACCCTAGCATGATTCAATCGAGCTCTACTTTTGCTACTTTGTAAATCTGGGCAGATTGTCAACTTGTTTGCAATTTTGCCGGTGTTGTTGTAGTTGATCCGTGCATGCTATGTTATTGTTCGCCATGTCTAGCTTGCATTTTGTGCCTTCTTGATGGATGTATGCTTGTCTTGCCATGACTTGCACCGTAGTGAGTGCATCGAGCTCGTAAACATGCCTACTTGAGTTATATTTCAGCATGTGCCAGTTTTCACTAAGTCTGAAAACTGATTATGTTTTTGCTATGTTCACATGCTTGCAATTATATTTTATGATCCCTTTTGGCCCAAGGTCACTAAGGGACTTTTGTTAAGCTCTTTGAGTAGCTTCATGCCATGTTTTACTTTGCCATGTTCATGTCCTGTAGCATGTAGTTTTGTGGCTCCGAAGAGGGCTACCTGATCTGAAATTCCAGACAAGTGTTAATTTCACTAAGTCTGAGATCTGTTCGCCATATGCATTTTTGCCATGCTTGTTTGAACCTGTTAATGGATGAATTGGCCGTAGCTCAGTGCTAGACTTTTGTTAAGCATCTTGTGTGCATCCCTGTCATGTATTTTGTTGTCATGTTTGGTTGCTGTAGCATGTTCATCTCATTACATTTAGTTGGCTACTTGCTGTAAATCGCAGACTGTTGCCATATTTGAATCGCTTGCCATTTCCAAACCGCAACTCCGATTTCGGCGTTCTTTATATCGTTTTCAAGCGATTTCATATCATCTTTCTAGTGGAACACTTGGATTTCCAAGTTGAGGCCAGGTTCACGCATTTCCTGTCATATCTTGCATTTTGCATGCCGCATCGCATTCCGCATAGCATATCATCATTTCATCATATTGCTTGGTCTTGCACGTGGTTGATTGTATCCTTGTTACTTGTTTGTCTTGTTTGGGTAGAGCCGGGAGACGAGTTCACTAACGAGGAGCCCGTTGAGTTTGCTTTTGAGGATCCAGTCAACTCTGACAACTGTGCAGGCAAGATGATCATACCCTCGAAATCACTACTATCTTTGCTATGCTAGTTTGCTCGCTCTTTTGCTATGCCAATGCTACGATGCCTACCACTTGCTTTCAAGCCTCCCAAATTGCCATGTCAAACCTCTAACCCACCATGTCCTAGCAAACCGTTGATTGGCTATGTTACCGCTTTGCTCAGCCCCTCTTATAGCGTTGCTAGTTGCAGGTGAAGATTGAAGGCCGTTCCTTGTTGGAACATTTATTTACTTGTTGGGATATCACTATATTATCTTGTTATCTTAATGCATATATATACTTGGTAAAGGGTGGAAGGCTCGGCCTCTCGCCTAGTGTTTTGTTCCACTCTTGCCGCCCTAGTTTCCGTCATATCGGTGTTATGTTCCCGGATTTTGTGTTCCTTAGGCGGTTGGGTTATAATGAGAACCCCTTGATATTTCGCCTTGATTAAAGCTTTTCCAGCAATGCCCAACCTTGGTTTTACCATTCGCCACCTAGCCTTTTTTCCCTTGGGTTTCCGGAGCCCGAGGGTCATCTTATTTAACCCCCCCGGGCCAGTGCTCCTCTGAGTGTTGGTCCGACCGAGTAGACTGCGGGGCCACCTCGGGGCAACTTGAGGGTTGGTTTTACTCGTAGGATGTCTCATCTGAGTGTGCCCTGAGAAAGAGATATGTGCAGCTCCTATCGGGATTTGTCGGCACATTCGGGCGGTGTTGCTGGTTTAGTTTTACCCTGTCGAAATGTCTTGTAGAACCGGGATACCGAGTCTGATCGGAATGTCTCGGGAGGAGGTCTATTCCTTCGTTGACCGTGAGAGCTTGTCATGGGCTAAGTTGGGACACCCCTACAGGGATTTGAACTTTCGAAAGCCGTGCCCGCGGTTATGGGCAGATGGGAATTTGTTAATGTCCGGTTGTAGATAACTTGAACCTTAATTTAATTAAAATGAATCAACTGAGTGTGTTACCGTGATGGCCTCTTTTCAGCGGAGTCCGGGAAGTGGACACGGTGTTGGAGTAATGTTTGTGCAGGTTGTTCTCTAGTTTCTCGCTCGTGCTTTGCCTCCTCTTCTCGCTCTTTTTTGCGAATAAGTTATCCACCATACTTGCTAGTCGCTTGCTGCAGCTCCACATATATGCACCTTGCCTTACCTATAAGCTTAAATAGTCTTGATCGCGAGGGTGCGAGATTGCTGAGTCCCTGTGGCTCACAGATTACTATTACACCAGATGCATGGCCTGATGATTCCGCTCCAGCAGACGCGTATGAGCTCAAGTGGGAGTTCGACGAAGACTCTCAATGATACTATGTTTCCTTTCCCGATGATCAGTAGTGGTGCCCAGTTGGGGGTGATTGGGACCGTTGTCGCATGTTGGGTTCTCTTTTATTTTGGCGCCGTAGTCGGGCCATGAGTGTTTGGATGATGTAATGGTATTTATGTACTTGATTGACGTGGCGAGTGTAAGCCAACTATGTTGTCTCCCCTTTATGATTTATATTACATGGGATGTTGTGAAGATTGCCTAACTTGCGACATATGCCTTCAATGCGATTATGCCTCTAAGTCGTGCCTCGACACGTGGGAGATATAGTCGCATCGAGGGTGTTACACCCGGAGAGTCCGCCAGGAAATTCTAGACCAGGTTCCTAACTAAAAAGAACCAGATAATCGACCGTCCGGATGCCGAAACCCTAGCGGCCTTTAAACACAGCATCCGCGACGAATGGCTCGCTTCCCACCTCGGCCAAGAGAAGCCAAAGTCCATGGTGGCCCTCACGGCACTCATGACCTGCTTTTGCGCAGGCGAGGATAGTTGGCTGGCCCGTAGCAAAAACAATGTAGGCGACGCCGGTACCCCTGAAGCTAAAAATAGCAACGACAAGTCTCAGCGCAATAGGTACAAATGTCGAAATAACAACGACAACACCGAGGATACGACGGTCAATGCCCGATTTAGTGGCTCTAAGCCTGGTCAGTGGAAGAAGCCGTTCAAAAAGAACAATTTGGGCCCATCTAGCCTGGACCGCATACTCGATCGTCCGTGCCAGATTCATGGCACCCCAGACAAACCACCCAATCATACCAATAGAGATTGCTGGGCTTTTAAACAGGCCGACAAGTTAAATGCTGAAAATAACGATAAGGGATCGCAAAGCAAAGATTACGACGAGGAGCCCCGGCCGTCGAACACAGGGGGACAGAAGAAGTTTCCCCCTCAGGTCAAAACGGTGAACATGATATATGCTACACACATCCCCAAGAGGGAGCGCAAGCGTGCACTCAGGGACATCTACGTTATAGAGCCAGTCGCCCCAAAATTTAATCCATGGTCGTCATGCCCGATCACTTTTGATCGTCGGGATCATCCGACCAGTATCCGTCCTGGCGGTTCAGCCGCACTGGTCCTGGACCCAATAATTGATGGGTTCCACCTGACACAAGTCCTGATGGACGGTGGCAGCAGCCTCAACTTGCTCTATTAGGATACAGTGCGCAAAATGGGCATTCATCCATCACGGATCAAACCCACAAAGACTACCTTCAAAGGAGTCATACCCGGTGTAGAGGCCCACTGTACGGGCTCAATCACGCTCGAGGTTGTCTTCTGATCTCCGGACAATTTCTGAAGCGAGGAGTTAATCTTCGACATAGTCCCCTTTCTCAGCGGCTACCATGCACTGCTCGGAAGGACCGCATTCATCTGATTCAATGCAGTGCCACACTATGCTTATCTCAAACTCAAGATGCCCGGTCCATGTGGTGTCATAACAGTCAATGGAGATATGGAACGCTCTCTCCGTATAGAAGAGCACACAGCTGCCTTAGCGGCAGAAGTACAGATCGGCCTTCTCAAGCAGAACCTTAATTCGGCTGCCGAGCCCACGGACATCGTCAAGAGGGTCCAAACTACCCGGTAGCAGGACAGCTCAGCTCGTCAGGAGCTAGACTAGCAATTCGGCCACCGTCTCAGTCTCGGTCAAGTAGTGGCATTCGTACAACGTGTACATAACTA
The DNA here is from genome assembly GCF_056163025.1 of Triticum urartu. Taxonomy (NCBI): domain Eukaryota; kingdom Viridiplantae; phylum Streptophyta; class Magnoliopsida; order Poales; family Poaceae; genus Triticum; species Triticum urartu. The sequence continues at coordinate 396,441,051 of NC_141879.1, read as the reverse complement.
CACACTCAAAATTCCATGGGCATTGACGAAGGCATAGCTAGTTTGTGATCCACAGTACGGCTCAACCGACACCGGATACGCACATACTTTCACTTTTATTCGTTTCCTTTTCAGGTTTCAATCCCGCAGGGCCCATCGGATGGCCTGATCACCAGTCCTCTTGAAGGATAAACACACCAAGACGGCGAGAAATGCAGACGTGCGGGGGATTTTCAAGCTGGTTTCGTTAACAATCACTCTACCTGTTTTTCAGGACCCACATGCAGCTCTCCCTTGGTTTTTGGCATATTAACTTGTAACGCCCTCGATGCGGCTATATCTCCTACGTGTCGAAGCATGACTTAGAGGCATAACCGCATTGAAAGCAGTGTCGCAAGTAAGGTAATCTTCACAACAACCCATGTAAATAGATAAAAGGGGAAAGGATACATAGTTGGCTTACACTCGCCACGTCACACAAATACATGAATTACATTACAATCATCCAAGACACTCATGGTCCGACTACAGTACGAAAATAAAGATCAACCCCCACATGCGACAAAGTCCCCGATCGCCCCAACTGGGCACCACTACTGATCATCTGGGAAAGACACATAGTAACGACGAGAGTCTTCATCGAACTCCCACTTGAGCTCAAGCCCATCGTCTGGAACAGTATCATCGGTCCCTGCATCTGGTTTGGAAGTAAACTGTGAGTCACGGGGACTCAGCAATCTCGCACCCTCGCGATCAAGACTATTTAAGCTTATAGGTAAGGCAAGGTATGATGTGGAGCTGCAGCAAGCGACTAGCATATATGGTGGCTAACCTATTCGCAAAAGAGAGCGAGAAGAGAAGGCAAAGCACGGATGAACAACTATGATCAACAAGTGATCCTAGAACAACCTATGTCAAGCATTACTCCAACACCGTGTTCACTTCCCGGACTCCGCCGAGAAGAGATCATCACGGTTACACACGCGGTTGATTCATTTTAATTAAGTTAAGTTTCATGTTATCTACAACCGGACATTAACAAATTTCCATCTGCCCATAACCGCGGGCACGGCTTTCGAAAGTTCAAATCCCTACAGGGGAGTCCCAACTTAGCCCATCACAAGTTCTCACGGTCAACGAAGGATATTCCTTCTCCCGAGACATTCCGATCAGACTCGGCATCCCGGTTACAAGACATCCTCGACAATGGTTAAACTAAACCAGCAACACCACCCAGATGTGCCGACAAATTCTGATAGGAGCTGCACATATCTCATTCTTAGGGCAGACCGGATGAGCAAGACGTCGGGTAGGCCAGCCCAGAGTTGCCCCTGGTATCCCCGGACATCGCTCAGTTGGACCAACACTTAGAGAAGCACTAGCCCGGGGGGGTTAAAATAAAGATGACCCTTGAGTCCGCGAAACCCAAGGGAAAAAGGCTAGGTGGCGAATGGTAAAACTAATGTTGGGCATTGCTGGAAGAGTTTTATTCAAGGCGAACTGTCAAGGGGTTCCCATTATAACCCAACCGTGTAAGGAACGCAGAATCCGGGAACATAACACCGATATGACGGAAACTAGGGCGGCAAGAGTGGAACAAACACTAGGCATAAGGCCGAGCCTTCCACCCTTTACCAAGTATATAGATGCATTAAGATAATCAAGATAATATAGTGATATCCCAACAATAAACAATGTTCCAACAAGGAACGATCTCCAATCTTCACCTGCAACTAGCAACGCTATAAGAGGGGCTGAGCAAAGCGGTAACATAGCCAAACAATGGTTTGCTAGGACATGGTGGGTTAGAGGTTTGACATGGCAATGTGGGAGGAATGACAAGCAAGTGGTAGGTATCATAGCATAGGCATAGCAAAAGAGCGAGCATCTAGCAAGCAAAGATAGAAGTGATTTCGAGGGTATGATCATCTTGCCTGCAAAGTTGTCAGAGTTGACTTGATCCTCGTAAGCGAACTCAACGGGATCCGTGTTCACGAACTCATCTCCCGGCTCTACCCAAACAAGAACAACAAGCAAAGGGAACACAATCAACCACGTGCAATGCTCAAACAACATGATGCAAACATGGTATGCTATGTGGGATGCGGTATGTGATGCATATGCAAGATTTGACAAGGAATGATTGAACCTGGCCTCAACATGGAAATCCAAGAGTGAAACTAGAAAGGTTAGGTGATTTCAGTTGAAATCGATATAAAGAACACCGGAATCGAATGCACGGTTTGAAAATGGCAAGCAAAATAAATATGGCACCGGTCTGCGATAATCAGCAAGTGACCAACTAAATGCATCAAGATAAATATGACACAGCACTCAAACATGACAACAAAATATATGGCAAGAATCCACTCATGAAGCTTGACAAAAGATGAACACTGAGCTACGGCTAATTCATCAATTAACAGGTTCAAACAAGCATGGCAAAAGTGCAAATGATAACAGGTTTCAGACTTAGTGAAATTAACACAAGTCTGGAATTTATCATCAGGAAGCACACATTAGAGCATGAAAACTACATGCTACAGAAACATATCATGGCAAATCAAGGCACTTAACAAAAGTCCCTTAGTGACCTTGAACCAAAAGGGATCAGAAAATACAATTGCAAGCATGTGAACATAACAAAAACTTAAACAGATTTAGACTTGGTGAAAAACTGGAGCATGCAAATCAGTTAACGAGTAGGCATGTTTACGAGCTTGATGCACTCACTACAGAGCATGGCATGGCAAACTAAGCATACACACATCAAGAATACATGGCATAGAAGCTAGACATGGCAAGAACAACAACATAGCATGCACGGATCAATGGCAACATCCTCGGCAAAATCGCTAAACATGTCAACAATCTGCCAGGATCATTTTATAGCAAAAGTAGAGCTCGATTGACTCAAGCTAGGGTGCTCCATAAATGCAAACAAAGACATGGATGGATAGAGCACCACAATTTTAATAAAACATCCTTACTGATCATCCTCAAAAGAGGCACGAATCACTAGGAAACAACATGAATATATGGCATAACGACAAAAACAGAACAAGGACTTGATGAAATTCTAAGTCCCTGAAATCAGCATTACCGATTACGCTACTTTGCAAGATTGTGCTAGTCACCACAAATATCACAATAATACATGGCAAGCACCTCTGTAAAGATGGCATGGCATATAACAAAACACATGTAGAGCTCAGGATCATAGCATGCACACATTAATCATGGCAAAAATGACAAAATGCCATTTGCTGAAACAGATCTGCCAAATTCATCACCTAGCCCTCTTCCAACAGCATTTAGGGCATCAAGATGAGCTCAAATGAAAATGATGCAATGAGATGAAATGGTGTACTCGTCGAGACGAATATTTTGATATGCTACACGCACGAATCAAAGCTACGGATGCAGAGTTACGACATGATGAAAAAGCCTAAAAAATTAGGATTACGGGATAAAAAGTCAACCGAGTGAAAAGATCCCAGATCTGGATCCAGATCCGCACGGAAACCGAGGTTCACCGGAAGCACTGTAGATGCCGGAGAGTCACCGGAGTTGAAGAAGAGGAGGCCGGGCGGCGCTGGAAGCGGCGCAGACGTCGAGGTCCGGCGGCCGGATGTGGCGGGGTTGGTTCACCAGCGAAGAGGCCAGTCGGCGGTGGCCGGCGAGGTCGGTGGCGGTGCCGGGCACCGGACGGCGAGGAGAGGGCGGTGCGGCGGAGCGCCGACGTCCTGGGCGGCGTGCGAGGAAGGAGACGAAGGCAGCGCGGGCGGGCTCCTTTGGCCCGTGCACGGGCGCGGGCGGGCTAGCCATGGGCCGCGGCGGGCTTCGGCGGGCGCGGCGATGTGGGGCTCGTCCGAGGCGACATGACGTGAGCGGATTGGTGCGGCATCGTAGTGTCCGGCACCGGCGGACAATGTCCGGCGCGCTGAGGACGAAGGGGACTAGGGTTAGGGGTGTTTTGACCCGAAATTTCGGGGGAAGGTCTAGTTTTATAGGTAGGAGGAGCTAGGAAGCTCAGAATGAGGTGCGGTTTTCGGCCACGCGATCGTGATCGAACGCTCTAGACGATGGAGGGGTTTTTGGTGGGTTTTGGGACAAATTGAAGGGGTGTTGGGCTGCAACACAAACGAGGCCTTTTCGGTCCCTCGGTTAACCGTTGGAGTATCAAACGAAGTCCAAATGACACGAAACTTGACAGGCGGTCTACCGGTAGTAAACCAAGGCCGCATGAAAAGTCTCGGTCCAATCCGGAAATGTTTGACCCCCACACACGAAAAGAGGTAGAAAGGGGCACCGGAGGAGATAGGAGCGCCAGAATGCAAAACGGACAACGAGGAAAAATGCTTGGATGCATGAGACGAAAACGTATGCGAATGCAATGCACATGATGGCATGATATGAGATGCATGACAAAGGCAACAACACACGGAGACAAAAACCCGACACCGATGAAATAAAATAACTTAGGCCGGAAATGGCAAGAGTTGGAGTACAGATAAGGTAAAATTACATCTGGGGTGTTACATAACTAGCCTGCTGCTTATCGCACTACTTGTATCAATGCGCCTCGACGTATTAATCAAATTACAATGAAAATAGTTCGCAGATGGAGCTTTAAAGCCCCAACTTATCACCTTTGCACCTTTTCTATTTTCTTTCTTTCTTTTTTCTTCTTTTTCTTCCTCCCCTGTGGGTAACCCTATCAGGTAGCACCCGTACACTTTGGTACGTTTGATGTTTGCCAGGGGCTTCATAGCACCCCACACTACGGCAACAAAAGTTCGAACACTTTTTGTAAGTATAGTTCGGCACCCCGAATTTAGCATTATATGCATTGGCTCCGAATCATGTCTTTGTTCAATAGTTAGGTTGCCCGGCTCCTATGCTTGCTACCTTACGTTCCGCTATATCGGCTAAGGTAGTAAAGGGAGAACTACTGCGATTGTGCCTTGGTTTATCCAAAGGAGCACCTTAGTAGAGAAAGCCGAAAAATGACTGTCATGATGCGGTGAGATCCGGTCAGCTGTTCAGAGGTTGCAAATCGTTGTAGATTTCTTCAGCATTACGCGAAGGATCGGTACTTACCGATCAGACGCTCATAGCACTCTAGTTCGGATACTAGGGGCTATGCCCATGTTTTTATTGTCGAACTCCTATGGCTAAGTGAGGGCGTTAACGCCGCATAGTCTGGTTGCCTGGTTCGTTGCGCTAAACAACTCCTTCAAGGACCATATAATTGGATAAAGATTGTTTAGATACTATCCCGAACACCCCCGTACTACCTACGTGGGGGCAGAAGCCGATGACTGGCCAACCCTCAGATTTCATACAACACGGCCACACAGGAGGTAAAATATAAAAACATAACAAGCATTATATTACAAACCCACTTTGTTTAATCATAGAAGGTAGGAGGAACTTGAATACATTCATTCAAAGATCATGTCTTTCGCACACTGATCCGCAACAATGCGGGACCCCTCCAAGACATCGCCAAAGTATCGCTTGGATGTGCGGTGCTCCTTGCCCTCAGGCGGCCCCTTGGTCGCCAATTTGACATAGGAGAAGGCCAGATGCGCGCCTTCGATGCAGACGGACCGCTTGATGACGTCCAGCCGAGGACATGCATCCACCAGCCTCTTCACGAGGCCGGAGTAACTGCTGGGTATAGCTTCGGCTGGCCACAACCGGATTATTAAATCCTTCATGGCTAGTTTGGCCACCCTGTGCAGCTCGACCAGCTGTTTTAGCTGATCGCTGAAGGGCGCCGGATGTTTTGGCACAAGATATTGTGACCAGAACAACTTCTCCGTGCAGCTCCCTTCTTTGACTCGGAGGAACTCCGCGGCGTCGATCACACTGCATGGCAGATCAACAAAAGACCATGGAGAACTCAGAATCCGGGTTAGTAAAAGATAGTTCCTCTTCACATTCTTGCTTTGCATATTGAATGCCTTACCCGCCGTGATCTTCCTGGCCTCCTGGAGGGAGCCCTGGGCTTCACTCCGGGCCGTCTCCACACTCTTACGAGCCTTGGCGAGTTCAGCCTCTTAAGATGACGCATTGTGCTCCAAGGTCTCGCACTTCCTCACCGCGTCCTGGAGCTCCTGTTGGACTTCATTGACCCGGGCCTTGAGCTTCTTATGGGCGGCATGCTCCTTGACAGCCTCCCCCTCGGCTTCGACCAGGGCCTTTCTTAGGGCCTCGACCTCGGTCGTCGCTTCTGTACATATCATGACACTTCGGTCAAATGCATATCATTTTACTTTTTTCGAATACATAACGGGTTATCACATACCTTGTTTTTCTTGGAGCTGCCTCCTCACCTGGCCGAGATCCTCCTCGGCCTACTCCAGTCTCCGCTTCAGTTCGGAGACCTCGGCAGTATGTGAGGCGGTGGCCAACAGCGATGCCTGCGTATTCATTTCAGACAATTTAGTTAGTTTCCTGCAGTAAAGGATTGATCCTCTGTCCGGCTTTTCTTTCCGAACACCGGACAGTGTCTTAGGGGCTACTGTCTATATTGGGATTTTCTCTTTTTGCGTCGCTTACCTCAAAACCTGTCAGCAGGCTGCTGCAGGCTTCGGTTAGTCCGCTCTTGGTGGACTGAACCCTTTCAATTATCGTGCCCATAAGAACACGGTGCTCATCGACAACGGAAGCGCCTCGTAGCGCTTCCAGCAGATTATTTGGTGCCCCTGGTTGGATAGGGGTCACCGGCGGAATAGGCGTACCCCCTTCTTTCAAGGGAGGTTGCGTGCCGGATTCTGGAGCCGTGTCGCTCTCCGGAATCGAGTCTGGCTGAGGGCCGAACTGAATACGGCCCCACTCATCACCAGTCTCCATGTGGATCGGCTCCCCCTAGTGTCCGACAACGGAGGCGTCGCCTTCTGGCGCTTCCCGAGCCTCCCTCCGGCCTGGGAAAGTCCTTCGGGACAGCACCTTTGCGTCGTCCTTGGCCTTGGGGGAGTGAGAGGCCGGCGGTGACTCGCTGGCCATCGCCTTTGAATCCAACGAACCTCCTGACGAGGATTGCTAGGGGCGGCTGTGTGCCGGACTGTAATAACATAACCAATCATGTCAATACAACAAGGAGGAGAGACTTGGTTTATGGGCAGATATGAGTCTTAGCACTTACGATGCAGCCCAAGGCTTAGTGTGGGGGCGTTGCTCCGGACTGCTTTCGACATCCCATGCAGAGCTGCACACGAGTGGGCCTTTTTGCCTTCTTGGGCACCTCCGCCTCCAGAATTGTGGAGGCCGCCCTCTTCATCCTCGCCCATCAGGGGGAGAATCGCTTTCCTCCACCTCCTCCTCATCGTCATCTTCAGGGGCGGAGGAGTGGGTCTTGTCTTCGGACATCACGTCCGAAGCGCCCTTGCGGCGGGGGCCACTCCGGACCCCCTTGGCCTTCCCCTGGGCCTTATTCTCTGGCGCCTTATAGGGCGCCAACTCCAGCATCTTCGCTAAATGTAGGGTGACTGGTTCTTCAGGCAGCGAAGCCAGACACCGGATCTGCTTCACCCTCTTCATCCAGTTCTGAAGAAGCAATGATAATAAAATCTTAGATATCATCCTTGAAACAAGAAAGTAGGGGATGTGTTAAAGATAACATACCTCGTTGGGAAGGTGGTTAATGTCGTGCCCGCGGTCCGAATCTATGGCCGGCGGTATCTTGTTGCCCCTGAAGAGCAACTTCCAGGCATCTTCATGAGTTGTTTCGAAGAGCCTCTCCAGGGTATGGTGCTTCTTTGGATTGAACTCCCACAGAGGGCGGCTTCGGCTCTGGCAGGGGAGGATCCGGCGCACCGGCATCACTTGGATCACATCGACGAGCTTGATGTCTTTATCCACCATGCTTTGGATGCGCGTTTGCAGCACTATCAACTCGTCTGATGAACACCAGTTCGGGCTCTTCTCGACCCAGGAGGTGAGTCTCATGGGAGCGCCGGAGTTGAATTCGGCAGCCGCGGTCCAGGCGGCATCATGGGGTTTTGTGATGTAGAACCATTGTTTCTGCCATTCCTTGACAGTCTCCAGGAAAGTGCCTTTTGGCCAGGAGACATGGTCAGCTTGCTCACCATGGCGCCTCCGCACTCCACGTTCTGGCCATCCACCACCTTCGGCTTCACATTGAAGATTTTGAGCCACAGCCCAAATTGGGGTTGGATGCGAAGGAAGGCCTCACACACGATGATGAACGCCGAGATATTGAGGAAGGAGTTCGGGGATAGGTCGTGGAAATCTTTCCCGTAGTAGAACATCAGCCCGCGGACGAAAGGGTGGAGAGGAAACCCTAGCCCGCAGAGGAAATGGGGGATGAATACTACCCTCTCGCCGGGCTTCGATGTGGGCATGATTTGTCCCTTGGCTGGAAGGCGGTGGGCGATTTCCTTCGCCAGGTACCCGGCCGCCCGAAGCTCGGCAATGTCCTTCTCCTTAACGGAGGAGGCCATCCACTTGCCTTGACCTTCGGATCTAGACATGGTTGAGTGCTTGCTCGAGTGGGAAAAATATGAGAACTTGGGCGTTGGAGCTCAAGAGTGGAAGGGCAGAGGAAGAGAGAAGGTGATGCGGAGCATCCCAAGGTCACCCCCATGGACCTACCATCGTCTCGCCAAGTGCCTACCGGGCCCATGACTCGATCATGTGCAAGAGCCCTTGAAACCGAGGTGACATCTCTCCTCTCACAATTCCACCCCGATGCGCATGAAGCATGGCTACTACCTCATATGGATACATTATGCATACTCAGGTACAACGGAGAATCTAAGGAGCAAGGACAAGAAGAAGAGGAAGATGGACGAGAAGACGGAGAAGAAGAAGAGCTGCAGGAAAATTCCCAGCCACCAAACAACCGGCCGGGACCGGACGTCCGGCGCCTGAAGCGTCAGCCGAGCTCCAGCCAGCGGACGTCCGGCCCGGACCGGACGACCGGTACCCCTGCACCCGAAGCGAACGAGCGGACGTCCGGTACGGACTGGACGACCGGCGCACCAGCACCCGAGGCAACATCAGCGGAAGTCCGGAGCCTCCGGACGTCCGGTACCCCCATCACAGAGCAGAACCAGCGGACGACCGGAGGACACCGGACGTCCGACAGCTCCTGAGACACCGGACGACCGGTCCCCAGCGGACGTCCGGTACCTGGCTGCGTCCAGATTCGGGCCCGAGGCCCATGTACCCCTTCACTTCGCCCCCCCTTTTGCACTTAGACTATAAATAGACCCCCCATTCATCCTAGCTAGGGTTAGCGTTGGTTTAGCTCATACTTCGAAATAGAGCTTCGCTCATCCATACCGATCTCCTCCTCGAGAGAGACTGCGGCCCCTCTTCGAAGAATATCAACTTGGATTCAAGACCCCCTCTTGGGCGGCCCCTTCAAGACCTCCTTCTAGGAGAAGAACTGGTTACTTGTATCGTCCTTTGTTGACCTTGGATCATTGTGTATCTCTTTGTGTTTCGAGGATCTAGCACATGTGTAACCGAATCTTGTTGGTTTGAGTGATTCTCTCGTGTCTTCCCTCGTGAATCCCCTCGTGTTCTTCATGTTTCTCTTTGGGATCTGCTCCTTTCGTGAAAGATCGGCCATCTAGGGTTTCACCCTACATCATCTTGGTATCATGAGCAAGGTTGATCATGATTTCAGAGCCCCCTCTTCGTTTTTCTAGCTTGATTTTGTTGTTTTTTGTCCTAATCCAAAAATCCCCACAAAAATAGCCCCAAAAAAAATTTCTTGTGTTTTGTGAGTTTTGATGATGTTTTGTTGGTTTTGATCCGTGAATTTGTTACGTTGCAAGTAGATCTAGCCTTCCCCCACCATCTCCACCTCGAAATCCCTCCCAAACCCCCCATATTCCCCCCAAAATCACCTCCCAGATCTAAAATCTTGCATTCACCCCGACCACCGGACGACCGTCACATCACCGGACGTCCGGCGACCCAGGAAGCACCGGACGTCCGACGTTACCGGACGACCGGCGACCGGACATCTGTTCGTGCCCGGACGACCGCTACTTCCACAACATCATCCGCTACGCCACCTCCAACTTCCGCAAAACCATCCCAATATCCCTACCCACACCACCACCTACTCCGACGATTTTGGTCGCCTTTGGTTTTGAGAATTTGAGTTGCGGTACCGTATCCTTTTGTGTTTCGGCTATCTAGGTACGATTTGACATCGACACCACCGCCGCTCATTTTCGCCATGGACGCGTCATCAACACCGGTCATCAACAACGACCACCTCGACTACGACTTGGTATTCGTGCCACCATTTTGACACCATACCGGAAGCAAGACCGGTAACCTCATCTTGGTATTGGACATATCATTCTTGCCATCACATTGTTATCCATCATCGCCTGACTCCTTTGTGTTGCTTACCCATCGAGACTAGCCATTGAGTATTGCCGGCAACGAGACTTGTGCACTTTAGTGATCATACTTCCCCATAGCATACATACATGCATCATTGTTGATTATATTGTTATCATCTCTTGTGTCACAAAGTTGTCATCGCATACTCACTTGCTATCTTGGTTCGTCAATCGTCGCATAAGAAAAGAGCTCAAACATCAAAGAGCCAACCAAGCTTTTAAGCAAAGAGGAAAGATAAGCAAAGAGCTTTTAAGCAAAAACCATAGCATCATACAACATTAAGTTTGTCATACTCGATCATCTTGGATCATATCATAGCAACACCTCACATAAAACATATTTGGGATAGAAGTTGTTGCATTTTTGCTAAGTAGGTTGTGCACAAGTTCTTGTATCCGCCTATCATGCAATCGTGCTAGCGTCTCTCTAGTGTTCTGCAACAAGAGCATTTTTGTGGATTCCACTTTTGGCTCACCCTTGGTTGCTCAACCCCACTTATCTTTTTGCGTGTGTGTTTCTGTGTACCGTATATGCTTGGTCTACTTGTTACATTGCATCTTGCGAATCTTTTCCAACATTATTGAATCTTGCTTACATTCACATTAAAAATTGTGCCACCATCCTAACCAAGCTCCACCATCAGCTTTTACTTGTGTAGGTGTGAGAAACGACAAGAATTGGTACCAATTGTGCTATTTCCTTGTTACACATTGGAGTCATCTTTGATCCATTGTCAACATCGGTCAAGGTACATTTGATATTGGTTCTTCCCTTTCTTCCACTCACATTTGTCTTGGAATGATGGATAGGCCAAGTACTTCTACCAACCCGCTCTTGATGGAGCAAGACGACGACATGAACTCCTTCGTCACCAAGAGTCACCTCTTTGGTGCACAGCGTGCTTTACATCAAGAGCAACAAGCTATGAGTGAACGCATCGACAACCTTGCCGCCGACTTACAACTCTCCGAGCAACGTACAAGGGACTACTTTGACAACAAGCTTGACGATCACAAGCAAGAGAATGACGCAAGGATGAACAAGATCCGCGCTTTGTTGCTCAACCGCTCTTCTTCCACTTCAAGAAGGAGCCGTTCAAGTCGACACTCCGACGACACCATCTCCGGTTCAAGTACACCGTCATCGAACACTCTTCGACGAGCCGCGTGCAACGAGCATCAAGCAAACCTCAATCCACTTCGAGACTCCGACTCGCAAGAATATCGACAACGTCAAGCCGAAGAAGCCTTTGCGCTATCTCAAGAACGGCATCGCCAACGTCAACACGAACAAGAGGAGCGAGCGCGACAACATCAAGATGCATAAGATGCCGAGGCGGAACGCCAAGAACAATAACTACGTGAAGCTCAAGCACTTGAAGCGCAACGGGCCCTTCATGAATCAAGTCATGCCGTAGCCGACCGAGGCCGACAAGCTCGACTACATCGAGAAGCACTTCACGATGAAGCTCAAGAAAGAACTTACCAAAGACGTGTGCGTCAACAAGCTCCTCGTCAAGATAGACAAGCGCCTCGTCAAGATAGACAAGCTCCCCATCACGTTCACCAAGAGCATGAAAACAATGGGAATCCTCCGCGGCAAGAGAAACACGAGGTTGACAACCCTCCGCGTCAAGAGTACCACGAGTTGGACAATCATCTACAACATGGGCGTCATCATCCCCGACCCCAACACAATGAAGAGCAACGCTACGGCAAGCTCAAGTTCACCATGCCCAAGTTCAATGGAAGCAACGATCCCAAAGAATACCTTTCATGGGCATTGAAAGTTGACAAGATCTTCCGTTTGCACAATTATGAAGAAGAGAAGAAGATCGCGATGGCATCCCTTGAGTTCCAAGATTATGTCCTCATTTGGTGGGAACAAGTCATTGACCGCCGCGAGGTAAGAGGTGATCCACCCATCACTACTTGGGCACAAATGAAGGATGTCATGAGAGCACGCTTCGTGCCTACCTACTACAACCGTGACCTCTTCAAGAAACTCCAACAACTCAAGCAAGGAACCAAGAGTGTTGAAGAATACTACAAGGAGATGGAGATTGCAATGATAAGAGCCAATGTGACGGAAGATGATGAGCAAACTATGGCACGTTTCTTGAATGGACTCAATCATCCTATCAAGAAGATCGCCGACTTCCAACCATACTCGAACCTCATCGAACTAGTGCATCAAGCTACCAAAGCAGAACGGCAAGTACAAGACGAGTTCAAGTATGCCAAGTTCTCATCCAAGTCCTATGGCCTCTCCAACAATCAAGCTTCGACGACTCCAACACCTTCTACCTCAACCAAGCCTTCTACAAGCAACGGCGACAAGTCAAGTTACAAGAAAGCTTCGACAAGCTCAAGTCATCCTCCTACTACAAGCAACTTCAAGAAAGCTCCATCATCATCTACTCCACCCGATGATACCATCAAAACAAGTTCTATAAAATGCTTCACATGCGGCGGCCGAGGCCACAAGTCCTTCGAGTGCACCAACAAACGCACAATGATCTTCAACGACGATGGCACTTATGATTCCATGAGCGAAGGAGAAATGGAAGCCCTTGAGCAAGTGGCCATGCACCGCCAAGTGAACAATGAAGAAGAATAAGTCTTTTGTGATGAAGACTCAAGTCCCACACTTGTTTTGTCAAAAGTCTTAACTCTCCAACATCAACAAGAAGAAGACCAAAGATGCACCATATTCCACACCAAGGCCGGCATCAATGGACGATCCGTCAAGGTCATCATCGATGGAGGGAGTTGCCACAACTTAGCAAGTGAAGAACTATGCTCCAAGCTCCAATTGGTCAAGATGAAGCACCCTCACCCCTACAAGGTTCAATGGCTAAGAGACACCGGCACCATACAAGTCGAGCATAGAGTACAAGTCTCTTTCAAGATCGGCGCCTATGAAGACACATTGGAATGTGATGTCCTTCCGATGACCGTTTGCCGTCTCCTCCTTGGACGGCCATGGAAATTTGACCGAGGTGTCATTCACAATGGGCGTACAAATCACTATAGCTTCAAGATGAAAGGGAAAGAGTTCATGCTACGTCCTATGTCTCCAAGCCAAGTGCTCGCCGACAAGCAAGCCACCCATCGTGGAGGAAATAGTGAGAGAGCGATCCACCAAAAAGAGAGTGAGCGCCACAAGCCCAAATTGAGTGACTCCACGATGAGTGACAAGAAAAACTTAGTTCTCTTTGCCACCAAACGTGAGATGAGAGAAGTGTGTGAGAACCCATCAAGTGTCCTACACTATGTCCTATTATGCAAGGACAACGCCACAACAACTAACAACTCTCACGATCTACCTTTGGTGTTATCTTCTCTCTTGCAGGAATTCCAAGATGTTTTCCCCGATGAGCTACCTCCGGGTCTACCTCCATTACGAGGCATTGAGCACTGAATTGATCTCATCCCCGGAGCGCCGCTTCCCAACAAAGCTCCATACCGCGTCAACCCCGAAGAAACCAAAGAAATACAAAGGCAAGTAAAGCATCTCATAGACCATGGTCATGTGCGTGAAAGTTTGAGTCCTTGTGTCGTACCGGTCATTCTTGTGCCAAAACGTGACGGTAGCTTTCGCATGTGCTCCGATTGTAGACCTATCAATGCTATCACCGTTTGATATAGGTACCCCATTCCACGCCTTGATGATATGCTTGATGAACTTAGCGGTGCCACTATATTCTCCAAAATTGATCTTAAGAGTGGTTACTATCAAATCCGCATACAAGAGGGTGATGAATGGAAAACCACCTTCAAAACCAAGTTTGGTTTGTATGAGTGGTTAGTCATGCCTATGGGTCTCTCGGAAGCACCGGGCACTTTTATGCGCCTTATGAATCATGTCTTTCGCCCTTACATTGGTATATTTGTTGTGGTTTACTTCGATGACATTCTTGTGTTTAGCAAATCGATCCAAGAGCATGTCACCCATGTCTGCACCGTTTTGCAAACTCTTAGGAAAGAGCGTCTCTATGCTAATATGGAGAAATGCCTTTGTGGTGTTGATAAGCTCGTTTTCTTAGGATTTGTTGTATCTTCTAAGGGTGTTCATGTTGATGAATCTAAGATCAATGCTATTAAAACTTGGCCCCAACCAACCAATTTGCAACAAGTGCGTAGTTTTCTTGGTTTAGTGGTTTCTTCCGTAGATTTGTGAAGGATTTTAGCACCATTGCTTCACCTTTGCATGCTTTGAGAAAAAAGAACGCGCCTTTTTTTGGGGGACCATCTCAAGATATTGCTTTCAACGAGCTTAAGAATTTGCTTACTCATGCTCCCGTGCTTGCTTTACCCAACTTCGACAAGCCTTTTGAGATTCATTGCGATGCTAGCGGTAACGGCATAGGAGGTGTGTTAACGCAAGAGAAGCGCCCCATAGCTTACTTTAGTGCAAAACTTTCCGGCGCGCAACTCAATTACCCCATCTATGACAAAGAGCTATATGCTTTAGTGCGAGTTTTGCATGAATGGGAACATTAGCTTCGCCCACATGAGTTCATCATCCATACCGACCATGAAACACTTAAATACCTTAAGGGTCAAACTAAGTTGAACAAGCGTCATGCTAAATGGAGTGAATTTATTGAGTCTTTTCCTTATGTCATCAAGTACATTAAGGGTAAAGAAAATGTTGTGGTGGATGCGCTTTCCCGTATATGCATGCTAGTCATGCAACTTGAGTTAGATGTCATTGGCTTCGAGCATATCAAAGAATTGCTTGATTCCGAGCTTGGCTTCGAGCATAAACTTCACGGAACTCATTTTCGGAAGGAAAGAAGCCCAGAAGACTTGAAGTGCACGTAAGGGAAGCTTCAGGAGGTCACGAGGCAGGGGGCGCGCCCACCCCTCCTGGGCGCGCCCTCCACCCTTATGAGCCCCTCGTGGCCCCCCTGACATACTTCTTCCACCTATATATCTCCATATACCCTAAAAACATCCGAGAGCACAATAGACCGGGAGTTCCGCCGCCAGAAGCCTCCGTAGCCACCGAAAGCCAATCTAGACCCGTTCTGGCACCCTGCCGGAGGGGGCAATCCTTCTCCGGTGGCCATCTTCATCATACCGGTGCTCTCCATGATGAGGAGGGAGTAGTTCTCCCTCAGGGCTGAGGGTATGTACCAGTAGCTATGTGTTTCATCTCTCTCTCGTGTTCTTGAGGTGTTACGATCTTGATGTATCGCGAGCTTTGCTATTATATTTGGATCCTATGTTGTTTCTTCCCCCTCTACTCTCTTGTAATGGATTGAGTTTCCCCTTTGAAGTTATCTTATCGGATTGAGTCTTTAAAGATTTGAGAACACTTGATGTATGTCTTACCGTGCGTATCTGTGGTGACACTGGGATACCACGTGATTCACTTGATGTATGTTTTGGTGATCAACTTGCGGGTTCCGCCCATGAACCTATGCATAGGGATTGGCACATGTTTTCGTCGTGATTCTCCGGTAGAACTTTGGGGCACTCTTTGAGGTCCTTTGTGTTGGTTGAATAGATGAATCTGAGCTTGTGTGACGCATATCGTATAATCATACCCACGGATACTTGAGGTGACATTGGAGTATCTAGGTGACATTAGGGTTTTGATTGATTTGTGTCTTAAGGTGTTATTCTAGTACGAACTCTAGGGCTGTTTGTGACACTTATAGGAATAGCGCAATGGATTGATTGGAAAGAATAACTTTGAGGTGGTTTCATACCCTACCATAATCTCTTCGTTCGTTCTCCGCTATTAGTGACTTTGTAGTGACTCTTTGTTGCATGTTGAGGGATAGTTATGTGATCCAATTATGTTATCATTGTTAAGGGAACTTACACTAGCGAAAGTATGAACCCTAGGCCTTATTTCCATGCATTGCAATACCGTTTACGCTCACTTTTATCATTAGTTACCTTGCTGTTTTTATAATTTCATGTTACAAATACTATTATCTACTATCCATATTGCACTTGTATCACCATCTCTTCGCCGAACTAGTGCACCTATACAATTTACCATTGTATTGGGTGTGTTGGGGACACAAGAGACTCTTTGTTATTTGATTGCAGGGTTGCTTGAGAGAGACCATCTTCATCCTACGCCTCCTACGAATTGATAAACCTTAGGTCATCCACTTGAGGGAAATTTGCTACTGTCCTACAAACCTCTGCACTTGGAGGCCCAACAACGTCTACAAGAAGAAGGTTGTGTAGTACACATCAGTGTGCGGCAGCAATCCTTGGTGGGGAGAAGCGAGATGATCTCCTTGAGGATGACATCCGGGAGATCGCTGATGCGGTCCACCAGAGATTCTATCGGTTCCTCGGATCCGGGAGGGGGGGGGCTTGATACATCCATTTTGCATCATGCTTTTATATCAATAGTTGTTGCATCATGGACTGTTATTACACATTATGTCACAATACTTATGCCTATTCTTTCTTATTTTACAAGGTTTACATGAAGAGGGAGAATGCCGACAGCTGGAATTCTGGGCTGGAAAAGTAGCAAATATTAGAGACCTATTCTGCAGAACTCCAAACGTCATGAAACTCCATGGAAGTCAGTTTCAGAATATATAAAAAATATTGGGTGAAGAAAGCACCAGAGGGGGGCCACCCACCATCCACAATGGTGGGGGGGCGCGCCCTACCCCCTGGGCGAGCCCCCCTGCCTCGTGGGCCCCCAGGCAGGCCTCCGGTGCGCATCTTTGGCTATATGAAGTCTTCGTCCTGGAAAAACTCATAAGCAAGCTCTCGGGACAAAACTATGCCTCCACGAGGCGGAACCTTGGCGGAACCAATCTAGGGCTCCGGCGGAGCTGTTCTGCCGGAGAAACATCCCTCCAGGAGGGGGAAATCATCACCATCGTCATCACCATCGATCCTCTCATCGAGAGGGGGTCAATCTCCATCAACATCTTCACCGGTACCATCTCATCTCAAACCCTAGTTCATCTCTTGTATCTAGTCTTTGTTCAAAACCTCAGATTGGTACCTGTGGGTTGCTAGTAGTGTTGATTACTCCTTGTAGTTGATGCTAGTTGGTTTACTTGGTGGAAGATCATATGCTCAGATCCTTTATGCATATTAATACCCCTCTGATTTTGAACATGAATATGCTTTGTGAGTAGTTACGTTTGTTCCTGAGGACATGGGAGAAGTCTTGCTATAAGTAGTCATGCCAATTTGGTATTCGTTCGATATTTAGATGAGATGTATGTTGTCTTTCTAAAAGGATCGATATGGTTGACCAGAGGGGGGGTGAAAAGGCAACTAACAATTTTTAGCTTTTCTTTACCAAATTAAACTTTGCATCAAATTAGGTTGTCTAGATGTGCAACTAGGTGAGCAACCTATATGATGCAACAACAACAACAAACACACAAGCAAGCAAGATAAGTAACACTAATAAACTTGCACAAGTAAAGGTGAGAGATAACCAAGAGTGGACCCGGTGAAGACGAGGATGTGTTACCGAAGTTCCGTCCTTTTGAGGGGAAGTACGTCTCCGTTAGAGCGGTGTGGAGGCACAATGATCCCCAAAAAGCCACTAGGGCCACCGTATTCTCCTCACGCCCTCACACAATGCGAGATGCCATGATTCCACTATTGGTGCCCTTGGAGGCGGCAACCGGACCTTTACAAACAAGGTTGGGGCTATCTCCACAACTTAATCGGAGGCTCCCAACAACACCATGAAGCTTCACCACAATGGACTATGGCTCCGTGGTGACCTCAACCGTCTAGGGTGCTCAAACACCCAAGAGTAACAAGATCCGCTAGATATAGGTGGGGGATTCAAATTTCTCTTGGTGGAAGTGTAGATCAGGGCCTTCTCAACCAATCCGAGCAAATCAACAAGTTTGATTGGCTAGGGAGAGAGATCGGGTGAAAATGGAGCTTAGAGCATTAATAGAGCTTAGAGGTGGAAGAGGTAGTCAACTAGAGGGAGAAGACACCGCTTATATAGTAGAAGAACAAATCCAACCGTTATCCACCAACTCAGCCTACGCAACACGGTAGTACCATACCAGAGGCGCGGTACTACCGTAGGGGCACGCGGTACTATTGCAGGGCCCCGCGGTACTACCGCCCATGCAGCAGAGACCAGATCAGCCCAAAATGCACTAAGGCAGAGGGCGGCAGTACTGCTGGCGCGGTACTACCGCGCCCCCTTGCGGTACTACCACAAGGCAGGGACTCACTAGATATGGGAAGGCACGGATATAATAAATTACATCTGTGGCTACTTCCGCTGAGTTGGAGTCGATGCAAAAACCCGATACGGTAGTACTGTAGGCCAGCAGCGGTACTACCGCGCTAGGCGCGGATGAAAGAAATTTCATCCGCCCCTTACTGCCGCATACTTGTGGAACTAAGCCAGATACCACGGTACTACTGTGCCCAGTGCGCGGTACTACCGCGATGGGTGTCACCCACTAGGGAGAGAGTGATAATATCTGGACTCCGGCCACAGTACTACCGCTTGCCAGGAAGCAATACTACCATGGGCAATTGCGGTACTACCTCACCGGCGGACAGTACTACCGCAAGGGCCTGCGGTACTACCGCTCTAAGGAGCAGTACTACCGCACGCCCTAGTTCAGCAAGCATGAGCAATATTTGCATAGACAAGGAAAACATTGGATGCTCCAAAGGCTAGAAGAAAAGGAGGAACACATGAAGATGTGTACGTGATGAATCCGCCCACCCTTTCCAACGCGGACCCCCTCTTAATAGTATGGCTTCCCTACTACTCAATACCACCAAAAAGAAACGAAGAGAGACGCCGTCTTCCATAGCCTTCGAGGGGAACCAAATCATATTGTGCCTTAGTCAATATATATCTGAAATATTCGATGCACATGATTAGTCCGCAAAAGTATTGTCATCAATCACCAAAACCAACTAAGGGATAAAATGACCTTACAATCTCCCCCTTTTTGGTGGATTGATGACAACACGGGATTTGCACAAGAGTATAATGCAAGGAGCTAGGGCAAACCCCAAGTATCTAAAATATAGACGGGCTCCCCCTAGATGTGTGCTATCTTGATGAGTGCTTTGGACTGCACAGCACACATACTAGGATCAACACTCCCCCTATATTTTATAAACAAGTCATATCTTGCAATAGGGCTAAAACTAAGCAAGGTAGGAAAGAGCATAATGAAATAAGCATAAGATAAAATAAGCTCACTACGGTACGATAGAGTGCATATGTCTTACACCATATGATAGAAGGACTCACAAGCACAAACCAAAGCAAACAACATAAATGAAGTTCAACTAACCCAAACACGACACAACTCGCAAATCCTACATTCTCTCCCCCTTTGGCATCGAGACGCCAAAAAGGCAGAGAGGACACCTACAATAGAAGGGGTGGCTCAAGCTGAGTAGTCACTCGCACGCTCCCCGTCAGACTCGGCAGCTGGGACGGACTCTTCCTCAGATTTTGTCCAGTGATAACCCTGCTTGGCGATCCATTCTGCCTCCGGGGTGACGTCCTCCTCTGACCCGCTGGAGATGTTTTCGCCGAAGGTCCTGAAAATCCGCTTGTCGTAGCGGCGAGTCTCCTTGGAAGCCACATGGGTCTTGTACTGCCCCTTTGCCTGCATGCAGAACAACATCTTCATCTTGTTCTTCAGTCGCTTAGCCCAAGATGGCTCAGAAGTGGGAGGGGTGTAACCCTCAGAGCTATCCTCATCTGCTGCCTCCTCCTCATGCTCATCTGCACCCACTTCCATGTTAGCCGCGACATCAGCACGAGAGGTAGTGTTGGCCCACTGAGTCTTGATACGGAGGTTGATGGGCTCATGCCAGATCCAACTAGGGGCCTCAGAATCATCCTGAGGGTAGAGCTGCTCCCAAGTTGCTGAGATCAACTAAAACAGATAAGGTCCGTAGATGGGGACCTTGTGGTTGTAGACCGCAAACCGAAGCTCATTCCACATGATATGTGAGACATCAAGTGGTAGTGTCTGAGAGTTGCGAGCGTCTGCACACAGGAGCATCATATCCACAAGATAGGCATGCACCTTGTCCTTGTCCCCAATGCGTGGGAAGAGAGTGTTCTGGAAGATCCGGTGCATGATGTCGAGAAAGGAGTTGAGTACCCAAGTTGTCTTGTTATTGGAGAGCTTCTTCTCCACATAGAAGGGCAAAAGCTTGTTCTTGTTTGCGGACTCGGAATTGGCATGTGGGCGAACACCTTGGGGTGTGGCGAGCCCCTCATCCGAAACCCCAAGCAAAGTCATGAATTCCTTCCAAGTAGCAGTCAGCTGCCGACCATTGGTCATCCAAGTCATGGTCCTGTACTCATTGGGATGAAAATGCACTGAGGCAAAGAACTGAGCAATGATCTCAGGATCAAAGTCTTTGTGGAATGAGATGATATGCTCAATGCCAAATTGTTCCACGAGGTCTAAAGCCTCACCAAAGTATTCTCGATGCTTCTCTTGCCTCATGTGATGCATGTTGATCCACTTCACCTCCACATAGGTGTTTTGCTTGGCCTTGATGACATCTAGATAGATGAGATTCTGCTGCTTGGTCCAGAATAGCTCATTCCCTCGAAGGTTGGCACGAGGGTTTCCATATGGATTGATCTTCCTCCGAGCAATGAACTCAGCAAGCGGTATCTCATCCATACCCATGGTGGGTTCCTTCTCTTTGGTGGCGGTGGTCTTGGTTCTGCGTTGGGGGGCATTGGAGCCCTCTGTTGCCTCTGAGTTGCGCATACGCTTGGATCCCATGTTACGGCTTGGATTGGAGCAGCGAGCCGGAGCACCTGAGCCACCACCTAACACACACACACCACAAAACAGACACACACGAAACGCAAGAAGGATCAATGCAAAGACCACAAAAAAATGAGTGAAACAAGTAGACATAGTACGCGAGAAGTGCCACAAGAGGGATTTGAGACAACGGTAGTAGCGTGAGTTACGCCACGTGCGGTAGTACCGCTCCGAGGAGCGGTAGTACCGTCGACGCGGTAGTACCGCACTAGCAGGGCGGTAGTACCGGACGCACGGTAGTACCACACCTGAAGAGCAGTAGTACCACACGGTTGCAGATCCGGAATGGGCATGGAGATCTGAGCACAACTGTGTCATCACGCGGTACTATGGTCGATCAAATCCATCACGGGATAACTAAAGCAAGTACCACACAACACAAAACCACTCTTCTATAACCAACTCTTGCAAAGATTTGGCCTAACAACTCACAAACAACTTGCATCTCCCCAAGACCTAAAAAACAACAAGACGAACAAGAAAAGTAAGGGATTGGGGAGAAACCTTGATCCATGGCAAGAGGGAGTGGTGGGGAACGATCCCACCGGTTGGAATCCGAGGAGAGCGGCCGAAGAAGGAGATCCGGCGAGGACATCCGGCGCCGTTCTTGAGCGAGAGAGAGAGGCGGAGTGGGGAGAGAGATGAATGGGTATGGGGGAGTTAGAACTCCCCCTGCCCGTGTTTAACCCCACGCCCTTCGACCGCACGGTAGTACCGCATGTCATTGTGGTAGTACCGCCCCGGGCGGAAGTACCGCACCGTGGCTTTAGTACCGCTCCCCCAGGCGGCAGTAAAAAATTTCTGCCGCGCTGGGTGCGGAAGTACCATGCACTCCTCACGTGGTAGTACCGCACGTCATTGCGGTAGTACCGCCCGGGTAGAAGTACCGCACCGAGGCCGTAGTACCGCTCCCCCGGGCGGCATAAAAACAATTTCTGCTGCGCTGGGTGCGGAAGTACGGCGCGCTCCCCTCGCAGTAGTACCATGGCAAGCCGCGGTAGTACCGTGAGCTCAAGAAAAAGCAGTTTCAACCAACCGAGAGAACGACGAAGCACTGAACCTACAAGCGAAAGACCACACCAATGAGCTAACACACAGGACACCACAAGCACAAGCTCAGCACAAAGGAGGAGAAGCAAGAGACAACACAGACCAAAAACGAGACACAAACTCTCCAAGGAGAGGGCGATGGCCGGAGCCACCTATGTTTGAGTCAATTGGTATGGCACCGCGAAGAATTATCCTTGGGCCCATGACCAAAACTCATCTTTGAAGCACAAGAACCATAAAAATGGCTAATGTGAAAGAGTCGATCGTTTTATGCATAATGGGGGAGGGAGAGTTCATTGAGAGAACAACACTCCCCCTATGTCCATGCCTACACCTAGATTAGACAACAAGTTGAGTGTGGTGGGGAGTGCAAGGGTTCAAGCAACATTGCTCAAATCAATGATATTTAGCTCGTGCCTTAGCTCGCGAAATCTTGCTTCATCCAAAGGCTTAGTGAAAATATCTGCGATGTTATCATGGGTGTTGACGTAGTTGAGCTCGATCTCCCCTCGCCTAATGTGATCCCGAATGAAGTGATACCGAATCTCAATATGCTTCGTCTTGAAGTGTTCAGCAGGTTGAGAGAAATCTTGATGGCACATTCATTGTCACACCAAAGAGGCACTTTGTCACAGATGACACCGTAATCCTTTAAAGTTTGCCTCATCCATAAGAGTTGTGCACAACAACTATCGGCAGCCACATACTCTGCTTCCGTGGACGAGAGAGATATGCAACTTTGCTTCTTGGAAGACCAACTCACCAAAGAGCAACCAAGAAATTGGCACCCTCCGGAAGTGGACTTCCTATCCACTTTGTCTCCCACCCAATCCGAGTCCGAATAACCTACAAGCTTGAAGTTTGCTCCCCTTGGGTACCATAAGCCAAAGTTTGGGGTATGAGCCAAATATAGAAAGATTCACTTGACCGCCACAAAGTGACTTTCCTTAGGTGCGGCTTGAAACTGTGCACAAATTCCCACACTCAACATGATATCCGGTCTAGATGCACAAAGGTAAAGCAAGGAGGCAATCGTGGAGCGATATACCTTTTGATCCACCGCTTTACCATTGGGATCAATGTCAAGTTGGCACTTGGTGGGCATGGGAGTGGAAGTTGGCTTGACATCACTTAGCTTGAATCTCTTAAGCATGTATTGAGTGTATTTGGCTTGGTTGATGAAGGTTCCTTCTCTCCTTTGCTTAACTTCGAACCCGAGAAAGAACTTCAACACTCCCATGGAAGACATGTCGAACTTTGAGGTCATGAGAGCGGCAAATTCCTCATTGAAAGCTTTGTTAGGGGAACCAAAGATAATATCATCAACATATAATTGGCACACAAACAACTCCCCTTTGACCTTCTTAGTACAAAGAGTGGGGTCGATTATCCCAACTTCAAAACCATGACCTTGTAACAACTCGGTAAGGTGGTCATACCACGCACGTGGGGCTTGTTTAAGGCCGTAGAGTGCCTTATCGAGTTGATACACATGATCGGGAAAGTAGGGATCCTCGAACCTCGGGGGTTGCTTGACATATACCAATTCATTAATCGGACCATTAAGGAAAGCACTCTTCACATCCATTTATTGTAACTTAAAGTTATGATGAGAAGCATATGCAATCAACATGCGAATGGATTCAAGACGAGCAACGGGGCAAAGGTTTCACCATAGTCGATACCCTCGACTTGGGAGTAGCCTTGTGCTACCAAATGAGCCTTGTTGCGAATAATAATCCCATGAGCATCTTGCTTGTTCTTGAATAACCACTTGGTTCCAATGACATTGTGGTTCTCCATTGGCCTTGGCACCAATCTCCACACTTTCTTGCGCTCGAAGTTGTTGAGTTCTTCATGCATGGCATTGAGCCAATCCGGATCCTCGAGCGCCTCATAGACCTTTTGGGGTTCAACACAAGAGACAAATGCGTGATGTTCACAATAGTTTGCTAATTGTCTACGAGTGCTTACCCCCTTTCTTAAGCTTCCAAGCACATTTGTCATGAGATGATCCTTGTTGGAGAGCTTGGAAGCAATCTTGGCGGCACGACGCTCCAATTCCTCCTTGGGGGTGAGACGAGGAGTGGTCACTTGATCATCTTGAGCGCCATCTTGAGCTTGTTCTTGATCTCGAGGAAGCTCTTGATCTTGAACTTGCTCGGAGGAGAGAACTTGGCCTTGGGCATCACTTGATGTTACAACACCATCTTGAGATTGACCTTGCCCTTAGTCTTGTTCTTGAGGTTGAGGGCCTTCACTTTGTTCTTCGGAAGCGTGTGGGTCTTGGGTTGGTGAAGGTTCCACTTGAGTGGAACATTGTCCTTGTCCTTCGGCCACAAGGGGTTCCTCAATGGGTAGGATATGACCAACACCCATTATTCTTATGGCTTGGGGAGGAATTTCATCACCTACATCACAAGTACCACTTTGCTCCACTTGGGAGCCATTATTCTCATCAAACTCCACGTTACACGTTTCCTCAATAAGTCCCGTGGACTTATTGAGAACACGGTAAGCATGAGAGTTTGTAGCATAACCAACAAATATGCCCTCATAAGCAATAGCCTCAAATTTAGACAAACGAACACCTTTCTTGAGAATGAAACACTTACACCCGAACACCCGGAAGTACTTGAGGTTGGGCTTGTTACCGTTGAGTATCTCATATGGAGTCTTGTTCAAGCCTTTGTGGAGGTAGAGCCGATTAGATGCATGTGTTGATGGCTTCGGCCCAAAAGTTGTAGGGAGACTTGAACTCCGCCATCATGGTCCTTGTCGCATCCATCAACGTCCGGTTCTTCCTCTCCGCTACACCATTTTGTTGAGGAGTATAAGGTGCGGAATATTGATGCTTGATTCCCTCATCACTCAAAAACTCATCCAAGGTGTAGTTCTTGAACTCGGAGCCGTTGTCACTTCTTATAGTCAAAATCTTTTGTGTTGTCGTTGAGCTTCATTTGCAAAGTCGATGACGGTTTGTTGGGTCTCGCTCTTCCTCTTGAAGAAATATACCCAAGTGTATCTTGAATAGTCATCCACAATGACCAAGCAATACTTTCTACTGCCAAGACTATCAAAGGATGGAGGCCCGAAGAGATCCAAATGAATGAGCTCCAAAGGCCTCTTCGAGTAGATGGTAGTCGTGGGAGGGTGAGTCTTCTCATGTAGCTTTCCTTCGATGCAAGCACTGCAAGCACGGTCTTTGGCAAAACTAACATTTGTTAGTCCACGGCATGGTCCCCCTTGAGAAGACTTTGTAAAGATCTCATATTGACGTGGGCTAAACGGCGATGCCAAAGCCATCCCACGTCAACTTTAGCCATTAGGCATGTTGCGGTCTTAGTGGGTTGCTTCAAAAAGTTTATCACATAGAGACCGTTCTCGACATGCCCAACAAAGGCTACTTTAAGAGTCTTGCTCCACAAGAGGGCCACGGTATCAATATCAAAGAAAGTGGCAAAACCCATGAGTGCTAGTTGACGAACGGAAAGTAAATTGTATGCAAGGGACTCAACAAGCATGACCTTCTCGATCGTAAGATCATGAGAAATGACAACTTTACTGAGTCCCAATACCTTAGAGGATGAGGCGTCACCCCACTCGACATTGGTGGGCATGGATGGAATCTTTTGCACATCCACCACCAAGTCCTTGCTTCCGGTCATATGATTAGTAGCTCCACTATCGAGCAACCATGATCCCGCACCGAAAGCAAACGCCTACAAGAGATCAATGCTTGGTTATAGGTACCCATTTTGTAATGGGTCCTTTGATGTTAGTAACAAGGGTCTTAGGAACCCCAATAGACCATTAAATGTACTCATAAGGAGAACCAACAAATTTGGCATAAACATGCCCATCTCTAGCACGCCACAACACATAAGAAGGGTTAAAGTCGCCGGCTTTGTTGGGAATGGAAGCGTTGCCCTTCTTGGCACCACTACCACTCACAGAGTTCTTCTCCTTCTCCTTAGTAGCACCCTCTCCCTCCTTCACAAAGGTTTGCTTGAGGGGAGGATGTCATTTGGCCTTGTCATTCTTCTTCTTGTTCTTGGACTTGGGCACGTACCGAATCCCTTCCTTGGCCACAACTCCCTTTTGGTTGGTCAAAAGGTCGTTGAGATTCTTCTTGCCTTGTATGCAAGACACAAGACCTTTCTCAAGTTGTACCTTTAGCTTAGCGTTCTCCTCAACAAGATGCATATGCTCACAACATGGGTTAGTAGCATTTGCATTAACAATTAACATCATACGAGGAAAAGTGGCTTTCTCCTTGGTTAGCTTTACTTGAAGCTGATCATGAGACTCTTTGAGGCTAGCATGAGCACCCTTCAAGACCTTGTGAGCCTTTTCAAGTAGATCAAACTCCTCTTTGAGTCTAGCAAGATCAACCCCAAGCTTGGCCTTCTCGGAGTTTAGCACACGAGAGACAACAAGAGCATGATCAAAATCTTTCTTTAACTTAGCGTGATCGACGTTGTGTGACTCCTCAAGAGCCAAACGAAGACCATGCTCTTCCTCAAGAGCATTGGAAAGATTCGAAATCTCATCGGCATAGTCACAACTATGTCCCTCCATCTTGGAGATAGTATCTTCGTGAGCCTCGATCATGTCATTGGCTTCACCAAGTTGTTCCAAGAGAGCAACAAAATGCTTCTTGGATTTACCCTTGAGTTTACCCATAAAGGACTCAAACTCATTCCCCTCCACATTGTATCCCTCATGTTCATCAATGCAATCCGTCAAGGAAGGATTATTAATGATGGTAGTTTTGATGTTGGGGGTTACCTTGTTGGTGGCTTTAGCCATGAGGCACTTGGCGGTGATGTTCTCATTGGGTGAGTTGAAGAGAGACACTTATGGAGTTTTTGCAATGGCTACGGAGGCCATGGCAACTGACTCACCATCTTCTTCATCATCATCATCCTCATGGTACTCTTCTTGAACCACCAACGCCTTGTGAGGGATCTTCTTGGGGAAGTTGCTCTTGTTGGGGAAGGACTTGGCTTTGTCCTTTCGGATGAGCTTGCCACCATTGTCTTCCCTCTTCTCATACGGACATTCCGCAACAAAATGGCTCACATTGCCACAATTGTAGCAAGTCCTCACACATTTCTTGCTCTTCGTGCCACTTGAGTTGTTCTTGTTGTAGTTTGGCCTTGAGTTCTTCTTGCTCCAAAATTTCCTTGAAGCAAGTGCCATGTGTTCATGATAGGCATACTTTGTATCTTCGGGGTTGCTTTCCTCCTCTTCCTCTTCTTCTTGTTATTCAACACAAACCTTGGCCTTCAATGCAAGGTTGGGCTTCTTTGCCCTTTGAAAGCGAAGCACCGCATTGTCGGCGGTCTTGTCCAAGATGTTCATAGCCACAAACTCATCCAACACTTCACTTGAGGTCAAGGTGTGGAAGTCGGGCCTTTGACGAATGACGGAGGACATGGCCTTGTGGTAAGGCATCATTGCTTTGAGGAATTTGCGCTTGATCCAGTTGTCATCCGTGTCCTTGCTCCCATGATCTCGAAGTGAGACCGCGAGTTTGGTTACTCTCCGATAAAGCTCACGAGGTTCTTCATCTTCTTTCATAGAAAACTCATCGGCTTCATCTTGCACTACTTCATAGTTGGAGTGTTGAATGCTTGCGCTTCCCCGGTAGAGAGAGAGACAACACAAAGCCATGCATCTTTGGCCAAGGCGAATGGCCGAAGATGAGGTAGATCTTCGGGTGGAATTGCATCTTGGATGATGAAGAGAGCATTCTCATTGAATTGATTATCCGTGGCTTCTCGAGGAGTGAAGTTGCTTGGGTCATGCGGATAGAAACCTTCTTCAATGATTCTCCAAAGATTAGTATTCACATGATTTAAATGACGCTTAAAGCGATAAACCCAAGAATCAAAGTCCTCATTTTTCACAATCTTAGGGGGAGGACCGGCATGATTCAAATGAGTGGAAGGAATCGGTCCACCATAAAGAAGTGGTGGTTCCACATGGGCAAAGATGCCGGTGCCATTTTTACCACTAGAAGAAGGAGCCTTTTCACTACTAGCTTCCCCCTTGTCGGAGTTAGCATCCGTCACCTTGTCGGTGGGATCACCCACTTTCAACGGTGCGGTGGATAGTTTAAGACCTTCAATGAATTTAGTAAACATGCTTTCAACTTTGGTCGTCATGGAGGTTTTCAATGTCTCCAAGGCCACATTGAATTCCTCACGAGAGACCGAGGTTCCCCCATCGCCCATAGACGAGATCGGATTCACACCGGAGTGTTCCTCCACACCATCTACGGTATCAACCATACTCTTCGGAGGTTAATGTCCTTAGAAAAGAGACGAGGCTCTGATACCAATTGAAAGGATCGATATGGTTGACTAGAGGGGAGGGTGAATAGGCAACTAACAATTTTTAGCTTTTCTTTACCAAATTAAACTTTGCATCAAATTAGGTTGTCTAGATGTGCAACTAGGTGAGCAACCTATATGATGCAACAACAACGAACACACAAGCAAGGAAGAGAATTAATGCTAATAAACTTGCATAAGTAAAGGTGAGAGATAACCAAGAGTGGACCCGGTGAAGACGAGGATGTGTTACCGAAGTTCCTTCCTTTTGAGGGGAAGTACGTCTTCGTTAGAGCGGTGTGGAGGCACAATGCTCCCCCAAAAGCCACTAGGGCCACCGTATTCTCCTCACGCCCTCACACAATGCGAGATGCCGTGATTCCACTATTGGTGCCCTTGGAGGCGGCAACCGGACCTTTACAAACAAGGTTGGGGTTATCTCCACAACTTAATCGTAGGCTCCCAACAACACCACGAAGCTTCACCACAATGGACTATGGCTCCGTGGTGACCTCAACCGTCTAGGGTGCTCAAACACACAAGAGTAACAAGATCCGCTAGGGATAGGTGGGGGATTCAAATTTATCTTGGTGGAAGTGTAGATCGGGGCCTTCTCAACCAATCCCGAGCAAATCAACAAGTTTGATTGGCTAGGGAGAGAGATCGGGTGAAAATGGAGCTTAGAGCATTAATGGAGCTTAGAGGTGGAAGAGATAGTCAACTGGAGGGAGAAGACACCCCTTATATAGTAGAAGAACAAATCCAACCGTTGTCCACCAACTCAGCCTGCGCAACGCGGTACTACCATATCAGAGGTGCGGTACTACCGCAGGGGAACACGGTACTATCGCAGGGCCCCGCAGTACTACCGCCCATGCAGCAGAGATCAGATCAGCCCAAAATGCACTAAGGCAGAGGGCGGCAGTACTGCTGGTGCGGTACTACCGCGCCCCCTTGCGGTACTACCGCAAGGCAGGGACTGACCAGATATGGGAAGGCACAGATATAATAAATTGCATCTGTGGCTACTTCCGCTGAGTTGGAGTCGATGCAACAACCCGATACGGTAGTACCGTAGGCCAGCAGCGGTACTACCACGCTAGGCGCGGATGAAATTTTTTATCCGCCCCTTACTGCCGCATACTTGCGGAACTAAGCCAGATACCACTGTACTACCGTGCCTAGTGTGTGGTACTACCGCGATGGGTGTCACCCACTAGGGAGAGAGTGACAATATCTGGACTCCGGCCACAGTACTACCGCTTGCCAGGAAGCAATACTACCGTGGGCACTTGCGGTACTACCACACCGGCGGACAGTACTACTGAAGGGCCTACGGTACTACCGCTCTAAGGAGCAATACTACCACATGCCCTAGTTCAGCAAGAACGAGCAATATTTGCATAGAGAAGGAAAACATGGGATGCTCCAAAGGCTAGAAGAAAAGGAAGAACACAGGAAGATGTGTACATGATGAATCCGCCCACCCTTTCCAACGCGGACCCCCTCTTAATAGTACGGCTTCCCTACGACTCAATACCACCGAAAAGAAATGAAGAGAGACACCGTCTCCATAGCCTTCAAGGGGAACCAAATCATCTTGTGCCTTAGTCAATATATATCTGAAATATTCGATGCACATGATTAGTCCGCAAAAGTATTGTCATCAATCACCAAAACCAACTAAGGGATAAAATGCCCTTACACTTTCCTCTAGTGGTGTCATGTGAACGTCGACTACATGACACTTCACCATTGTTTGGGCCTAGGGGAAGGCATTGGGAAGTAATAAGTAGATGATGGGTTGCTAGAGTGGCAGAAGCTTAAACCCTAGTTTATGCGTTGCTTCGTAAGGGGCTGATTTGGATCCATATGTTTCATGCTATGGTTAGGTTTACCTTAATACTTCTTTTGTAGTTGCGGATGCTTGCAAGAGGGGTTAATTATAGTGGGATGCTTGTCCAAGTAAGGGCAGTACCCATGCACCGGTCCACCCACATATCAAATTGTCAAAGTACCGAATGCGAACATATGAGCGTGATGGAAACTAGCTTGACGATAATTCCCATGTGCCCTCGGGAGCGCTTTCCTTTATATAAGAGTTTGTCCATGCTTTTCCTTTGCTACAAAAGGATTGGGCCATCTTTCTGCACCTTATTTACCTTTATTACTTGTTGCCCGTTACAAATTACCTTATCACAAAACTATATGTTACCGATAATTTCAGTGCTCGCAGAGAATACCTTACTGAAAACTGCTTATCATTTCCTTCTGCTCCTCGTTGGGTTCTACACTCTTACTTAACGAAAGGACTACGATAGATCCCCTATACTTGTGGGTCATCAAGACTGTTTTCTGGCGTCGTTGTTGGGGAGTGAAGCGCCTTTGGTGGGTGGAATTTGGTGAGGAAAAATTTATATAGTGTGCTGAAATTTACTGTCAGTTGTTACTATGGAAAGTAATCCTTTGAGGGGCTTGTTTGGGGTATCTTCACACCGACTAGTAGAGCAAAGAGTTGCTCCTAAACCTACTGAACCTACTGGAAATGTTTACTTTGAAATTCCTTCGGGTATGATAGAGAAACTGCTAGCTAATCCTTTTACAGGAGATGGAACATTGCATCCCGATTTGCACCTAATCTATGTGGATGAAGTTTGTGGCTTATTTAAGCTTGCAGGTATGCCTGATGATGTTATCAAGAAGAAGGTCTTCCCTTTATCTTTGAAGGGAAAGAAATTGACATGGTTTAGTCTATGTGATGATATTGGATCATGGAACTACAACCAAACGCGAATCATATGAGCTCTCAGGAGAAATTATTATTCAAATTTTTGTGCTAGGCTTTCTCTCAATAATCGCTCCATGCTCGATACTTCTTGTACTGGATCTTTTATGATGACAACTATTGAATTCAAATGGGACTTATTGGAAAGAATTAAATGCAATTCTGAATATTGGGAACTCGACGAAGGTAAGCAGTCAGGTATAACACCTAAGTTTGATTGTGTTAAATCTTTTATGGATACAGATGCTTTTCGTGAATTTAGCACTAAATATGGAATTGACTCTGAGATAGTAGCTTCTTTCTGTGAATCATTTGCTACTCATGTTGATCTCCCTAAGGAGAAGTGGATTAAATATCATCCTCCCATTGAAGTAAAAGTAGTTGCACCTATTAAAGTTGAAGAAAAGACTATCACTTATAATGTTGATCCTATTGTTCCTACCGCTTATATTGAGAAACCACCTTTCCCTACTAGAGTAAAGGATCATGCTAAAGCTTCAACTGTGGTTCGTAAGAGTAATACTAGAACACCTACACCCTCTGAGCAAATTAAAGTTGAACCTAGTATTCCTATGGTTAAAGATCTCTTGGCCGATAATATTGATGGGCATGTTATTTACTTTTGTGATGAAGCTCCTAGAATTGCTAGACCCGATACTAAAAATAAACATAGACCTATTGTAGGCATGCCTGTTATTTCTGTTAAATAGGAGATCATTGCTATCATGGCTTATGTGATATGGGTGCTAGTGCTAGTGCAATACCTCATTCTTTATACGAAGAAATTATGCATGATATTGCACCTGATGAGTTAGAAGGTGTTGATGTTACAATTAAGCTTGCCAATAGAGATACTATTTCACCGGTTGGAATTGTTAGAGATGTTGAAGTCTTGTGTGGGAAAGTTAAATATCCTGCTGATTTTCTTGTTCTTGGTTCCCCACAAGATGACTTTTGTCCCATTATATTTGGTAGACCCTTCTTGAATACTGTTAATGCTAAGATAGACTTCAAAAATGATATTGTTTCTGTTGGTTTAGGGGATATGTCTCATGATTTTAATTTTGCTAAATTTTGTAGATAACCCCATGATAAAGAATTGCCTAGTAAATATGAAATTATTGGTCTTGCTTCTATTGTCGTGCCTCCTAATGATCCTTTAGAACAATATTTGCTAGACCATGAAAATGATATGTTTATGAATGAAAGGAGGGAAATAGATGAAGTATTCTTTAAACAGGGACCTATTTTGAAACACAACTTGCCTGTTGAAATTCTAGGCAATCCTCCTCCACCCAAGGGTGATCCCGTGTTTGAGCTTAAACCATTACCTGATACTCTTAAATATGCTTATCTTGATGAAAGAAGATATATACTGTTATTATTAGTGCTAACCTTTCAGAGGAAGAAGAAGAGAGATTATTGAAAACTTTGAAGAAGCACCGCACTGCTATTGGATATACTCTTGATGATCTTGAGGGCATTAGTCCCACTCTATGCCAGCACAAAATAAAATTGGAGAAAGACGCTAAACCGGTTGTTGATCACCAATGACGGTTAAATCCTAAGATGAAAGAGGTGGTAAGAAAAGAAATACTAAAGCTTCTGGAGGCCGGTATAATTTATCCCGTTGCTGATAGTCAGTGGGTAAGTCATGTCCATTGTGTCTCTAAGAAGGGAGGTAATACTGTTGTTCCTAATGATAAGGATGAATTGATCCCACAAATAATTGTTACACGTTATAGAATGGTAATTGATTTCCGCAAATTAAATAAAGCTACTAAAAAGGATCATTACCCTTTACCTTTTATTTATCAAATGCTAGAAAGATTATCTAAACATACACGTTTTTGCTTTCTAGATGGTTATTCTGGTTTCCCTCAAATACCCGTGTCAAAAGAGGATCAAGAAAAGACCGCCTTTACTTGCCCTTTCGGTACCTTTTCTTATAGACGTATGCCTTTTGATTTATGTAATGCACGTGCTACCTTTCAAAGATGTATGACCGCTATATTCTCTAACTTTTGTGAAAAGATTGTCGAGGTTTTCATGGATGATTTTTCTGTATATGGAACTTCTTTTGATGATTGCTTAAGCAACCTTGATCGACTTTTGCAGAGATGTGAAGAAACTAATCTTGTCTTGAATTGGGAGAAGTGCCACTTTATGGTTAATGAAGGTATTGTCTTGGGGCATAAAATTTCTGAAAGAGGTATTGAAGTTGATAAAGCTAAAGTTGATGCTATTGAAAAGATGTCGTGTCCTAAGGACATTAAAGGTATAAGAAGTTTCCTTGGACATGCCGGTTTTTATAGGAGGTTCATTAAAGACTTCTCAAAAATTTCCAGGCCTCTAACTAATCTCTTACAAAAAGATGTTCCTTTTTGTCTTTGATGATGATTGTGTAGAAGCATTTGAAATACTTAAGAAAGCCTTGATTTCTGCACCGATTGTTCAGCCACCTGATTGGAATTTACCCTTTGAAATTATGTGTGATGCTAGTGATTATGCTATAGGTGCTGTTCTAGGAAAAAGAGTTCATAAGAAATTAAATGTTATCCAATATGCTAGTAAAACTCTAGACAGTGCTTAGAGAAATTATGCTACTACTGAAAAGGAATTTTTAGCAGTTGTATTTGCTTGTGATAAGTTCAGACCTTATATTGTTGATTCTAAGGTAAATGTTCACATTCATCATACTGCTATTAAATATCTTATGGAAAAAAGATGCTAAACCTAGACTTATTAGATGGGTTCTCCTACTAGAAGAATTTGATTTGCATATTATTGATACAAAGGAAGCTGAGAACCCCGTTGTAGACAACTTGTCTAGGTTAGAGAATGTTCTCGATGACCCACTACCTATTGACAATAGCTTTCCTGATGAACAATTAGCTGTCATAAATGCTTCTCGTACTGCTCCATGGTATGTTGATTATGCCAATTACATTGTTGCTTAATTTATACCACCTAGTTTCACATACCAGCAAAAGAAAAAGTTTTTCTATGATTTAAGACATTACTTTTGGGATGACCCACACCTTTATAAAGAAGGAGTAGATGGTGTTATTAGACGTTGTGTACCTAAGCATGAACAAGACCAGGTCCTACGCAAGTGTCACTCCGAGGCTTATGGAGGACACCATGCTGGAGATATAACTGCACATAAGGCATTGCATTCCGGTTTTTATTGGCCTACTCTCTTCAAGGATGCCCGTAAGTTTGTCTTGTCTTGTGATGAATGTCAAAGAACTAGTAATATTAGTAGACGTCAGGAAATGCCTATGAATTATTCACTTGTTATTGAACCATTTGATGTTTGGGGCTTTGCTTATATGGGACCGTTCCCTTCCTCTAATGGGTATACACATATTTTAGTTGCTGTTGATTACCTTACTAAGTGGGTAGAAGCTATTCCAACTAGTAGTGCTGATCATAACACCTCTATTAAGATGCTTAAAGAAGTTATTTTTCCAAGGTTTGGAGTCCCCAGATATTTAATGACTGATGGTGGTTCACATTTTATTCATGGTGCTTTTCATAAAATGCTTGCAAAGTATGATGTTAGTCATAGAATTGCATCTCCATATCATCCACAGTCTAGTGGTCAAGTAGAACTAAGTAATAGAGAGCTTAAATTAATTTTGCAAAAGACTGTTAATTGATCTAGAAAGAATTGGTCCAAGAAACTTGATGATGCATTATGGGCATATAGAACTGCATACAAAATCCTATGGGTATGTCTCCATATAAGATGGTCTATGGAAATGCATGTCACTTACCTCTTGAACTAGAACATAAGGCATATTGGGCCATTAAAGATCTCAATTATGACTTCAAACTTGCCGGTGAGAAGAGACTATTTGACATTAGCTCACTTGATGAATGGAGAACCCAGGCCTATGAGAATGCCAAACTGTTTCAAGAAAAAGTTAAAAGATGGCATGACAAAAGGATACAAAAACATGAGTTTAATGTAGGTGATTATATATTGTTATAGAAATCTCATTTAAGATTTTTTGCAGGAAAACTCCTCCCTAAATGGGAAGGTCCGTACGTTATCGAGGAGGTCTATCGTTCCGGTGCTATAAAAATCAACAACTTCGAAGGCACAAATCCAAGGGTGGTGAACGGTCAAAGAATCAAACATTATATCTCAAGTAATCCTATAGATGTTGAAACTAATGTTATTGAAACCGTAACCCTGGAGGAGTATATAAGGGACACCTTCCAGAATGTTTCAGCCTCCGAAAAGGAAGAGGTATGTGGTACGGTAAGTAAACCGACTCCAAAACAGTTCTAATAGCTAATTTTCTCCTTTTGGGATATTTAAGAAAATAGGAAAATAAGAAGCAGTTCGAAAAGGACACGAGGCGTCCACGAGGGTGGAGAGCACGCCTGTCGGTGTCAAAACCGGCGGATCTCGGGTAGGGGGTCCCGAACTGTGCGTCTAGGCCGGATGGTAACAGGAGGCAAGGGGCACGAAGTTTTACCCAGGTTCGGGCCCTCTCGATGGAGGTAAAACCCTACGTCATGCTTGATTAATATTGATGATATGGGTAGTACAAGAGTAGATCTACCACGAGATCGGAGAGGCTAAACCCTAGAAGCTAGCCTATGGTATGATTGTTGTTGTGTATGTTGTCCTACGGACTAAAACCCTCCGGTTTATATAGACACCGGAGAGGGTTAGGGTTACACAAAGTCGGTTACAATGGTAGGAGATCTGTATATCCGTATCGCCAAGCTTGCCTTCCACGCCAAGGAAAGTCCCTTCCGGACACGGGACGAAGTCTTCAATCTTGTATCTTCATAGTCCAGGAGTCTGGCTGAAGGTATAGTCCGGCTATCCGAACACCCCCTTATCCAGGAGTCCCTCAGTAGCCCCCGAACCAGGCTTCAATGACGATGAGTCCGGCGCGTAGATTGTCTTCGGCATTGCAAGGCGGGTTCTCCTCCAAATTCCGTGTACCTGTTGAATAAAGTCTTGGTTTCTTGTAGATGTTGCGCTCCTTGGCTTCTATGCCCAATAATGGCCGTTTCCCACGTGTCAAACGAATATA